>NC_143207.1:7604375-7917812 GCF_051530095.1 Phoenix dactylifera | reverse complement strand
AGTGATCCGTGGGAAGCTTTATCATGGTATTGAAAGGATTTTGGTTCTTGTTCAGAAGCAGGGGAAAAGATTTTAGAGGACGTGGACGATGGAATGAGTCTCACGGCTATGTGGAGATGCCGGAAGAATCGGAAGAATGAATCGCGGATATGGGGAAGATGAGCTGGGGCGTGATCCACGGAATGGGGAGATGTGATCCGGAGGACGTTGGGCTGCTCCATGAGATCCGGAAGAAGAGGAAGCTTGGACTTGAATGTTTGACTTCCTTCGGCTGGGAACAGGGGAGCTGGGATGTTGGGAATTAATCCGGAAGAAGGTTGCTGGGTTCATGCGGACGGAAGGGAACGGATGCAAGGTTGTTCCGCTAAAGCAGGGGATGATGTGGAGTTCGGGAGGATGAAGCAGCTGGGAGGAAATCTTTGGATGATGATGGATCACAACGAAATGTAAGCTAGATTCATGGGATGCTGGGATTTGAATTCATCCCGTGGATGAACTCTGTTCTGCTGGGATGCAGGGGATAAGGATTAACTTGTAAGGAGTTTGGAAGTGAGACTTCATATGTGGTGGATCCCGGAATGGATGCGGCTTTAGCTGGACTGGTTTTGTTCGTGGGACACGGGAGGATGTGGAAGAGTCTGGATTTGCTGGAAGAGGATGGAATTTTGAAACAGGGGATTCTATTTGTGGATGTGATCCGTGGAGGTTTTTGGAAATGAAAATACGGAAGGGAAGAAGTTTGGATGCTGTGAATCCTGGGAAGATAAAGTCGAAAGAAGAAAGACGTTGGGAGATTCGGCGTGGAAGAAACAGGATGGGGTGGAGTTCGGATTCGGAGGTTGGGAGGAAGTTGGGATCTCGGGATGAAAGGGAACTGCTCCTTGTTTTCGTGAAGGGAAGTCGAAGAAAAAACGCTCACGGCTCGGAAGGCACGGGAGCGCGAGGAAGCCTGGGCTTTATCCATTAGCTGGGAATAGGGGATCGGTGAGAGTGATGAGTGAATGGAGCTTTGGGATCCGTGCAATTAGGATGGTATGCTTTGAGATCTGAGAGATAAATAATTGAAAGAATTTTATTAGTTTTTTTTAAGATTAAAATAAGAAAATTAGGTTATGTGGAAAAAGAGTTGGAACGAGTGGGAAGAAATTTAGGTGAACTTGAAAAGCACTAAATTTTGGAAAAAAAAATTCTTGGAGTCGATTCTTAAAAATATAAAATTATGAAATGATGTAGTGTCCGTTTAGGCTTTACCTAATTGAGCTTGATTTGACCTGCATGCATTAAACTTAATCAATAAATAATCAAATCAAACTTGAATTACCTTTGATAATTCATTAAAATGCACTGGTGAAGGTAATACATTTTTTAGTTGAATTTACAAAATATGTGAATTAAAATAATGATAAGTGCTATGAATAAGATATTAATTTATGCATTATTTAGCACTTATCATGTTCCAGGCTTTGATCTTCTTAGCACTATTTTCATCCATTTTAATTTATGCCAAAGCTCTTCTTTGATTAGTTAAATATATATATGCTCTTTGAATCTAAGTACCTGCTTTTTGTTAATTTTAAATTAAAAAAAATATTCTCTGGTAAACCAGAGAATCATTTAACATCCTCAAAGTAATATTTTTCTTCTATCATTCAAAAATCGATTTCGAATCTGAGTGAACGTTTTAATTTTTATGCAACTCCAATCGCCTCCCTGTGAATCGACCTCTTACGACCACTATTTTTTGAGTAGAAAAGGTAAGAGTATAATTAAATTAAACTTTGTTTATCGGTTCTAACAACGTCTGTTTAGCGTATTTTTAGGTAAACAGAAATCGAACAACAAAATTTTGGCGCCGTTACCGGAAAAGCAAATCAAGAAGCAAGAACGATCACGAAGATCAAATCGAATTTTGGATGCCCGGAGTGAACGCACTCCGGTAGTAAGTTTTTTTATTAATTTTTCTTATTTTTATTATTTTTAGTTAATAATTTTGTAGTTATTAAATTCAAAAATTTGAAATTCGGAATTTAAAATTTTGAAAAAAAAATCAAAAAAATAAAAAATTTTAAAAAAAATTCCAAAATTCTAAAATTTAAAAATTTAAATTCAAAATTTGAATTTTGAAATTTGAAATTTAAAAAAAATTGCTAGTAATTGATAGAGTGAAATCCTCCGAGGTTATCATACCTCTATTGGGGCTCCTCACGGAGTAATCTCCAGAGCTTATTCAATGGGCATTCGGAGATTGACTGATGCATAAGGATTAGTTTTTAGTTTACATTCAAGTTATTCCTATATAAAAATTTAAAAAAAATAAAATTAAAAAAAATTAAAGAAAAATAAATATAAAAAGAAAAAAAAGAAAAAAATTTTGCTTGCTCATTTAATCAGTACAACCTAATGACATTCTATAAACTTTAAAAAAATCATTGAATATTTGCTGCATTTAGTATTAAGCATTTGCATAAAATAATTTAAGGGCAAAACCCATTAAAAAGATAAGGTCGGAAAGTCATTACCTGTCCTTAGCCCAAAAATCACCACCTTGCATACATATCCTAAGCCAAATTAAATTAAAATCAATTAGACGTTGGCCTTAGGATTTTCGAGCTCAATTAGGCTCTTGGAAAGAAGCGGCTGAAAGCCACTCCAGTGAGAATTTAGTAATTGGTGATGTCTAGAAAAGTTTTACAACAGTGAGAACTATTACGGGTATTGTGGTACTGGTGTATCCCTTCTGGCACCACCACACACCCTGGAACTTTTCTGGTCACTGATTACTGGATCGCTTAACAAGTAAGCTCAAGCTTAATCTGAAAGGGAGATTAGGAGCTGTCTAATCTAGAAAGAATTTTAGAAACTTTTTAACATGATAAATCTCTGTGCAACTAGATTAAAAGCCACTAAACCTTCTTTAATCTCAAGATTACAGAGCCAATCCATTGTGTGGTGTGGATTGTGGTCATCTTGGTCTAGCCCTTCTTCTTTTCTCTTAGGATTTCGTTCATTTTCAGGAGTCAAATCTAATGAATTGTTGATAATATATGCATGGTAGAAGGTCATTAAGGGATAAGTTAACACCATTTGATCCTGAGATTGACAGAACTTTTCATCACAGTTAGCGAATTGTAAGCCAACCGTCAATCTCTACAATGGGTGAACATATTAGAACTTTGAATGAGTTGTTCGCACCCGCATCTGCTAGTCCCCCTACTTGCATAGTATTAACAATTAATAATGCAGCCCAATTCGAGATTCGGGCTGCACAATAAACATGTTACCCAAATTTCATGGGTTTGAGAGTGAACAACCGTATATTCATCTAAACAAATTTTTGACAATCTGTCAAACGTTTAGAAATCAAAACTTAGATGAAGAGGGTATTAAATTAAGGTTGTTTTCCATGATTTTAGAGGATCGTGCCGCACTGCCGCTGCATGGTTGTATTCTCTTGCTTCTAATTCCATCACATCATGGGAACAACTATCTAGGAAGTTCATGGCTAAGTTCTATCCTATGGTAAAGACTAAAAAAATTAAGGATGCCATAAGAACTTTTAGAGAAAAATCTGAGGAGGAATTTTTCCAACTTTGGAAAAGATTCCATGATCTTTTGGTCAAGTGCCCGCACCATGGGCTTGACAAGGCTGATCTAGTACATTTCTTTTACAAAGGATTACCTCCAGCACATAGGAACATAATTGAATCCATGCATTAGGGTAGGTTCATGAACCAAACCCTGATCAAGCCTATGAGTTCCTTGTGGACTTAGCTGAAAATGCTCAAAATTGGAGTAACTACGGTCAGGAGGTAGATAGAGATGATTATGGGTCTAGAGAACCAAGTACCTACGGAATAAAAACAGATCCAGAACTCAAAAATGTCATGTCCAATTTGGTGAATGGGGTGAATAATCTAAGCAAAAAGTTGGATGCTTTTACGGTTTCCACTAACTCAAACTCACAAAAAGAGTCAAATCCCATCGTTAAAGTGGAACATGAGCCATAAGGCTTATGCATCTTGTGTAACAGTTCTGAGCATCTAGTGAAGTGTTGTCCTAGTTTACCCAACATTAAGGCTAAGCAGGCAAATGCTCTAAATTCATATAATGCCTTTAAGAAACCCACTCCTAATTCATTCAGCCCAGTTTATCACCCTGATAATAGGTTTCACCCGAACTTCTCATACAGGCAGACTGAACCTATTCAGCATCAGGGTGGTCCACCAGATTTTTAGAAAAATTTTCCCAGGATAGGTCCACCATAGATGAACCAATCATTAGCTCCACCTATCCCTCCTTATAGTGCCCCTATCCCTCAGCAGTCTACATCGTTGGAAGCCATGATGGCTAACATGATGAAGCGGCAACAAGACTTCATCCAACAGCAACAACAGACCAACATGGCTCAAACCCAGACTAACCAATTCCATGCGCAAGCGATTGCAAAACTTGAGGTTAGTCTGAGCCAAATAGCTAACTCTCTAGGGGATAGGAAGAGAGGTGAATTACCCAGTCAGCCAGTGCCTAATCCTAGTAGGCAACAGAATCAAGGGCCAAGAGGCCAGTTTCAGATTGATTCGAATGAAAACTCAACCCATGAAATCCAGGCAATTACCACTCTACGGTCTGGCAAGCAAGTGGACAACAAGATCCAACTTTCTGTACAAGAAAAAGAAGAAAAGCATGAACCGAACCCCACTCAGAAAAAGGTACAAAAATAGGGAACACAAGGAATAGAGGAGAAACCAATAGAGAAGATGGGACTTAGATATATGTCTGATTGGCTTTAGTGCAAATGGGAGATTGTTAGATGTATGCCCTAGAAGTCAATCTGGCGGACACATTATTAATTCTGGGACATAAATTTGTATTTGACTTTATTATTATTGAATAATAAATGGGCATCTTTTCATTCATATTGTTTATGTGTCTATGAATCATCTAAGGAATTAATAAGATGATGATACATATTCTCAAGAGTTGAGAATTTGAGCCATGTATCATTGGTAATTAATTTCTAAATGCTCCTGATCAATGGATCATCACGAGGACGGTGATTGATCCGATCAGTGCACAGATCGCTTACCTTATGGATGGACGAGACTCGAGTTCACAGTGTAGGGACACTGAAGTGATAGTGCAGGTGCTTGTTAGAGAACAAGGGTATTGAGCGTGACCAAGACAAGAAGTCACTTGGATGTCTATCCACTCGTCAGTGACTTGCTTGATGTTGCAGTAGTGTGACTGGTCCTTTGACCTACGGTGCTTCGGCTATTCACAATGAGACTATTGTAGTTTGACTGCACATATACATGGTCTTCAGTCATATGGATCCTTGTTGTGTAGATTGGCTGCAATAGGTTCACTGTAGGAGTAGGGTATGCACCTACATGGAATCTATCGACCTTGATAGAAGAGGAGTGATCCTATGTGATTTATTAGACTGAGTTCTAAGACCTTGGCCAGGGCACTAATATAAAGTGGAGAAAGAGTTTTCTACAATCGAACTCAAGTCGAATAAATCTAGACATATGACAGACGACGGGGTTTGACGAGTTATCCATGACCTCCGGTCTGTAGGGATCCACGATAGAAGGACTGTATCATACGATAACTGCACCTAGAGGTTCATCATTCTATTTTGCTGGGTGGCCCTACATACTGCTAGGTGTCACTGGTGGATGGTGAGACTTACAGGGATCATCTTGATGGTCGATAATCCCTGGTGAGTTGAGTTGAAATTGTTTCAACCCATTGAAAGGAGTTTTCAATGATATTGTGATAGAGATCGCAATATATCTCACTACTAGTCAGAATAGAACCTATAGGGTCACACACATTAGAGGTATTGACCGATCCGATGGTTGAATGTGATTAGGAATCACAAATAATCAATTAGATTGATAAATGGATAATCCGCTAAGAGTTAGTGGTTAGAAGAAGAAATAATTGCAATCGGATTGCAATTTAATTTAATTAATTGAATTTAATTAATTGGACTTGATCATGAGTCCTACTTGGAGTGAGATTCATGAAGTCCTAATTGGATTAGGATTTCAAATTAAATTAGAGTCCTACTTGGAATAGGATTTCTAAAGTCCTAATTGTCTTAGGGCTGAAATTTGAACAAGTCCTGATTACATTAGGATTTTCTCAAGTCCTAATTAATTTTAATTTTAATCTAATTAATTAAATGACTCCTAATTGGATTAGGATTGAAGAGTTCAATAGAGTCATGGTTCAATTAAATCCTAATTAGATTAGGATAAGGAGGAAATTGAAATGGGTTCATACAAGTCCTATTTTGACTAGGATTGGACTCATGCATTAGACCCAAATTAAATCACCCATTAATTTGATTAAGTGGCAGATTTAAATGGATAAGAGGGAGGGTAATATGCCCCTCTCTTTGAGCCATGCGTGGGAGAAAAAGGAGGGGCGCACGCCCCTCCTAGGTGGCATGAAATAGAGATAAGTATGAGCTCCTAAAAAATAGGAGCTCATCTTTATCCCTTTGCATTTCAAAAGGGAGAGGTGATTTCGGCCAGCATTTTATGCTTTTCTTGGGCATTTCGGTAGCACCTCTCTTCCCTTCATTCCTCCTTCCAGCCGCAAGAGAAAAGGGAGAAAAAGAAAGGGTGGTGGCGCCTTCTTCTTCCTCTTCCTTGGATCTAGCGCATGAGAAAAGAAAAAGGCTGCAAGGGCTTTGTTTTTGTTACTTGATTCATCCTTCTTCTACCTCCTCCCTTTTGGCATTCAAGAGTTGATAGTAAAGGGAGGATATCAGCCATCTAAAGCCATCTCTGCAAGGGAGCTAGCACCCCGGGAAGATCCAAAGGCTTCGATCGACTCACTACTTCATGTGGATACCTGTAGAGGCCGGACGCGTGTGCGGCTTCCACTGAGCCTTGATCAAATACCACGTGAATCAGATTTGCGGAGACCATCTACCCGCACAAGGTGAAGATCTGATCTTCTTAATATTTTTAAAATAGTTTAAAATAATTTAATTCTAATCTATCTACAAACGAAAGGTTTTAAAACACGTTCATGCGATGAACGGATCCCGCATATGTTTTCCGCTGCAATCTGAAAATTATTTTAAATTTTTCATGGCATATGAGGGATGCTAACACCTAGTAGACTACAAGACTCAAATAAAAAATCTCAGTATGATGAAATCATGGAAGTCTTTAAAACTGTTCAAATAAAAATACCTTTTCTCGATGCCATACGACAAATTTTCTCCTATACAAAATTCTTGAAGGACCTCACCACGGTCAAAAGAAAAACCAACATTTCTAGGCAAGCTGTTATGGCTGTACAAGCCTCATCTCTCATTCAACAACAGATTGCCCCGAAATTCAAAGATCCTGGTTGCCCCACCATTGAAATAAAAATAGGAGAGACGATCATCCAGAGAGCCCTATTAGATTTAGGAGCCAGTGTGAACCTACTTTCCTACTATGTGTACCAAAAGTTAGGTTTGGGAGAATTAAAGCCCACAAATATTACCCTTTCCTTAGCAGATAGGATGGTGAAGTATCCCAAGAGGATTGTAGAGGATGTAATAGTGAAGGTAAACGAGTGTTACTATCCTGTGGACTTCGTTATCCTTGAGACCGAACTTGTAATACATCCAGACAGTCACACACCTATAATTTTAGGTAGACCTTTCTTAGCCACAGCAAATGCTATGATAAATTATCGAAATGACATGCTGAAGTTATCTTTTGGCAACATAAAAGTCGAGCTTAATGCCTTCAACATAAGTAAACAACCACCAGACGATGAAGAAATCAATGAAGTTGACCTGATTGAAAGTCTGGTTCAGGAGACTCTCTTACAAAACTTATAGTAAGGATCCTTTAGAGACTTACCTTGCCCATTCCGAGGAAGGGATCGAGCATGCGCTCCCTAATTCTGTTCCCCTTATGAGCATAGATCGTCATTGGCCGACTGTTCTTCCTCGGACTCTTCCAAAACTATTCTTAGATAATGGTTGAAAAAAAAATGAATCTACATTTTGTCTGGCCGAAGACATAAAACTTAGCGCTCTTGGGAGGCAACCCAACATGTAAATATTATATTATAATAAAATAAAATAAAAAATTAATAAATTACTAACATGTAGGTTTGGGGGTTTTTGCCCTAATTGTCAATTTACCTATCCATATCAGGTAACTTCTCCTCTGTCCTATTACTGCTTTAAATTTTTTTAACATTGAGGACAATGTTAGATTTAGGTTTAGGAGTGTTTTTAAGCATTAAAAAAAATAAAAAAAAAATTATAAAATATAAGAGCCCAATGACTAGTCGGAAGTAGTGCAAAGTGAGTTCTTTTTATTAAGTTCCTTTTAGTGAGTTGTAAGCTAATTAGTACTTTGAATTCATAACACATCTAACCTACATTTCTAAGGTATAGGGTCAACATTGTGTTGTGAATATGGTAGCAACCTCGAATCCTGATGAACCATCTTTTTTCGATTCACAAAAAAAACAAAATAAAAAAAATAAGAAAAAATAAAAAAAATAAAAAATGGTGGATTTAGTCAGGTGCATCGAAAAGGGCTACCTATTGTCAATGGTCAGTGGGCTTGTGATGAGGAACCCAAGCATAGGTCCGTAGGGGAGTCTTGATGCTCGACACCTCATGCCAACTGGTGTGAGAATTGTCGACTAATTGCTCGCTACATGGAGAAATCATCGCAGGAGTAAAAGTGCACAATATATACATTATCATGTTTCTTAAAAAAAATTAATTAAAAAAAATTCTGTATATTGACCTTAAGAAAGACAATAGTGTGAAAGCCGTCGTTGCAAAAATTCGAGTAAACTGGAATATTACAGATAAAGCCCATGAGGTATTAAAGTAAACATCCACAGCTCTCGAAATCCTACAGATAAGATGATTTTGAATCAGCAAATAGGTCTTGCCCGACCAATTCTTGAAAACTACTAGCATTAGCGATATTTTGGAGATTCAAAACCTTAGCTTGTGCATGGTCCAAACTTTATTGAGCACTCAATTATAAATAAGTCTTACAACTTCCTAATGGAAAACTTAATGACTTTAACTTAAATTGCATGCTAACCTAGAATTTGGGTTACTTAGTAATTAAAACCTTGTGTGCTTTTGAAATTCTTATCAGTTATGTACTTGAAATTAGACTTTCATTTCATAAAATAAATTTTATTTTGGGATGAAGTTTGTGGGTAACTTCACTGCAAACCCTCACGAGACAATACTCGTCCACTAGGGTAACCTAGGGGTTTAACGGCTTGTTGCACGTACTAAGTGCAATCGTGATGCTCTACGAAAGTGAGTATTTATTTTTGTTCATATATATATATATATTAATAATTAATACTAAAAATAAAATTTTTGCACTCTTATTTTATCATTTTTGTACTAAATTGCTAGAGACTAGCAATAAGCTAGTTGGGAGGTGTGATGAGAACACAAAAGTGCAATCGTCATACCATCTTAATTAGTATTATAGTTAATCATTAATAATAAAATTAACTAATTAACGTTGTATTTGTGTTTGAGTGCAAGTAATCCAAGAGACCCAATAACATTGGGTTTGAGCTCAGCTCATCCCAGCGTGCTAGCCAGCAACAGCCCAAACCGCGCGGGCCCAATCCTGCCATGATCTGATCGAGCACATTTGCACCCAAACATCCGAGCCCGCGTGCGATCTCCCAATGATCCTCGCATTCCCTCCTTTTTGGATTAGCACCCGCACTCTTCCGGAATAGAGATTCCCACTCTCACTTCATCACAAAGAAAAAGAACTTTTTAAATCCCATGAAGAATAGCTGGAAAGACTATTCCTGAAATTACTATTCATGCTGAAATCACTGTTCATATGAACAGTATTCCGAGAAGACACTGTTTATATGAACAGTGTTCCGTGAAAACACTGTTCATATGAACAGTGTTACGAAAAATATTCTATTCACTGTTCTTCTTCTTCCTCCCGCAGTGCATCACGGCCGTCCATCTTCCAGATCAGGTCCTGCGCCCGTCCGCCTCATCCGCGTCAAAGCAAGCTCCAGCCTCCTCCGCCACCCATCCCAGCATCCACGTCTTCTTCCTCTCGTCGATCACGCTCCCGACTCCTCCAGTGATCCCGCGGCCAGCCGTGAAGCATTCCGTGATCAAGCCTCCCGCTTCCATTCAGGCCGACTGCATCGTCCGCGTCTCCTCCGGATTCGAGATTCCCAAATCCCGGATGACCCCGCCTCCGCCTCTTCTTCCATCCGCATTCATCTTCGGCGTTTGCAATCAATCCGCATTCCAGCCGCAGTCGTTCCGGGCGTTCCATTCCCAACAATCAAGCTGTGAAGCCAGCAGCATCTCGTCTCCCATTCATCGGATCCTATGCATCCAGGCATCCGTCCGCAGCTCCTTCCATTTCCAAGGACCCCAGCACCCAATGCAACTGTCCGTGATTCCCCTCCGCATCCCGAATCAGCCAGCCATCTGTGATCAGCACCCATCGATCCCACGACCGTTTTGATCCTCAGCCGGCTTCAAGGGGTGGGGAAGTTCTATATAATGGGGGTGCTCGGTTGGGCCAAAGGGGGGGAGGGAGGAGCTCTCGGCTGGGCAAGGGAAGGAGGGGAGCTCACATCCAAAGAACAAGGGATGCTCTGTTCTTGGAAAGAAGAAAGAAAAGAAAAAGTATTTTATGTTGAAGTTCCACCGTGGGAAAGAAAGGGAGAGAAAATGAAATTTTCTTATTTTTATTTTATTTTTATTTGCAGAAGAAAGAAGCATTAGGCTTCATCTTAAATTTTTTTTTACTTTTTGTAATCATTTCTTTTTATGAAATTAATCAATTTTCTTTCATGCAATCCATGTTCTAGGTTCAGTTTAATTTCTACTTTTTATGCAATACATTAAATTTTCTTTTATGCAATTTATGTTCCAGGCTTTGATCTTCTTAGCACTGTTTTCATCCATTTTAATTTATGCCAAATCTCTTCTTTGATTAGTTAAATATATAAATGCTCTTTGAATCTAAGAACCTACTTTTTGTTAATTTTAAATTAAAAAAAATATATTCTCTGGTAAACTAAAGAATCATTTAACATCCTCAAAGTAATGTTTTTCTTCTATCATTCAAAAATCGATTTCGAATCCAAGTGAACGTTTTAATTTTTATGCAACTTCAATCGCCTTCCTGTGGATCGACCTCTTACGACCACTATTATTCGAGCAGAAAAGATAGAGTATAATTAAATTAAACTTTGTTTGTCGGTTCTAACAACGATCTGTTTAGCGTATTTTTAGGTAAACAGGAATCGGATAACAGCCCTCCCTTTCCTCCCTTTCTTAGGTTCCAACGCAAAGGAAAAAGCAAAGGCTGCGTGGCCTTTAGATCTTCTTCCTTGGCTCTTCCTTCTTCTTCTTCCTCCCTTATGCAATCAAGAGTTGATTCAAAGGAAAGATTTCAACCATCTAAAGACATTTCTGCAAGGGAGCTAGCACCCCGAGGAGATTCAATGACTTAGATCGGTCCTTTGCCTCGTGTGGATATCCGTAGAGGCCGGATGTATGTGCGTGAGGATGATAGTGTTATTTTGATGATTAACACAATCATTGAGAAAATATCTAATTAAGGACTACTAGTTAACATGATACATCATTACTGAATTCGACACTCTCGATACATTAGAAGAATGAGATCAAGATGTCTTTCAATGATTAATAATGAGATAAAATTTGTAATAGAAAAGAGATAGTGAATTCTAAATTCTAATTTAACAAAGTTTCAAGTGAAACGTACTCTTAAGGGCAAAATAGTAATTTTCATTGTTAAGAATATGTAGCACTACCATGGCATATATTCAAAATTGCTTGAAATATATTTCATTGATTGTATGGATGAGTCTAACCTTAAGATGCAGCAAAGTGTGGAATGAGTCGATCCCAACATAGGTGGAGTCGATCCTGGCATATCATGGAACCATCAGGCACACCTTTGCGAAAATGGCACGGATGAACAGTAGTGGAGTCGACCCCAGCTTCAAGCCTCAAGAAAACAAGTCTTCAGAATTTACTGAGAGGGCCGACCCCAACTTTTCTTAAGCCGACCCCAGGAATGCTTGAGTCGATCCCTATAGAGTCGACCCCAACTGAACATTGTTGGGAACCCGCCCATGCCGCAGAAAATTTAAAAAATTTCAGATGGCAGCGGAAGAGGCATGCGCGGGATCAACCGTTCATCACATGAACGTTGTTCAAAAACCGTTCGTAGATAGATTAGAATTAAAAAAACTTTTAAACTATTAGGAAGATCAGATCTTCACCTTGTGCGGGTAGATGATCACCGCAAACTGATGATCGTGGTTTAGGATGAAGGTTCGCTTGAAGCCGTTCACGTGTCCGGCCTCTACGGGTATCCACACGAAGCAAAAAACCAATCCTAGCTTCTTTGTCTCCCCGGGGTGCTAGCTCCCTTGTAGAGACAACTTTAATGGCTGATCTCCTCTCTTTCTTTCAACTCTTGAATGTGCTTGAGAGGAGGAAGAAGAAGGATGAAGAATAGTAAAGGAACAAAGCCCCTGCAGCCTTCTTTCTTTTTCCTGCTTTGGAAGGAGGAAGGGAGGATGAAGAGGCCACCTTTCTTTTTCTTCCCTTGCTTGCGGCTGAACCAAGAGGAGGAAGAGAGGGGGCGTACGGCTGAGGAGAAGAAGGTTTTCAATTGCCCTAGGTCAGCCCCCACGCCTCCTCTTAAATAGCATGTGGAGCTCCTACTTTGTAGGAGCTCCTTGATTAAATTCCAAGAGGGGCGCCGGCCCCTCTTCTTTGCCGCACCAAGCAAGGAAAAGGAGGAGGGGCGTGTGCCCCTCCTTCATGGTTAACCTAATCCTCCTCTAAGGAGGATTAGGAAGGTCACTCATGGTTAGGTCCTAATCTAATTAGGCTTGGACCAAGGGTGAACCAATTTGGGTTTAATCTAGGTAAGTCCTAATCCAATTAGAACTTAATGAGCCATGACTCAATTGAACCCTTCAATCCTAATCTAATTAGGAGTCATCTTGATTCATTAGATTAATAATTAATTGGGACTTAAGAAGTCCTAATCCCATTAGGATTTATTTAATTTTAGTCCAAATCCAATTAGGACTCTAATTTGAATCCGAAGTCCTAATCCAATTAGGATTTCTGGGAATCCTATTCTAAGTAGAAATTCAAAATAGATTCAAAATCCTAATCTAATTAGGATTGTGGGAATCCTACTTCAAGTAGGAATCCCAGTCCTACTCCAAGTAGGACTCCCAGTCCTAATCCAATTAGGACTTTAGGAATCCCACTCTAAGTAGGATTTGTGTTTTAAGTCCAATTAATCAATTCTCATTTCTTCTTCAACTTATTATCAATTGAATTGATTACTTGTGATTCGTAATCACTTTTTCAACCATCGGATCGGTCAATACTTCTAGTGTGTGTGACCCCATAGGTTCTATTCTGACTGGTAGTGAGATATATTGTGATCCCTATCTCAATATCATTGAAAACTCCTTTCAATGGGTTGGAACGATTCCAGCTCTACTCATTAGGATTTATCGATCATCGAGATAATCCCTGTGAGTCTCACCATCCACCAGTGACACCTAGCAGCATGTAGTGGCTATCCAGCAGAATGGAATGATGAACCTCTAGGTACAGTCATTATGTAATACAGTCCTACTATCGTGGATCCCTACAGGACGGAGGTCATGGACAACTCGTCAAACCCCATCGTCTGTCGTATGTGAAGATTTATTTGACTTAAGTTCGAGAGTTGAAAACTCTTTCTCCACTGTTCATACTGTCCCGGCCAAGGTCTTACGAACTCAGTCTTATAAATCACATAGGATCTCTCCTTATCTATCAAGGTCGATAGATTCCTTATAGGTGCATACCCTACTCCTACAGTGAACCTACTGCAGCCAATCTACACTGCATGGACCCATATGGCTAGAGACCATGCATGTGTGCAGTCAAACTACAATAACCTTACTGTGAGTGGGCGAAGCACCGCAGGTCAAAGGACCAGTCATACTACTGCAACATCAAGCAAGTCACTGACGAGTGGATAGACATCCAAGTGACTTTTTGTCTTGGTCATGCTCAGTACCCTTGTTCTCTAACAAGCACCTGCACTATTACTTCAGTGTCACCACACTGTGGACTCGAGTCTCGTCCATCCATAAGGAAAGCAATGTGTGCACTGATCGGATCGATCACCGTCCTCGTGATGATCCATTGATCAGGAGTATTCAGAAATTAATCACCAATGATGCATGGCTCAAATCCTTAACTCTTAAGAATATGCATCATCATCTTATTAATTCTTAGACGATTCATAGACACATAAACAATATGAATGAAAAAGATGCATTTTATTTATTCAACAATAAATAGTCAAGTACAAAATTATGTTCCTAAAATTAATAATGTGTCAGCCAGATTGGCTTCTAGGGCATACATCTAACAAACATGAGTCGACCCCAAGGCTATATCGTTCAAAACTGTGTCTCTGTAATCCCTGAGAGGGTCGACCCCAATGGAACTTGAGTCGACCCCACTGTAGCTTGAGTCGACCCCAAAAAGAGTTGAGTCGATCTCAGTGAAAAACAGCTGAAATACAAGGTTCTGTGATTTCTGAGAGGGCCGACCCCGCTGTAGCAGGAGTCGACCCCAGTAAAAGTTGGGTCGACCCCAGTGGAAGTTGAGTCAACCCCAAGTATGATGAACAGTGGTTTGAGTCGACCCCAGGAAAGTTTGGGTCGGCCCCAGCACGGGCAGAAGCATAATGGCTAGTTCTGTAGAATTACTTTTTGACCTTTCAACGGCTAGTAACGGATAGTTTTTCAAATCTAACCAATGGGAAGTAACCTAAACATGTGGGAAAGTATTTATAATGATACTATTCATCAGATCAAGTTATCTTTTTGCATAAAAATCAAAGTTCACTCAAGAAAGACAAAGCCCTAGTATTCTTCATCAAGGTGCTTCATTCAAGAGTCAAAAAGAAGTGGTTGAGCAGATCAAAAGAGGCATTAAGAGCTCCACCAACCCTTGAAGAGTGAAGCATTCCTTGACAAAGAAGAGAAGAGCCATATCAAAGCGATAACTATATTCTAACTCTTTTTTGTAGCTTATAATTGTTATATCTGCTCATCTTAGAGTTTCAACCTTCTTCTTCTTCTTCTTAACAATCTTATAAGGTTTGTTGGTGAGCCCGTAAAACCAACATAGATTTTTGGTGATCCCGGAAAACCAAGTGTAAAGGTTTTTGGATTGTGAGCCCGGAAAACAATCCAACTGTAATCCGTAGGATTATAGTGAATTTTCAAGGGGTCGCTTGGGGAGTGGACATCGGTGCATAGGAGAGCACCGAACCACTATACTTCTTGTTGTTTGTATTGTGTATTGTTCTAACTTCACTATTTGCACTTAATTTATATTAACTAAATCACTCACTCATCAATTAACATAATTAAGGAATCGAAAATTAAGAAAAACCAATTCACCCCCCCTTGGCTTGTCACCTTGGGCAACAAGTGGTATCAGAGCAAGGTGCTCTCATAGTATTTGTTGATCTTACGATCAAGAGTCAAAGATCATAACAACCCAAGTAGGATGTTCTATTAGCGAGGGACAATCCACAAATAGACCATCCTTGTTTAATGACACTAATTATACTTATTGGAAAGCTAGGATAAGGATATTCATTCAAGCACTAGACTATGACTTATGGAACATCGTAACTAGGGAGCCACACACACCCATAGTTAGTATAGAGGGCACAATCATTCCTAAGCCTGAAATGGATTGGAATGAGAGTGATAGAAGACTTGCACAATTAAATGCTAAAGCAATTAACGTACTTTACTGCTCACTAGATATAAGTGAATTTAATAGAATATCCACATGCATCTCCGCTAAAAAAATTTGGGATAAACTAGAGGTCGCACATGAAGGAACTAATTAAGTCAAAGAGTCAAAAATAAATATATTAGTACATAAGTATGAATTGTTTAAAATGGAATCCACTGAGTCCGTAACTGAAATGTTCACTCGATTCACTGAAATCATAAATGGACTAAAGAGTTTGGAAAAGTCTTATGCTAACTCTGAACTAGTGCAAAAAATTCTCAGATCTCTACCAAGAGTTTGGGAGGCCAAAGTAACTGCAATGCAAGAAGCAAAGGATCTCAATACACTGAAATTGGAAGAACTTCTAGGATCACTCATAACCTATGAGCTGACCATAAAATAAAACTTAGAAGAGGAGGTTAAGAAAAGAAAGACCATTGCCTTGAAGTCTACAACTCCAAAGCAGGAAACTGAATCAGAGGAGTTCGATGATGAGGAGGAATATGATGAAGAAGGAATGGCAATGCTTGCAAGAAAATTCAGAAAATTTATGAAAAGTAAAAAGAAATTTCATAAAAGAAAACCTTTCATAAGAGGTAGCTCAAGCCGAAAAAAGGAAAAAGAAAAGAAAAAAGAAGTGCCAATATGCTATGGGTGTAACAAGCCCGGGCACTTCAAGATAGATTGCCCGGAATTGAAATGGAGGGCAAGAAAACTTAAAAAGAGGAACCTCATGGCTGAATGGAGTGAAAGCGAGGAGTCAAGTTCGGAAGAGGAAGATCAACAAGAGACGGCCCAAATCTGCTACATGGCCAATGACGATGAGGTAGATTCTGAACTTAAATGTGATTTTTCGGTAGAAGAGTTACATGATGTATTTTTAGAACTGATGAAAGAACACAAGAAGCTAATTCATAAAAATAAAGTTCTAAAAGATGAAAATCAATCTCTTATCAAAGATAAGCTGAAACTATCTAATGACTATGAAACATTAAGTAGGAGGTTCACAAATGAAACTAAGAATCTAATTGCTGAAAATATCAAGCTAAAAGAAGATGCAGAAAAATACAAATCCTTAGTGGACAAGTTTACACTTAGTTCAACTAAATTAAATATGATTCTTGATAGTCAAAAAACTGTATATGATAAGGCTGGTTTGGGATATAAAATAAATAGAAAGCAAAAATACTTAAAGAATATATTTGTGAAAGCCAAAACTGAAAATATAACTTGTCATTGCTGCAATAAAGTAGGACACAAAGCATATGAATTTAATCTTAGAAAGCCTAGCTGTAACAAATTGAGTGATAAAAGTAAGCTAAAGTCCAAGAAAATTTGGGTTCCAAAAGGAACATCAAGTACTAACCTTAAAGGATCCAACATGGTTTGGGTACCTAAAGCACATTCTTGACTTTGATTGCAGGAGTGTCTTACAGCTAATAAGAGGGATAAACGATGGTATCTAGATAATGGCTGTTCAAGACACATGACAAGTAACATAAAACAATTTGTTACTTTGTAATCAAAGGAGGGTGGAGTGGTAACCTATGAAGACAATGGAAAAGGATTTATCATTGAAAAGGGTAAAATCTATATTACTCCATCCACATTTATAGAAAATATTTTATTAGTTAATGGTCTGAAACATAACTTGCTTAGCATAAGTCAATTTTGTGATAAAGGTCTTAAAGTCACATTTGAAGCTTCAGTATGCATAATTACAAATCCAAAAGATAATAGCATTGTACTTATGGAACATAGGCATGAAAATATTTATATGGTAGATCTTCATGATTTAGGCAAAAAAAATGGATTATGCTTAATTACTAATGAAGAAAGGAAAAGTGAAATAAGTTGGCTTTGGCACCGTAGACTAGGACATGCTAGTATGGATTTAATATCAAAACTAGTCAAGAAGGATCTGATAAAAGATGTGCCGAAATTAATCTTTGAAAAAGATAAAATCTGTGAACCATGCTCATTGGGAAAGCAAACAAAATCATCCTTCAAATCAAAGAATATAGTATCAACCACTAGGCCCTTTGAACTCATACACATGGATCTATTTAGGCCTACTAGAACTGCAAGTCTAGGAGGAAAAAAGTATGGACTAGTCATAGTAAATGATTTCTCAAGATATACATGGGTTTCATTTCTTGCACATAAGAGTGAAGCATTTTCAACATTCTTGAAATATTATAAAAATATCATAACTGAAAAGAAGCTCACCTTAATTGCAATTCGAAGTGATCATGGAACTGAATTTGAAAATCAACACTTTGAAGAATTTTGTAAAGAAAATGGTATCTCCCATCAATTTTCAGCACCTAGAATGCCTCAACAAAATGGGGTTGTTGAAAGGAAAAATACGACCTTGGCAGAGATGGCACGCACGATGTTGTATGAGTCAAATCTTCTAAAGTACTTTTGGGCTGAAGCTGTAAGCACTGCTTGCCATATTTTAAATCGTATTTTAATACGATCTATAATCAAGAAAACTCCTCATGAACTTTGGAAGAATAGGAAGCCAACTGCTAAATATCTTAGAGTATTTGGATGTAGATGTTTCATTTTAAACAATGGCAAGGAGGATCTAAGTAAATTTGATGCCAAGTCAGATTAAGATATCTTTTTAGGATACTCTACATCTAGCAGGGCATACAGAGTATTCAACAAAAGAACTCTTGTAGTTGAAGAGTCAATTCATATCATTTTTGATGAGTCTGATAGCGAGTCTCCTAGGAGAGAAAATACTTCTGATGATGATGCAGGAATTCTTGAGTTCGAAAAATTGAATCTTAATGACGTACCAAATCAAGATGAGGAAGATGATCATGTACCACCACACTCTCAAGACTTGCAAAAGGGATGGAGGTACGCACATAGGCATCCTAAAGACTTAATCATTGGTGATCCATCTCAAGGAGTAAGAACTCGATCCTCTTTTAGAAATATAAATGACTATCTTGCTTTTGTTTCACAAATAGAACCTAAGATTATGAAGAAGCTGAAAAAGATGTAAATTGGATAAATGCTATGCAAGAAGAATTAAATCAATTCAAAAGAAGCAATATATGGACATTAACTGAGAGATCAAAGCATAATTCTGTAATTGGAACAAAATGGGTCTTTAGAAATAAATTAGATGAAAATGGGGTAGTTATAAGAAATAAAATTAGATTTGTAGCTAAGGGATACAATCAAGAAGAAAGGATAGATTTTGAGGAAACATTTGCTCCCGTAACCGGATTAGAAGCTATTAGATTACTTCTAGCTTTTGCATGCTTCATGGATTTCAAATTGTATCAAATGGATGTAAAAAGTGTCTTCTTAAATGGTTATATAGAGGAAGAAGTATATGTAGAACAATCTCCTGATTTTGAGAATCATGAATTGCCAAATCATGTGTTTATATTACATAAGGCATTATATGGATTGAAACAAGCACCTAGGGCTTGGTATAATCGATTAAGCAAATTTCTGCTAAATAATGAGTTCAGTAGAGGAAATATCGATAAAATACTTTTTCTCAAAAGAAAAGACAAAAATTGCTAGTAGTACAAATATATGTAGATGACATAATCTTTGGTGCCACTAATGATAATCTTTGCAAAGAGTTTGCTAAATTAATGCAAGAAGAATTCGAGATGAGTATGATGGGAGAACTAAATTTTTTTCTTGGATTACAAATCAAACAAACTAAGAAAGGCATCTTTATTCATCAAACTAAGTACATAAAGGAAATACTAAAGAAGTTTGGGAATGAAAATCACAAGGGGATAGGCACTCCTATGAACCCCACTAGTAAACTAGACAAAGATGAAAAAGAAAAAAGTATAGATATGAAGCTCTATAGAGGATTAATTGAAATTTTGCTTTACCTAACTGTCAGTAGGCCAGACATAGTATTTAGTGTAGGAATATGTGCTAGATACCA
The DNA here is from genome assembly GCF_051530095.1 of Phoenix dactylifera. Lineage (NCBI taxonomy): Eukaryota > Viridiplantae > Streptophyta > Magnoliopsida > Arecales > Arecaceae > Phoenix > Phoenix dactylifera. The sequence continues at coordinate 7,897,995 of NC_143207.1, read as the reverse complement.
ATCAAATCCTAAGGAATCATATTTAAGTGCTGTCAAAAGAATCCTTAGATATTTGAGAGGAACCACAAACATAGGATTATGGTACTCTAGAGATTCCTGTACTTATTTGCTTGCATATTCTGATGCTGATTTTGCTGGATGCAAATTAGATAGGAAGAGCATCACTGGAACATGTCAATTCTTAGGAAATAACTTAGTATCATGGTTTAGCAAAAAGCAGAATTCAGTAGCATTGTCAATGGCTGAGGCTGAGTATATAGCTGCCGGGAGTTGCTATGCTCAAGTACTATGGCTCAAGCAACAACTAGAGGACTATGGAATTAAATTAGACAACATTTCTATAAAGTGTGATAACACTAGTGCCATTAACCTTACCAAAAATTCGGTTCAACACTCTAAAGCCAAGCACATTGAAATAAGGTATCATTTCATTAGAGATCATATGCAAAATGGGAACATATGTATTGAGCATATATGTACCGAGAAACAATTAGCTGACATATTCACAAAACCTTTAAGTGAAGATAGATTTTGCATGTTTAGGAGGGAATTAGGCATATGTGATCCCTTTGATTGAGAGAAAATGGAAGGAACAAGTTGCCTTATGATACTCCTCTCTTATTTTGAAAATCCCATGAAACATGAGTAAAATTATTCATTTCTAGATTCCTTACTCACATATCAATGTCCCACAAAGATTTGGCAAGGATCGGAAGAAAGAAAGAATTAAAAAAAAAAAATTTGGGCTGAACTGGGGCCGATCCGAGCCAGAATGGGGTCGACCCCACGTTGAGTCGACCCTAGCAGAAACTGGGGTCGACCCAACGACGGGACCCCACTTTTAAAAAGGGGACCCGTGAGCTATTCTAGGACACTGTTTCATCTTGTCCTCTTCCTAAAACCCTATTTTCCACTCTCCAATCTCTTCCAATCATCTCCAAACAGTAGAAGATTGCTTCCCCAAGCCATTGGATCAAGACCTAAGGAAGCATTTGGTGAAAATGGGACCCAAGCGAGCCGTTGCTAAGAGATCCGGGAGAGTTTCACGGCCAACCCTCGTAGATAGACATGCTAGAGATTCTTCTACAGTGCCCCCACAAGGTGAGACACGTGTAGAGCCTCCTCCTCCTCCCTCCCCTTCAGTTCAACTTGCAAAATATGCGGGGAGACCGGTTACCACGGGGAGAAGGATCCACTCCGAATTTTTGGATCAAGAAGGGTTCCGTTTGGGGGATTGAATCCGAAGGCAAGGATGGAAGTATCTTTGCTCCCTAGATTTGGTGACCTACCCGGGCTTGGTTCGTGAGTTCTACGCCTTCCTAAAAGTTGGACCGGAAGGGCTTATGTCTGAAGTCCGAGGAGTAAGGGTTAGGGTCTCGGAAGAAAGTTTGAGTGAGTTGCTTCATCTCCCCTGCGAAGGTGCAACTCCAGAAAGACCGGAAAGCAAGTTGAGAGCTCTACAGTTGATTTTTGAGAGAAATGATTTTGACTACTCCGAAAATGTGATAGATAACTCTCTATCAGCTGAGATGAGGTTGTTGCACAACTTCATAGGTCGGATTTTATTTCCGAAAAGTGAAAGATTTGATCACATATCTGAGCGAGATTTGGTCATTATGAAGCACGTCATTCAGGGCATTCCCCTGAACCTCCCAACTATGATGATCGGGCAGATGAGAGAGGCTATATGCAAATCGAGAGTTTCCCTGCCCTATGGTATGATACTCATCCTGGTCTTCCGACAGCATGACATATCTGTGGAGGGAGAGATCTCCAGGCATCTATTATTCACTGACACTTACACTGCACGGTCCCTAGTTCGCATGGGTTATGAGAAGATGAACGGACAGTAGGTGCGTGGAGGAGCGGGGATACATGCACCGGAGGGTGATGCACCAGAGGTTGGAGACCCCATCCCTGAGGCTGAGGTACCTGAGGATCATCCTACGGCACCTTCAGAGGCTAGACCGTCGTCATCCGTACCCACGGGGTGCACAGAGGAGTTTTGGAGTAGGATGACTAAGCTTGTGTTAGCTCAGGTTAGGACTCTCTCTGACGGATTGACGAGCAGGATGGACATTATAACTGCTGAGATTAGAGATCTCAGAGAGCAGGTGGGAGCATTACAGAGAGAGAGAGAGGCTCATGGTCCATCTGTGCCCCGAGCAGCTGAGTCAGAGGTTTCGGCACAGAGTCATCCAGCTCAGCGAGGTCCACGCCAGACTCAGTCCCATCAGGCTCGACCTCCCCTCGCCACTTATGCTAGGAGGATGAGGACTAGATCACAGCCCTTAAATACCTCCTAGGCTGATGTTAGCATTATGATTAGTGCCTAGGATTTATCTAGCTCTCATATGTATTTTGCTTTGTTGATGTACTTTGCACTTTGATTGAAGAACATTGTATTTTTGGCATTAATGTACTACAATGTTCCATTTTGATCAATGAAATTTGAATGTTTATTATTTACTGCCTCTACTTATCTATTGCCATACACTTGTTTGATGATAACAAAAAGGGGAAGAAGTAAGGAAAGAAAGAAGTTGCAATATAAAGGAACAAATAAGTTGACAAATAAGTTTGAAAATTATAATAGGAGATAATATTTACTTAAGGGGGAGCAAGATGTAACAATGAAAAATTTAAATTCTAAATTTTTAATCAAAATTTCAGAATTTGGCACATACCTCTCATGCCTCGATACATAACCTGAAACTCTTGCTTTATCTCAAATTTTTGAAGTTTCATCCTTAACCAAATTCAAAAGAAAGGGGGAGAAAATCAAAAGTTCTAATTGGTAAATTTGGATGAAAGAGGGGGAGACTTCACTTTCAAATTTGAAAAGCTAAATTTAGCAACTTGAGCTCTTCTAAAACAAATTTTCTAATTTTAAGATAAGTATCAATCTGCTCATACTCAATATTTTGTAATCATCAAAAAGGGAGAGATTGAGGATGATAGTGTTATTTTGATGATTAACACAACCATTGAGGAAATATCTAATTAAGGACTATAAGTTAACATGATACATCATTACTGAGTTCGACACTCTCGATATATTAGAAAAATAAGATCAAGATGTCTTTCAATGATTAATAATGAGATAAAATTTGTAATAGAAAAGGGATAGTGAATTCTAAATTCTAATTCAGCAAAGTTTCAAGTGAAACATACTCTTAAGGGCAAAATAGTAATTTTCATTGTTAAGAGTATGTAGCACTACCATGGCATACATTCAAAATTGCTTGAAATATATTTCATTGATTGTATGGATGAGTCTAACCTTAAAATGCAGCAAAGTGTGGAATGAGTCGACCCCAACATAGGTGGAGTCGACCCTGGCACATCATGCAACCATCAGGCACACCTCTGCGAAAATGGCACGGATGAACAGTAGTGGAGTCGACCCCAAGTATGCTTGAGTCGACCCCAGCTTCAAGCCTCAAGAAAACAAGTCTCCGGAATTTACTGAGAGGGCCGACCCCAACTTTTCTTGAGCCGACCCCAACTTTTTTGAGCCGACCCTAGATGGAGCCGACCCCAGGAATGCTTGAGTCGACCCCAATGGAGTCGACCCCAACTGAACATGAGTCAACCCCAAGGCTATATCGTTCAAAACTGTGTCTCTGTAATTCCAGAGAGGATCGACCCCAATGGAACTTGAGTCGACCCCACTGTAGCTTGAGTCGACCCCAAAAAGAGTTGAGTCGACCCCAGTGAAAAACAGCTGAAATATAAGGTTCTGTGATTCCTGAGAGGACCGACCCCGCTGTAGCAGGAGTCGACCCCAGTAAAAGTTGGGTCGACCCCAGTGGAAGTTGAGTCGACCCCAAGTATGATGAACAGTGGTTTGAGTCGATCCCAGAAAAGTTTGGGTCGACCCCAGCACGGGCAGAAGCATAACGGCTAGTTCTGCAGAAGTACTTTTTGACCTCCCAACGGCTAGTAACGGATAGTTTTTCAAATCTAACCAATGGGGAGTAGCCTAAACATGTGAAAAAGTATTTATAATGACACTATTCATCAGAACAAGTTATCTTTTTGCATGAAAATCAAAGTTCACTCAAGAAAGACAAAGCCCTAGTATTCTTCATCAAGGTGCTTCATTCAAGAGTCAAAAGGAAGTGGTTGAGCAGATCAAAAGAGGCATTAAGAGCTCCACCAATCCTTAAAGAGTGAAGCATTCCTTGACAAAGAAGAGAAGAGCCATATCAAAGCGATAACTATATTCTAACTCTTCTTTGTATCTTATAATTGTTATATCTACTCATCTAGGAGTTTCAACCTTCTTCTTCTTCTTAACAACCTTGTAAGGTTTGTTGGGGAGCCCGTAAAACCAACGGTGTAGGTTTGTTGGTGAACCCGTAAAACCAACAGTGAAGGTTTGTTGGTGAGCCCGTAAAACCAACATAGGTTTTTGGTGATCCCGGAAAACAAGTGTAAAGATTTTTGGATTGTGAGCCCGAAAAACAATCCAAGTGTAATCCGCAGGATTATAGTGAATTTCCAAGGGGTCGCTTGGGGAGTGGACGTAGGTGCATAGGAGAGCACCGAACCACTATACTTCTTATTGTTTGTATTGTGTATTGTTCTAACTTCACTATTTGCACTTAATCTATATTAACTAAATCACTCACTCATTAATTAACATAATTAAGGAATCGAAAATTAAGAAAAACCAATTCCCCCCCCCCTCTTGGCTTGTCACCTTGGGCAACAGTGCGGCTTCAAGCGAACCTTCATCAAATACCACGATCATCAGTTTGTGGTGATCATCTACCCGCACAAGGTGAAGATCTTATCTTCTTAAAGATGTAAAAAGAATTTAATCCTAATCTATCTACGAATATCGGTTTTAAAATCAGTTCATGCGATGAACGGAATCTCGCGCATGCCTTCCGCTGCGTTCAGAATTTTTCTGAAGCGTACGAGGGATCCCAACAGATGCAGGTAGTCTACGACGCGAGTGAGGAGGGCGAGCAACTGGTTGAGCTGACTCACAAGGTGGAGGTGATCCCTGTGGCCCAAAGGCAAGTTGATTCGGGGGCCGCACCGGCCGGAGTTTGTCCATGAACCTCCTAGCATGGAATTGGAAGGGGCAGCCAAGCCTTCCCTTATGCATCCATTAGGAGATTGTGGTAGGTCAACAGTCCCGAGATTTGCGCCCTATATGAAACATGACTGTCAGGAGATGGTATCGCCGTGCACGACGACGCCTAGAGGCTAACTGGGCATCCTTTGCAGTGGAGTTCTAGGGGTTATCTAGGGATATTTTGGTCTTGTGAAAGCGAGGGGTGGCAACTGTGGATGTATTCTGTAATTGCACCCAGCAGATAATTATGGTTATTTCTAAACCTAGTGTAGGCCCTTGGGTGCTATGTGGTGTTTATGCAAGTACGGACTACAGAACTCGAAGAGTGTTATGGGGTGAGATTACAATTTTGGTCTCCCAGGGCATTCCTACAGCCATAGTGCGCAATTTCAATTGTATCCTTAGCCCTATAAAAAGAGAGGGGGGGGAGGGGCATGGCTTTCACTGATTCAGTGGATTGGATAGAGTTTTGGGACTTCGTATCACAAAATAGGCTAGTGGACCTAGGCTTTTTGGGGCCGCACTTCACAAGGTGTAATAACCAGATGGGTTGAGCTAGGATATGGGAGCGGATCGATAGGGCCAGTGCGACCTCGAATTGGGTTCTCCACTTCTCTACCTACTAGGTGAGACACTTACCTCCGATTGCTTCGGACCATTGTCCGTTGCTAATCTCTATAGCCTCGGGCTCTAGCCACCATTTTCCTTTCCGTTTTTAGAAGATTTGGTTATCCTACCCTCAATCATGGGACATCGTTAGGGCAGCTGGGGCCTGCAGGTATGTGGCGTTGCTATGTAGAGGGCCTCGCACAAATTGGAGCTCACTAAGAGGCGGCTTCGTAGATGGAATCAGGAGGATGTGGATAACATCTTTCCTAAGTTGGAGGAGGTGGAAGCCTCGATAGCTGATTTGCAAGGAAGAGAGGACTAGGGGTGAGCTCTCGGGGCCTGATATGGTTGGCCTACGGGAGCTTCTCGCCACACACCACTCACTATTGCGACAGCATGAGGTCTTCTGGAGACAAAAATCCAGAATTCAATAGGTCAGTGAGGGGGATCGGAATACCCAATTCTTCCACCGGTCGACGGTCATCAGGAGGCAGAGGAGCATGATTCGGTCGTTGCAAGACGAGACGGGTCAGGCGGTGGAGGGAGAGTTGGTAGTTAGTAGGGTGCTACTTGACTTCTTTAGATCCAGATGGACGGAGGAGGACTCTGAGGACATTGGCCAGCTCCCAAGACCGAAAGTTGGGATAGATGATGTGGACAATGAGGTGTTAGTTCGGCCTATATCGGCAAGGGAGGTCCAGGATGCGATTTGGGCCCCCACAGAAGATAAGGCCCCGGGTCCAGATGGATTTCCATCGTTTTTCTTTCGGAGATACTGGAGCATTATTCGGGATACAGTGGTGGATGCAATCTAGTGCTTTATCAATCGAGAGTGCTGGCGGAGGACTGGAAGGCCACCTATGTCACCCTGATTTCGAAATGCTAGGATGCAGAGTTGTCTAGCCACTTTAGACCCATCAGCCTATGCGTAACCCTGTACAAAGTCGTGGCAAGAATCTTAGTGGGAAGGGTGAAACCCATGTTGCCGGCCATCATCTGCCAAGAGCAAGAGGCTTTTGTGGGGGGCAGGAACATCTCAGATGATATCATGTTAACTCAGAAAATGATATGGGATCTTCAGTGGGCCTCGAAGCGGCAGAGTCTGATGGCAGTGAAGCTGGACATGGAGCGAACATACGACAGAATTCGGTGGAGCTTCCTTAGGCGTGCACTGGAGAGTTATGGCTTCCATAACACTTAGATTGATTGGGTGATGGGCTGTGTTTGGGGGCCGAGCTTCTTAATTTTGGTCAACGGCACACCAACACCCTTCTTCCGTTCCACTATGAGGTTGCGATAGGGATGTCCCTTATCTCTATTTTTGTTTATTATGTGCTCTGATATAGTGTCGCGTGCCTTGCGGGCTGAGTGCTCTACTCGGGCCATGGAAGCTTATGTTCTAGCCCCGAGGGCCTGACCTATTTCTCATTTACTTTTCACCGATGATTGTCTGCTTATGGCCAGGGCGCAAACGACGGATGCACAGGTCCCCAAAGGAGTGCTGATGGAGTACTGTGCAGGTTCGGAGCAGAGAGTGAACTTTCTAAAGTCATCCATCTTATTCAGCCCGAGCACTAGCACAGAGCCAAGCGGGAGATTAGGAGGATTCTGGAGATGCTGGAGCAGGAGGAAGCCTGGAGCTATATAGGGGTACCTGTCACTGGTAGGAGGTTGCAGGTATCGGAGTGCTCTGGCTTGGTGCAACGGATTCGGAGTAGGCTAGAGGGCTGGCAGGCTTCATCTCTCTCCATGATGGGCAGACTGACCTTGGTCAGGTCTGTGCTGAGTTTGATGCTCGTGTACCTTATGGCCAACATGGTAGTACCGAGACAGTGTCGAGCGAGATCGAGCGACTTCTTCGGAGCTTCCTTTGGGATTCATATGGAGGGGGTCGTGGGGTGCACCTAGTGGCCTAGGATAGTGTTTGCTGGCCTCTCCAAGAGGGTGGCCTCGGGATGCAGTCTCTACAAGTGAGGCGTGAGGCGATCATCGCCCGACATACGGTGCGGTTTATTCTTGAGCCACATGGGTTTTGGAGTCATGTTATGGCAGCCAAATATGGTCGAGTGGGGTCTACGGGGGCGACACGGCGCAGACGGTCAGTCTCTTTTATGTGGCGTGAGATTGGGAGTACCTATCAATGGCTCTGGCAAATACCAGATGGCTGATCAGTGATAGGAGGATTATTGAAGTGGTGGGGGATATGTGGGTGGATGCCCTACCTTTGAGGCTATGGCCGACCATGGTGAGCATAGAGGTGGATGATGGTCTGCAGGTGTGTGACCTTCTCATCTCGAGAAGGGGGAGTGGGACGGTGATAGGTAGCGGCAGTTGTTTGGAGAGCTTCTTACTAAGCGTGTGCGGCTTCTCCAGTTGTCAGGGTTTGTGGGACCGAACATCCGAGTTTAGCGGTTGTCTTGTAGGACCAGAGTCAAGGTGGGGGATGTTGCCTGGGTCCTTCTGCAGGAGCGTTAGGCAGGCCCCGATTGTGCCCGAGTCTGGCAGTTCAATCTACACCCAAGATAGGAATTATTTTTTTAGAAGGTGGTCTAGGATTGCCTACCGATGAGATTGGTGTTGAGCAGACGAGGGGTGGGGTTAGCCCCCCAGTGTGCGTCATGTGGGGTCGACGAGATGATAAATCACGTCCTGTTTCAGTGTGCATAGGCGCGGAGGACCTGGCTGCTTTCAGGGCTCCCACCGGACGCTTAGAATCGGAGGGACCAGTTTGTGCAGGTTATCTGGCGTTGGTTAGGTTGCCCCCAGCAACACCTAGTGGCGATCATAGCCACCTACATTGCCCTCCAGATTTGGTTGGCCAAGAACGCTCGGACCTTTGGTGAGCGTAGCATGTCTCTAAGGTTTGCGGTGGAGCATGCCCAGGTATAGGCAGCAGAGCTCGATCATGTTACCTCTACAGGTAGGCCTTTGACAGTTCGAGACATCTGGAACTCCTCTTTTGCTCAGGTAGTGCCACGTACGGTGTTCCTCACTTAGGAGCTCCCACCTTCGAGCTTCCTCAAGGTCAATTTCGATGGATCGCTACTACATGGAGGAAGGAGAAGAGGCGCATGTTTTGTTATCAGGTATTTGGGTTCGAGAGTGGTGGCGGCTGGTGGTTGTCAGCTATCCGATACCTTGGTTCCCAATGCTGAGTTGCGAGCTGTCTGGGCGGATCTTCACTATGCACGGTGTGCCCTGCAGACCAGCTCGATCATAGTGGAGGATGACTCAACCACAGTGATCGGATAGATCTAGGGTGGCCCGAGCGATACGAGGGGGACTACCCCTTGACTAGAGACATTAGAGCGATGGGCAGAGATGAGGTGGCTTTTCAAACCAAGCATGTATTTAGGGAGGCCAACGAAGCTACGGATTGGGTGGCTACTTATGTGGCCTGCCATTCTGGTGGCACCGTATGGACCCGAAAGGAGGAGCTGCCTAGAGCACTTCATGATATTTTGTTTGCTGATTTTATTGTATGTGTCCGTACCATATAGTATGACTTACCCACTGTAGCCAAAAAAAAAAAAAAAAAGTCCCTATGACTAGACCCTCACATTATGCTTCAAGCTCGAATCTTTCAAACTATCCACAAATTCCACTGTCCTTGAAAAGTTTGACTATTTTAATGCTTGCTAGATATGAGTATGTGATGCAGTACAATGCAGAGAAGAGAGAGAGAGGAGGAAGAAGAGAAGAAGAGGGAAGAGAGGAGAAGAACCAGGCTTCTCACCTAGCTCTGGCCATGGCTTCACACCAAGGCTTTAAGAGAAAAAGAAGATCAATTTTATTCATGCAATCATTCATCAACCCTCAACATGAACATGGATCTATATATATAGGATCACAAAATAATAAATAGACTCCTACAAAAAAAATAATCCCAAAAAGGTCCTACAATGACAATATACAAATAAGCCCAATCAAACGAAATAAAATAATATAAAATCAATCTAGCCATAGCGAAATTGATTGGACCATCTTCCTGCGATAACCATAGCCCCGCGTAACAGGCAGTTCGGTACTGATGTCTGCACCAACTCTCCCCAGGTGAGAAGCATGGTTCTTTCTCTCCCTCCTCTTCTCGTCTTCTTCTTCTTCCCCCTCCTCTTCTTCCCTCTTCCTGCAGTTGGGGGGGGGGGGGATTTGAGGAGGGGGTGACCAGAGAAGATGGAGGATGGGGGGATGCGGTGCTGGGGAAGGCGGAAGCGGCGCGGTGCGGCGGAGTGGGGGATGGGCGGGGTGCGGCGGAGGATTGGGCGGCGCGGTGGAGCCGAGGCGGAAGGAGGCGATTGCGGAGGCAGACGTCGGCGATGGCGGAAGCGGACGGCTTGGCGGCGGCTCTTCGGAGCGAGGAGGCGACCGTGGGAGCGGCAATGGTCTAGGCGGGTGGGGCGAAGGAGCGATGAGGGAGGCGGAGCTCGGTCGCGGGAGGTCGCGGACGAAGACGATGAACGGTAAGTATTTTTTCTCTTCTCCTTTTTTTTTCCTCTTTTTTTTTCTTTTTTTTTTCTCTCTACCTGACCGGTTTCGGGTTCCTCCCTTGGCTTTGAAGGGGGGAGGGTTACCTGCTGGCGGCTGAGGGCGGAGCCGTAGGCGACAGCGAAGCAGCCGCGGACGGGGTACGCGGAGCGGCGACGCTCGGCGATGCGGGTGGTGGGGCGCTCGGCTCTTCTCCTCCCTGCCTTAGCCGCGGACGATGACGGGAGATGCGGCGGAGCGTCCGTGAAGGTAGGCAGATACCTACAAAAGTGGGGGCTTTGGCAACAGAGGCATAAGCGGGCTTGCTGATTGATGCAGGTCAATGAAGAGAAGAGAGGGAGAAGGAAAAAGAAAAGGATAAGAAAGAATGAAGGAGCAGAATCAGGCTTCTCACATAGCTCTGATCATGGCTTCACACCAGAGCTTCAAGAAAAAAATGAGATTAATTTTATTCATGCATGAACATAGACCCATATATATATAGGATCATAAAATAACAAATAGGCCCCTATAAAAAAAATAATCTCAAAAAGGTCCTACAATGACAATATACAAATAAGCCAATCAAACGAAATAAAATAATATAAAACCAATCTAGCCATAGAAAAACTAGCTGGACCATCCTCCTACGACGACCGTGGCTCCGCGTAACAGACGGTCCGGTACTGGTGTCCGCACCAGTATGCTTTAGTGCAAGTCACTATTCCCTGTAGGCTATACACGAGCTGACATTCACTGTTTTAGACTCAAAAGTCTTTCCTGCTTGCTGGCCATGCCTGATCCAATAACAAGCTTCTCAACCCCTCGAGGCCTTCCTACAACAAGTGACAAGCATTGTGCAGGTCTCGTTGTTGTTGTTCTTGGCTTTTACATGCCGGACATTGATGTCATCCACCTGTTTTCCCTCTTGGATTGCTAAGGGCTCGTTTGGTTCGCGGAAAACATTTTCCCTCCTAGGAATATGATTCCTGGAAAACAAATTCCTAAGAAGTGGATGCCTAGGAAAGTACTTTTGGCATGTTTGGTTGACTATGGGAAAGTGACAAATTTTCAAAGTGCTTATGTTTGGTTGGTATCCACTTTTCTGAAAAAGTTATGTATAATTTCTTTTATGCCCTTAATAAAAATTAGGTCTTTAATGCCTCTTTAATGCTTTTTTAATACTGAAGGGCCGTTTTGGAAAAAAAATAAAAATGGAGTGATTCCCACCTCATGGGAAAGTAAATTTTCCATATTTCTAATGGGAAAGTAATTTTCCCATATTTCTAATGGGAAAGACTTTTCCATGAAATATGGGAATCATATTCCCATGGGAAGACAACTTTTTCGTCTCTCCTTTGAAAACTCCAACCAAACAAGAGGCATCTTATTACTTTCCCGTTGACCCCCCCCCCCCATCTCTTCTCGCAAACCAAACGAGCCCTAAATGTATTGGCATTTAGCACCTCTATGCCATTCTTCTTGGAGCACCAATGCACAGAGTTAGAGGGTTACCAATGGCTCCTGTGCCAAGTTTTGAGTGTAGATTTGAACCAAAGGACTCGTTCAAACCAAGAAGAAACTACCAAAATTTTTCAACTTGCCATTTGTTTTGAAGTTCCTTGCAGGAGCCACATGTACACGGTGGTACCTTCAAATACGAGGGCACTTCATCCTAGATTTTGTTCATCGTGGTAAGACGGACAGCTGTAGAAGATTGTCCTTACTGCATTTTCGCAAGCTGCTTCTTAAATGAATATAAATCCTTCATCCACCACCTTGGGAAAATCTCTGCTCATGGTCTAGACAAAGTCCATGAGCTGTTGCAGCAAGTACAACACAATCTGTCCAAGTTTCTGTCAAGAATATTCAGCAACCATGACACAACCATGAGGTTGAAGTGTTCCCCGGCCTTGACATGTTGATGGGTGTTTTTCACCCCAAGTGCCATGGTCATGGCTCTCTTCAAGGTCCTGTAGTCATCTCCCGGAAGTGGTCAAGGAATCGAGAATGGTGCAGGTAGTAGGGGCGAGTTGAAATCAAACGACCTTGTGTCGTCTGCTAGAAATTTTAACAGAAATTAAATGAATATAATCACTAGCATGCAGTTATATAAACATAAAACTAAAGGATTAGAGAAAAATTAAAGCTGGCATGGGATCAAGGTGTCATTGCCCTAAAACCATTAAAGCAATCTCCTCCATGTGCAAGTGGTGAGCATAGTCAACACCTCATGTTCATAACATTCCTCCTCGATACACATGATCACAGGGAGGAGTTCATTGGTATAATGAGACCATGAAGGTAGAATCTATCTATGATATTTGATACCTTATATTCCTCATCAAACACTAATCCACCAGTTTCGATTCCCATAAGGAGTTCTTGAAACTCATGAATCTGTTCTCTAATGGGTTTGCCATCTACCATCATGTACCTGTTGCCTTAGGAAACTCTAAATCCATCTAGGCTGCATATATAATCTACGCCATGCTTAGACTCCAAGGCACTTCGAAGAACATTTTGATGAGCAATAAAGATCATGCAGATGATCTGACAGCATACTAGGAATTTGATTCTTGCAATGGAAATCTATTTCATTAGGGCTTAATGGGTTTATGATGTCGTGAACAGGTCCTTAGGTCAAAGGCCGAATGTTATGAGCCAATACTAGTAGGTCAGTTGGAACCCATATGAGACTTGCTTCTACGTACAGCGTCCAATATAGCTAAGACTCTCCCTAAGGTGGTGATCGTTTATAACATCTCATTCTCTAACATAGGGTTAATTTAACTTCTCGTTTTGACACCATTAAGGTCATCTAAAGATGCCATAGATTAATAAGAAAAGTTATCAACTTGTGTAAAACAAAATGTCTAGAAAAAGGACTAATCTAGTTTCAACCTAGATAAGTTCTATCAAACACTACCTGTTCTCTATACAGTGTCACTTTGTGTGTCAGAAAAAATGTTAGAGCTGAGTTTTTTCTGGCTAAAAGAATACCTCTAAATCAGATAATGAAAGGTTTGAAAAATTAGTTTTGGTTCGAGTGTTGTTTGAACAATACAGAATAAAGGTTCTTAAAATTGAAGTACAGGTCTAGTTTTAAGATAATTTGACTTTCAGTTTACAGGGTATAATGCAGCTAAAGTAGATCCATTTGAATACAAAATCATGCATTTTTTCAGTTCAGCATACATAGATAGTAGAGATTAACACTCATATATAATTTCAGCATATCAAAATTTCCGCAGAAAATTCTAGCATATATAAGTTTCAGATTTAAATTTCAGCCCTAATGTTATGAGCTCTAGCAACTTCTGCTTTCAGCAAACAGGAAAACTAAAAGAGATTTCTCTTTTTTCACCAAAGAGCCTTTGGAAACAAAAGGACTTATTTCAGTTTTGAAATTCCAGGTTTTTTCAGGTTGGGGGACACAAGCTTAAATTCTAGCAAACACGGTTACAAATTCAGAAAAGTAAAATTAGACTTTCTCTTTTAGCAAATAGGTGTTTTAAGAAACAGCAAACTGAAACTTGTGCAACAACTTATTTTGGTCTCAGAAAACACAAGTATGAATTAGGTTCATACTTTCAGCGATGTAAATTCACTAATTTCCGATTTTCAAAAGCTTTGAAAAAACAGTAGAAATGATGTCCAGCTAGAGTTGGGCAACGGGCCGTGCCGGGCCGGCCCGGCCCAGGCCCACCGGGCCTAAGGACTAAACGGGCCGTGTCTGGCACGGCCCGTCCAGCACGGAACACCAGCCCGGCCCGGCCCCAGGCCCCTCTATTGGTGGGCCGGGCCGGGCACGGCACGCCACAGGCCGTGCCAGGCACGGCCCGCAACGGCTTCAAACGGGCCGTGCCTGGCACGGCCCGTAACGGCTCCAGACGGGCCGTGCCTGGCACGGCCCGTCTGGAGAGGGGAGAGGAAAATAGCCGTTTTCAACGGCTATTTTCGTGAAAATGACCCTTTTACCCCTCCCAACAGTCCAATAACGGCTGAATTGAGGGGTATTTTGGGAAAAAAATTTTGGGCTTCTATAAATAGCCCATTCCTCCCTCATTCTCACCACACCAAACCTCTCATTCTTTCCTTCTCTACTGCTATTATTTCTCTCTTCTAAAGTGCTCTTCTAGCAATTTAATTTTTAGTTTGTTCAAGTGCTACACAAGAGGAGGTTCCTGTTGAGAAGAGAAGGTCGCTTCTGTTGAGAGCACAAGAGGAAGCTCGGAATCTCGGCTCTGCCTCTGCCCTCCGACCCTCTACTCAATTCCTCCTTGCGGTTAGTTTTTATTTTTTGAATTAATCATAGATATGTCATCTTTTGAGGAAAGTCAGTTTGGCATTCCTCCTATTTCTGAGGGAGAAGAAACTAATCCCCAACCCTATGTTCCTAGTTCCTCTAGAACTGGTGAACCGAGTGAAGGTCAAACCTCTTCTCGTAAGAGGACTAGTGCTGTATGGAATGAATTTGATAGAGTTATGGTTGAGGGAGTCTGGAAAGCTAAATGTAAAAAATGTGCCAAACTTTATAGTTGTAGTAGTAGTGGGGGAACAGGGTATTTAAAAAGACATCACTACAAGAATAATGGTCATTAGCGACGCTTTTTTTCGCCTTTAACGACGCTTTTAAGCGTCGCTAAAAACCATCCCGACGCTTTTATAAGCGTCGGCAAAGCGTCGCCTATGCTACAGTGGAGAAAATGTATTCCGACGCTTTGAAAAGCGTCGAGATTTACCGACGCTTTTTAGCGTCGGCAAATGCAAAATTAGCGACGCTTTAAAGCGTCGCTAGATGTAATTTCTCGTCGAAATTTTAGCGACTAATTGACTTCTGGTCGAAATTTTAGCGACGCTTTAAAGCGTCGCTAATTGACTTCTGGTCGAAATTTTCGCGACGCTTTAAAGCGTCGCTAATTAATTTATCGTCGAAATTTTAGCGACTAATTGACTTCTGGTCGAAATGTTAGCGACGCTTTAAAGCGTCGCTAATTGACTTCTGGTCGAAATTTTAGCGACGCTTTAAAGCGTCGCTAATTGATTTCTGGTCGAAATTTTCTGGTCAAAATTTTAGCGACGCTTTAAAGCGTCGTTAGAATATTATTTTTTTTTAAAATAATTTTTAAAATTTCATGGAATTCCTGTTTATGGGTTTGTTCTTCCTTTTGCAAAAAGTAGTTCTTGTCTTCTGGGATGATGCATTTTGACAACTCCCCTGGACAAAAAGGTTCCTGGCTCCTCCCGGCCTTGGTATCATAACTATTCATTAGCACAAGGATTACATGCTTATTACAGCATAAGCATGTTAATGATTTCCTGATCAGCTCATGCAAACGAAGTCTAATAATAAAGGTCAAATACAACAAACTAGCCCAACAGGAAGAGAGTCAATCCAGCTAGAATGAAACTCAACAGTTCAGTACACATTTGATCAAAAAATTGCATCACCATTTACAGAAGGAAGTTGTGAACCTGACAAAAAATAAAAACTACTAGAATGTGCTTCAAGGGTTTAACGACAATGATAGCTCTAGTCAGCAATATAGCTCTAGTCAACTAACATTCCTTAGCTCCAACCCTAGCCTCACAACATTCAATTCTCTCTCTCGTACAGCCAAGTCTCACAACTTCACAATCTAAATGCATTCCTTAGCTCCAACCCTAGCCTGGGAAAAGGGCATCTCAGCAAAAAGGGAGGCTCTTGCAGTTGGCTAAAATTCTAAAAAAAACCAGAGAGAAACACAACAAATGGGATATATATATATATATTATTCTAACGGCTAGCTATCCCTCACGCTAATTCATTGTGCCAAGGGGCTCGAGTACTCTGGCCCGCTCTCTGATGAGGATATATTCGAAGATGCATCAGATGTTGAATTATTATATACGCCATTCCTGAAGCTTTTTGAATCAACTTCCGTGTTCCTCCGGGTTTCTGGAGCTGCAGGTCTTTGGCCCTCATCCGCTAGCCTCTTTAGGATGTTCATTAACGTCGGGATGAACTTTGTGGACAAGGATAGGAGACCAGGGAGCTGGCACGATAATGCAGGCAAATACACAAAATCAGAACTAGAAAGGTCTTTTCAGCTCGGCCAAAAAAAAAAAGAGTGCAATTAGATTTTTATTCAAACACTCACAGCGCCATTTCGGAATTCGCCTCAGATATCTAGCTGGACCCAGACGGCCTTGCCCACTAGAAAGGCAACGAATATCACAGCAAGATAAAAAGGATTTCTGCATCAGCAAAACAACAGAGATTTAATTCAAGTCAGAAGAGTAAGAGTTTTGCAAGATATATTCAACTCATAAGTTCAAGTAAATTACCTTAGAAGTGTCATAAATTCATTGAATCCCAAGACAAGAATGGCAACTATCGCCCATGGGGGAGGTAACCAGTTGTTGTTGCGCTTATTGGCCTCCTGAAATAAAGCGTCAACAAACAAGTTCCATGTAAAGGTCTTGTCGCATGATGAGACTATATTGCTGACTAGAGCTATCATTGGCATCTTAAAATTACCACTGTTTTTATTTTCACAGAACTTGTACAATAAGAGCCGGTGCCTCCACCAAAATAATTCCAAGATCAAAGATCATTCATTACACATGAAAAACACTGAGTCATAATATTCATACGCTACTAGTAGAAAAGTCAGTATCGGTAACATAGAAACAGACTAGTAAATTTTTCTTACCATTACGAAACTATACTCTTTCATTGTCCATCAGTCGGCATAATATTAAAAGGCATACACTGAGTATAAGTCTCATTATCCTCCTCTTCCAACCCTTTTCCTATATCATACAAGTCCCTAGGTTTAGTCTTAATGACAACAGACCAATCTTTATCTTTTGAGTCTTGTACAAAAAACACTTGTCGAGCTTGAGATGAAAAAATGAATGGTTCATCTTTCAATAGCACACCGGTATGTATCAACTTTGAAAAATTTACAAGTGTGAAACCATTTATGTCTTGTCTCAAACCTCTAGATGAGTTTATATCCACCCAATCACATCGAAATAGTACTACCTTAAAGTTTCCATAATAATCCAGCTCATAAATATCCTTCAGTGCACCGTAATAAGTTTTTCCCTCCGCATCAACCATAACACCACTGTTTTGGGTTTTTCTAAATTCTCACGTTCTTTAGTATGAAATTTAAAACCATTTATAATGAACCCATCATATCTATTAACAATATTGTTCGGACCTCGAGCAATGACTATTATTTCATCGGAACAATTTTCCTCCATCATCGTGGGCACCTAAAAAATTATAGAAGCAATGATTAATTATTCAATGACAATGTATTAAAAAATTGTGAAAATACCTAATGTATTAAATGTCTAACCTGTTTGAATAGCCATTCAGGACATAACTCAACCAACCATCTTTGCTCAATCCTTGGGGTAGGACAAATGTTATTGTTGATGCTTCGCTGAGTTACTAAAAATTCTCTGCACGATCATAAACTCTTTAGCTAAGCATTTATATCTGATATGACAGATAAGAAGATTACAATCATACTAACCTGCGATACTCGGATATTATATCACTGTGAAGTAACACATAGCGATGTGCTTGTGCTAATGATTTTTGGTCAAGAACAACACTTTTAACTATCCCCAAAACTCTTCCCGCAGATGAGAACTTGTAAATTCCTGCATTCTCTACAATATCAAAATTTCTTGGAGGTCGATTGAGAGCAGTTTCAACACCTTCGAGATATCTCGAGCAAAATGTCAAACACTCCTCAGCAATATATCCTTCAGCAATCGAGCCCTCGGGATAGGCTCGATTGCGTACATAATCCTTTAAGCGCATCAGAAACCTTCAAAGAGAAATTTTTAAGATCAATATCAACACCGATATGATTTATAAATATAGACATTAGAGTTTAGCAAAATCACCTCTCAATAGGATACATCCATCGGTATTGAACCGGTCCACCAAGTTTAGCTTCCGCCGCTAAGTGAATAAGTAGATGAACCATAATAGTAAAAAATCCAGGAGGAAAGATCTTTTCCATATGGCATAATGTAAGGGCAACATTAGACTCCAATTGATCAAGCACCCTAGGATCAAGAACTTTTGAACACAATGCTTTAAAAAATGATGACAACTGAGAAACAATTACAAGAACTTGATTCGGCGTTGACGATCTTAAAGCCAATGGAAGTATATCTTGCATCAAAATATGACAATCGTGACTTTTAAGATTTGAAAGTCTTCGCTCTTTAAGATTTACGCACCGTGAAATATTCGATGCATACCCATCAGGAACCTTCATATTTTTCAGAACCATTAGGAAAAGATCCTTATTTTGAGTAGACATTGTGTAACATGCAGGAGGTATAAAAAATTTATCATTATCAAGCTCTTTCGGATGAAGCTCTTGTCGTATGCCCATATCTTTCAAATCAAGACGCGCTTTCAAGTTGTCTTTGGTCTTTCCATCAAGATTTAACAATGTTCCAATCAAGTTATCACAAACATTCTTTTCTATGTGCATGACATCAAGATTATGTCGAAGAAGATTATACTCCCAATAAGGTAAATCAAAAAAAATACTCCTTTTTTTCCATAACTGTTTCTGTGTAGAAGCAACCAATGTGTCATCATCATTTTCCTGTCCATATGCATTGTCATCATTCTCAAAAAAGTTAGCATCCTCTAAAATCTCTGATATTAACCCTTCATTTAATGAGCTACCAACATCCTCCCTTCCCCTCTTCTTTAGACATTTGGAGACCTTACCAGGTATGTAATTTGTGCCATGCATTTGTCTAAGAACTTCGGTACCAGTTGGTGGAATAGGGGCAGAACGCAACTCTGTGGTACTATCAAACAGATCATCTGAAATCGAAATGGATGGTTTGGTTCTAACCATCGACGATGGCCCATATAACAGAACTTTCCTCCATTTTTTAACCAATATGAATGGGTTGAATCTCCACAAGAAGGACATGCAATACGCCCCTTAGTGCTCCAACCGGATAAATTAGCATATGCAGGAAAATCATTAATAGTCCATATAAGAGCTGCACGCAATTTGAATGTTTGACCAGTAAAAGCATCAAATGCATCAATACCCTCCCATAACTGTTTCAATTCCTCTATTAAAGGCTGCAAAAAAACATCAATATCATTACCTGGGCCCTTATCACCTGGAATAACCATTGACAAAATGAGTGAAGACTGTTTCATACACATCCATGGTGGTAAATTATATGGAACCAAAACAACCGGCCAAGTGCTGTATGTAGAACTCAAGCTTCGAAAGGGATTAAACCCATCAGTAGCCAAACCCAGTCTGACACTGCGAGCATCAGAAGAAAATTCGTGATGCCTATCATCAAATGCTTTCCATGCTAAACTATCTGCTGGGTGTCGTAACATTCCATCTTTTGTACGGCCTTCGTCATGCCATCTCATAGAGGAAGCCGTCTTCGATGATGCATACATTCTTTTCAATCTAGGTATGAGAGAAAAATATCTCAACACTTTAGCCGGTCTTTTCTTAGTCTGTGCAGCATCCACTTCATCCAAAAAATCATGCTCATCTTTAGATTTCTCCCATCGTGAAGATCCACATATTTGGCACGACTCTTCGTTAATATTTCCACCACGGAATAAAATACAGTCATTCGGACAACTGTGTATCTTCTCGTATCCAAGATCCAATTCTTTTACTAATTTTTTGGCTTCATAAGAAGATGATGGCAAAGTAACGCCTTCCGGAAATGCATCATTTAATAATTGGAGAAGCATAGTAAAAGACTTGCTAGACCACCCATTCAAATACTTCAAATGGAATAAATGCACAAGAAAAGAAATCTTTGTAAAATTCTTACAACCCGGATATAGTTCTTCATCACAAGATTTCAGCAAGTTATGATACCGAGCTGTGTCATCATCAGAGTGTATATGTTCTTCAACATGCATAAAATCAGTTGCTGTACGCTCATCACCTATTTCAGTTGCTTCTTGTCCTCCACTAATATCTGTTAAATTTCTAATACTATGTCCAAGAGCATCTCTGAGTAAGCCCCTTATATCATCTTCTCCTACAGGATTTTTTTCTGTATTACTGGATGCAAAACTAGAGGTGTCTTCTATATACGAGGGTTGGTTACATGGAGATGACAATATCAACTCTCCATGAAATACCCATTCAGTATAACCTCTTGTAAAACCATTCCACACTAAATGTTCTTCAACAGTTTTTGGAGCAAGAGAAGAAGCATTTACACATTTTCGACATGGACATAAAATCTTCCCATTCATATTAGATTTCTGAAAAGCAAATTTAATGAAATTCTGAACTCCATTCAAATATTCGTCACTGTATCTCGGCTTATTCATCCAACTTTTGTCCATTCTAAGAAAAAACAAGGTAAATGATACAGTCAAAAATATACATGCGTACACTGACTCAAGCAAAATTAAGTTAAACAAACAGCCCTTAATCAATTAATTCAATGATTGCATAGCCTACATTAACTGACATTGTCTGGAGATTAAAAAAGTGACAGAGGAAAACGAGTTCTCAAGTACCTGATAAGAGAGCAAGTCTTCCTTTGATAACTTTCCCAAATTTAAACAGTCAGAAGAAATACATGTCCTGCCAAGTTTAAAATGACCAATTTGACAGTTGCATAATGCACTAAGAAAGCTCAAGAAGGTAAAACTGTAAGATGCAACTGTGTCTATGCATCATTACTTATTGAGCAAAACAGATATGGTTATTCACCTACAGCAACTCCTAAGAAACTGAATTTGCATTTGCAGACATTTTGGCTAGAAGTATCATAAAACTGAACCCTCAGTTTGAAACTCAAATAAAACTACATGAACAGGTTCATAATAAATTCAAACACCATATGCTTTTTAAAGATGTAAAGAAGTGATTTGTGTATTCAAAATCCAAATGTAAGCCTTCAAGATGGTTGTGGTTCATCTCTATTATCAAGTAGTGGCTTCCACATATGGAACTTCAAAATGACAAACTTGGCTTCTATAAATCATGCAAACATCCTCAACAACAAATACACAACCAGATAAAGCAGATTGCATTGATCTTTAGGCCATAAG
Organism: Phoenix dactylifera; assembly: GCF_051530095.1. NCBI lineage: Eukaryota > Viridiplantae > Streptophyta > Magnoliopsida > Arecales > Arecaceae > Phoenix > Phoenix dactylifera. Next base: position 7,876,732 of record NC_143207.1, on the reverse strand, counting down.
AAGCCACTCCGATTGCATTCATCTTTAGACCATAAAGCAGATTGCATCAGAGGTTGATCAGACACTAGTGCTGAAGCACTATGCTGCATCAGAGGTTGATCAGTGTATATTGAGCGATTCATTGAAACTAAAAGTTGCAAATATAGTAGCATCATCATGCTTCTATCCTCGGTAACCTGCGCCACATCTACCAAATATGTCTGGACTGATGAAAGATTCATCTGCATGACTGACAGGCAACTTGCAGTCAGACGTGTGGTGACAAATGATTATGCATTATAGGCATACTTGGAGGTGGTAGCAACAGCATATGTACAAATAAATATTTCCTGCCTAAGCCCTTTCCTGGCTCCATCGGTGTTCCCCATGAGTGTCAAATAATTGCATCATACAATTTAATTGCTCAAGAGGCAGGTGCCAGATAATTATGTCTCTCGCTGAAAACTGCACTGTAAGTTGTGACAGAAACCACAAGAGAGTTCTGGATAATGTTAATAGCAAAACCATGAATATAAACATTTCGAATGTGGCCAAGAGGATTGGACTACTAAGAATGGTTTTTGACACAGCGATAATTCAGCTTAAATAAATTGAGGTACCAAAATCAAATGAAGAACTTCCTATGTTAAAGTTCTCCTGTTCATATGGAGTCAGCATTCTAAATCAAGGAGTGATCTACTAAAGTTTGAAGACATTTTATGTCAATCTCCCAACTTGGCATTACATTTTAAGACGGGTTACTCATAAGTGACACAGCTTAAGCTCATGCAACTGAGGATTTATTTACACCGATTTATCTTCTGCGCATGCAAGGAGCCTTAAAGAAGGAAAACAAACTTTTATATTGCAAACAGCATCTATTTTCACAGAAGGAATTAAAGCGAAAGAGACAAATCAGAACATCATCCCCAGAAACACAACAAGACCCAGTAGACCCAATAAAAATATTACATATCAGATGATAAATTCCAAGGCTAATCAAGCAATATGCATCTACAAAGCTCAGAATCAAAAAGAATGAAATAAAAATAATCTACCTTAAAGAAAGAAACTTTGAACGGTAAAAAAAAAGAAAACATGATTAACTTAAACAAATGCACCAAAGATTCAGAACCTACGGGATCAAGCAATCAAGATGGTTTCACATACCATTTGCATAGCATTTGCATTTGCATACCTCTTAGCATTTGCAGAGGCTATTGCGAAAACACTGTTTAGTTATTACAAATTCAAGATTCCTCCAAGTCATAATACGTTCCATATAAAAGTATATAATCAGCTTATACTACTACATTAACTATCACTTCAATAGGCCCAGAAACTTGATCCAATTCAAATTAGTCATGTCTCCAAAAATGAGGCCACAAAAAAAACAAAGAACAAAAGATATCAGGCCTAGTTACTTGGGCCCCCATTCATGTCTGGACTGGGCATAGATCTATTAATAACCTGCAATATGTGTGCACTAAGTGAGCCAAAAGAACTGGACCCAAATTGAATACTCATGGATCTTAGGGCGTCCTCTTGTTGATGTTCAAAAGAACAAGTGAAGAGCACTCCCCAAATCCGGCGTGCATATGGCAATTAACATAAGTATTAGAAAACTTCTCTAATCAAATGGAAAATCACAGCTATCCTGTCATTCTTTCACATGCATCAAACAAGCTCAATTCTAGTTACTGAAATTAAAATGTCAAAACCCAAAACCGAAGCTATATATAACGGTTAACTTGATGCTGGATAATCCTGATCACCATCATAAGATGAAAAAGAATCCAACTAAGAAAAAGAAATCCAGCCCTCTCAGATCCATCTCAAATCCAGCCCTCTCAGATCACGGGCACTATGTATGTTGGACGTAGGCCAAGCCACACAAGGAGGAAGGGTTTGATAACAGGTCTCAAAGCCACACAAGGAGGAAGGGTTTGATTTTGTACATGGAAGTGCATCTAGAATTTAAAGATCGAAGCAAGAGAAGAAGATCCCAAACCTGGCCTTGTCCCCGTCCTTGCCGGCTCCAAACTTCAAACGCCGCGTGAGTGCTCTGCGGCGGAGGAGGTGGAAGATGTCCACGGAGAGGAGGCCAACGGAGAGGGGGAAGAGGGGAAGGAGATGCGGCGGAGGAACGCGATTTGGGGTCGCTCGGCGGAGGGAATGGCTGAGATCGGTGAAAAGGGTTGAGGAGGGAGCTGGGAGTCGGTCGGCTACGAATTTAGGGCTGCGGAGGGAGAAGGTCGATTGGGTTTTGTTGTGGGAGGGGTAAACTCCGACGACGCTTATAAGCGTCGTCGTATTTTTCCGTTAAGCCGACGCTTATAAGCGTCGGTAGATGGTTTTTTGCCGACGCTTCTAAAAGCGTCGTCGTATTTTCCGTTAAGCCGGCGCTTATAAGCGTCGGTAGATGTTTTTCTGCCGACACTTCCTAGAAGCGTCGGCGGTTACTGTGGGGAGAAAAATTTTAGCCGACGCTTTTATCTAGCGTCGGCAATATAGAGTCGGCAAAAACAATTTTTGTTGTAGTGCATCAAGAGAGTCATAGGATGCATGATTCTCATGCTCAAACTCAAAGTACCCTTAATATACAAGGGGGATTACTTGTAGGTAATTTTGCATATAATCATGAAAATCAAAGAAAAGCACTTGTAAAATGGATAGTTAAGGATGAATTACCTTTTAGTTTATGTGAATCTTTTAATTTTGAAGAATATGTTCAATTAAACCTACAACCTGCTTACAAAAGAACTAGTAGGCGTACATTTAGAAGAGTAGCTATGACCAACTTTTTAGCAATGAAACAAAATTTAATTGAAACACTTTCTACTTTAAATGTAAAAATTTCATTAACTTCTGATATTTGGTCGGCATCTGTAGGTAGTAATTGTTTTATTGCCATTACTGCTCATTATATTGATAATGATTGGCAATTAAATAAACGTATTCTTGCTTTTCGTGCTTTTGATTTTCCACATTCTGGGCAACAAATTTCAAATATAATTTATCAAACTGCATGTTCATATAATATTAATGATAAAATTATGTCTATTACTTTTGATAATGCATTTAATAATAATTCTGCTGTTGCATTATTAAAAGACTCATTGCATCCCATATTAGATGGAAATTTACTGCATATTAGATGTGCATGTCATATCTTAAATCTTTCTGTTCAAGCTGGCATGGGCATGATTCAAGATGTGATTTCAAAAATTAGAAATGCAGTTTCTTTTATTCATGCTTCAAGATCAAGACTTCAAGAATTTAAGGAATTATGCGTAAATCATGGTAAACGTTTTAAAAAATTTAAACTTGATGTAATTACTCGTTGGAACTCCACATATAGCATGATACATGATGCATACCCATATAAGAACTTATTAAGTGCATATATTAATGATCGTGGATTAGGCTTTACATTGTCTGAAACTGATTGGAATAAAGGAAAAATTTTGGAAGATTTTTTGCTTAGTTTTTATAATGCTACCAATGTTCTTTCTTGTATTTATTACCCTACTTCATATTCATTTTTACAACAAGCATATATAATTAGTCAAAAATTTGCAGAACATAGATATGATGATGTTTTAATGCCTATTATTGACCTAATGGAATCTAAATGGAATGAGTATTGGGACAAGATATGTCCTATGCATAACTTAGCTGCTGTATTTGATCCTAGAGTTAAATTAAATGGCGTGCTAATTTTACTTGATGCATACTCTGAAAATATGAATCAAGATTCTGAATCTGCTAAAAATGAGGTAAAACAACTTCTTTATGATATTTATGCTATATATGATGAAAAAATTCGTGGATCTAGAACACAAATACAAACCTCTATTTCTCCTTCTAGTAGTTCTCGTTCGTCATCTATTTTTTCATTCATTGCACAGAGAAGACACACACATGCTTCAAGTTCCTCTTCATCTTCTTCATCTTTAAGTAGTGAACTAGAATTTTATTTACGAAATGATCTTCAGTCTGCATATGATGAAAATCAAATAGAGAATTTAGATGTATTATCTTGGTGGAAGAGTGTTAGAAATCAATATCCTGTTATGTCTGCAATTGCACGCGATATTTTAGCTGTGCCGATGTCCACGGTAGCATCGGAATCCGCTTTTAGTGCAGGTCGGCGTGTTCTTGACGAAAAGAGAAGTAGGATGACGGGCGAAACGGTGGAGATACTTCTCTGCTTCAAGGATTGGCTGGATGTTGAGGCAAGACTTCAAGATAAAGGTGGACATAATACAACATCCTCTGATGATGATGATACAAACACTACTGAAGACTGAAGACTGAAGAGTGAATACTGATTCACTGAATCACTGATGATTAGTAAGATTTCTTAATTTTTTTATAATTGTACATTTTTATTGTATTCTGGAGGTCAGACTAAGGTCCAAACCTCGGCCCTTTCTTATTGTATTCTGGAGGTCAGACCAAGGTCCAAACCTCCCTTCATGTACCATTTTGATTTAAATTAATAAACTAGTAGGGGTCTATGCCAAACCCCCCACCATTAAGGTGGCTTTATATTCATAAATCCTTAGTGTTCAATATTTATTAATTTATTAAAAAAATTTATGAAGCATTAATTTTTATCGGGCCGAGCCGGGCCCAGGCCCGGACCGTGCCAGGCCCGCGTGCCAGGCCGGCCCTATCAAATGGGCCGTGCCAGGCACGGCACGGCACTGTAGCTGCCGGGCCGTGCCAGGCACGGCCCGCTTCGTGCCGTGTCGTGCCGGGCCGTGGGCGGCCCGGCCCAGTGCCCATCTCTGTGTCCAGCCATAAACAAATGCCAGTTAACATTTAAGTTTCATGACTGGCAAGAAATTCCAGGAAAAATTTTAATAGAACACAAGAATTTGAATCAAATAATTAAAGAGGACCATTAGAGCTTTGGGCGGAAAATTTAGCAAGACAGATCAAATAAGATCTGAAATAGATCGCTAAAGTTTTGAACTATCAGAAACATATACCAGAAATGAGACGAAGATATTCTCTACCATGGAATTACGAACATAAAACTAAAAATACAAAAAAAACACTGAATTAATTATTTAAATATTGACAGTTCACAATACCACCACACCAATATCCCCCACCTGCAAGTTGTTGGTTCCTCGAGATAGAATCAATGGATCCAACCATACAGATCAATCATGGCCAAGCAAGCACATTGAGCAAGAAAGGATGGGCCATTCCATATAGCCTAATGAGATACCACGTGAAAAGGAGCTTGGAAGAGAGTAATTTAGTTTCCCCATTAAGACGGATTGCAGTATACACAAACATATACAATCTCATGCCGAGATTAGTGTACAATTCCACGAACTTTAGGCTTAGCATACAACAGACCGAATCTTTTATAAAAATATATGATAAGAAAATCATGCATGAAAGACCCAATATGGAAGAAGACTGGGTTGCAGAAGGGAAAGAAAAAGAATGAAAGTGATAATTTATCAAAAAAAGAATAAAATTGATCAGCAATAGTGTCATTACATTGCAGAACAAAGTAATTTCCAGCATAGTCTTGCTGCATTGGAAATAAGGCCTGCAGAAATCCTCTTTAAATTGCATACTTCCACCAATCACGTGCAACTTTATGGCATCTTTGCCTTGGCAAACAGAAAGCTCATTCTAAATAAAGAGGCACCGTCACAAATTCTCTTCAGCATCAGGAGAGCAAGCCATCCAAGAGCAGTCTCAGATTTCGTCATAATAACAAAACTAACTTCCCAAATGTCCACAATAAACTTCCATGAGGTAAGAACATATAGATTTTGGACCAGAATTTCTGCAAGCAAGTCAAGCAAATGAGCTTGAATTGCTCCGAGAAATGCTCTTGGACGCTCAAAATATCTGCTCATTTTTAAAAGAAAGCCAAGGTAGAATGCTCAAAAAATCTGTCCAAATTTAATTTTAAAAGAAAGCCAAGATAGAACTTAAGCTTCAAGAAATGCACTATGAAAAATGTTTTAAATACATGGGGGGAAACTGGTGAGTGAATTACAGCATGCTCTAAGCACCTCAGCAACCATAGGAAACAAAGGAACAAACTTGGCCTGCCAACATTCACATGTAATAGAGCAACCACAGAACCACTTCGCTTATCATTAAACCCTATGCCAGATAACCACAATGTCATATTTGATGGCTCTAAACAAGTCCCTTGATAGATTTTTCTTTGTCCCTAAAAACCAAGCATGCACAAGAACCATACAAGCCCATCACCACTAAATCAGGCCTGATTCCCCCTCCCACGGCCACCCATTCTTCCCCGTCCATAGCCGTAACCTCTACCTCCAGCACCCCCACCACCTCTGTCTCGTTCATATCCCGCTCCTGTCACATATGACATCGGACATAGTGAGATCACATGCATCCACAATGTGAAGCAAAAGGATGAGTATAATATTAACAGCAGATTTTTAATGGATCAAAATTTTACTGAAAACCAAGCTACTCAAGGATGAACGGAATGGAAAAAATGTGGAAAGGCGATATGTGTTTTGTTATATACGTACTTTTGGGAGTGACTACTACATCAAATATAATATTTTTCCTGGGTGTTTTAGCCGCACATCAAACAGATAGTTGACTTGGGGCCTGCTTGGTTGCCCATAATTGGACGTCAGCTCAGTTTGCGCCCGGGAGAGCCCACTTGGGATGTTTGCTTGGCCCGAAGTAGAGCTAAACTGCGTTCCCGCTATACCCAATTCAAGGAAGATAATACCCACTATGGCTTTAGTCCTGGGGGAGCCGAGGCCACTTCAGTAAGTGGGCTCCCGCGCTGCCCACTTGCATCAAACCAAGAAGACTTTGTCGGAGCTGGTTAAGGCATGTGGCTGGCATGTACATTGTAAGGCCCCCATCCTGTGATATGAGCTGGTGGACCTCACCCTGCTCGATATAATACTGCTATCTTTCTCCATTTGACCCATCTGTTTTCATAAAAAATATCTAAACTGGTCCATGTCTAATAAATTAATCAGGAATAAACCTGAACTTCTCCAGCACTATATCATCATGATAGTTTCCCCCTTTCTTCCTCTTTCACTGCCGTCTTTTGTATTTCCTCCACTCTCTAATTTCCAAGATCATCTCCAGCTCTTGTGTGCCTCCTCCATTGCCCAGGTACTTGAAGAATAGGATGAAATTCTTCTCATTACCCTTCGGGGAAAATGATCGCATAAACAAAGAAATTGTACAGTACGAAATAACATAAAACAGACTAATTCTAAAAATGTGGACCTTCTGCTCAAATTGTCCCATTTTGTTTGGACAAAGAAAGACATGAAACATTTGAATCAGATTGGATTTCGTTACAATTCCGTAGTATACCAATGAACAGAACAATTACTATTTCACCTAAGATTTCATCTTAGTTGAACAAACAAGGACTTCCATTTACTACAGATTTTGATAACTAGAGAAGCTTTGTTTTGGTCATGATCCAAAGAGGAAAAAGAATAATTCTTCCATGATAAAATGAAGTAGAAGCCAAAATCTGTTACGGTTGTTCATTCCATTCAAAGAGTCTCCATTCCATAATGGTATGTGAGGTTTTCATCTCATATGGCTCCCCCCTTCTGTGCACTGTACTAAGGGGAATAATCCATGGAATCAAAATTTAACAATTCTCATTATGATCTGACAAGAGTTGGTATTTCTACAATAAATCCCTTGCCAGCCTTCTTGCAAGAGTTTTTTTTTAACACCAATCGTATTAGTGCTAGATGGAAATGGTAAATCCAACAATATATTTATCCTCCTTACTCTCTCATCCCCTGTTGCTCAAATCAGCTATCATGGATGATTTTGATGCAAGACTGCCCCGAGCCGATCGAAGTCGGGGTGTTGGAGCTGAGCTGCCCACTAGCGTTTCTTCCCTATTTTGATTGGGTAGGAAGAGGAGAAGATGTAGAGAAGGAGATAAAGGTTAAGTTCGAGGATAACCGGCCTCCAAGATAACAAGGGATAAACTTGCTAAAAGGATAAATATTATTATTTTCCGCCCTTCAATGGCAGCACAACCTACGAATTTATAGAAGATGTATTGAAGCACAACCTACGAATTTATAGAAGATGTACAATAGCTACTTCCACCTTTCTCAACCCACCTTAACAACTTAAGATGACTCGTTGAAAAACAACCCCAACCTAATACAACTCCTAAGACTAAGGAAAGTTAAGTTAACAAAACAAACTTGTTTGACTAATCCCACTGGTTATGCAACAACTATTCAAACTAAGCCCACCAATTATGCATGGCTTGTATGACTTGGTCCAGCTCCATACAATAGACACGTATCATTCTCCCCCTCTTAAAGCATTCCTTGTCCTCAAGGAAGAAAACCTGAAAATTGGTTTTGGATCTCTTGCACATCTTCCCACGTAACATCTGATGGTTCTAACCCCCTCCATTGAATGCGTACTTGGTCCTTGTTTTTGTGCCTCCTACGATTGAGAACAGTTTGAGGTTGAGGGTGTAGCTGATCATCTTCTCCTTGCAAAGGTAATTCCCTTTGAGCTTCAGTGTGATCTCCTAACTTGGCCTTGAGCAAAGAAACATGAAAGACGGTGTATTTTGGAATCCTTTAGCAGATCAAGCTTATATGCTACGGGGCCCATCTTCTGCAGTATTTCATATGGTCCATACAATTTGGGTGCCAATTTGACATCCCATGTAAGAGATAGAGATGTCTGCCTATAAGGTTGCAGTCGCACAAATACCGAGTCTCCGACTTGAAATTCTCGATCTAACCTCTTCTTATCAGCTAATGTCTTCATCCGATTTTGAGCCGATTTCAAATTATCCTTGAGCTGTTTAATAATTTCCTCTCTTTTTAAGGACTTGATCCACCGTGTCTACTTTGGATGAGCCTGGAATATGAGAGAAGTGTAGGGACTGGTCGACCATAAACCATCTCAAATGGAGTACCCTTAACAGCACTATGCCAGCTGGTGTTGTCATTGTATTCACACCACGGAAGCCATCGACTCCAATCTTTAGGCCTGTGAAAGAGCGCAAGTACATCTCAACTGTCTGATTCACAACTTGTGATTGGCCATCAATTTGGGGGTGACAGGCTGAACTAAATCGAAAATTCATTCCTTGTAGCCGAAATAACTCCTTCCAAAAGGTGCTTATAAAAACCTTGTCTATCACAAACAATAGAGATCGACATTCCATGCAGACGAAAAATTTCTTCAAAAAAAACTTTAGCAATTTTCACCGCTGTAAGAGGATGAGCCAAAGCAATAAAATGACTATATTTAGACAAACGATCAACCACTACCAATATGGTAGATTTGTGATGAGATAAAGGAAGTCTTTCAATAAAATCCATTGAAATTTCTTCCCAAATCCGTTGAGGAATAGGCAGTGGTTGGAGAAGCCATGCCAGATGTGTGTGCAAAGCTTTCTGACGCTGACAAGTATCACAATGCTGAACCAACTCTCTCACCCATCATTTCATATCTTTCTAATAAAAAGATTCCCCCACTCTCTGGAGAGTCTTTTGGAACCCTTCATGCCCAAAATTATGGAACTGATCAATAATTGGTTTCTTGAGTGCTGACTTTTCTCCTAAATATATCCTCTCTTTAAAGAAGAGAACCCCATCTTTATAGCTGAATGGGCCCACCACGTCATCAGATTGGCCTAAACCCACCAACCTATTCATATCTGGATGACTACAAACTTTCTCCTTGACAGAATCCAACCAACTTGGAATAACTTTAGATATTGCAAATAATTCCAAATCTTAACGTCGAGAAAGTGCGTCGGCCGCCTTGATTTTCCCTTCCATGTTTGTATTCAATAATAAAGTCATATCCTAGCAACTTAGATAACCAATTTTGTTGAGTCGGTGTAATAATCTGCTACTCCCAAAAATATTTAAGGCTCTTCTGGTCGGATCGTATGATGAAGTTAGATCCCAAAAGATATGGTCTCCATTTTTGAATGGTCAACAACAATGCCAATTCTTTATCATATGCAGACATGCAATTTGGTCCCCTTAAGAGCCTAAGAGAAATAAGCAATGGGTCGTCCCTCCTACATGAGCACGGCCCCTATACCATGATGTGATGCATCGCACTCCACCGTAAATTGTTTATTGAAGTTAGGTAAGACAAGAACTGGGGCCTTGGTTATTACTTCTTTAAGAAGTTCAAATGAATTTTCTGCCATTGGGCTCCACTTGAAGGCATCTTTCTTGAGCATATCTGTAAGTGGGCTTGCTATCTTCCCATAATTTCTGATGAATTTGCGATAATATCCCGTAAGCCCCAAAAAACCTCTTAATTCTTTTAAGGACTTTGGTTTGGGCCATTCCAAGATTGCAGCAATTTTTTCTTGGTCCACTGCCACCCCTTGCTCTCTAATAACGTGGCCAAGGTAACAGATTTGTTGCAGGCCAAATTGACACTTCTCCCATTTTGCATACAACCGATTTTCTCTTAATAGTAGCAATGTTGCCCGCATGTGCTTTAGGTGTGCTTCCCAAGTTGGACTGAACACTAAAATATCGTCAAAAAATACAAGCAGGAATTCTCAAATGCTTCTTAAAGACCGTGTTCATGAGAGCTTGGAAGGTAGAAGGAGCATTAGTTAGCTCGAAGGGCATAACTAGAAATTCATAGTGACCTTCGTGTGTTCGAAATGCCGTTTTATGTATATCGGAAGGATAAACAAGCATCTGATGATAACCAGAACGAAGATCCAATTTAGAAAATTACCGTGCTCCATGCAACTAGTCCAGAAGCTCATCAATGACAAGGATTGAAAACTTGTCTTTGATGGTGATTTGGTTGAGCGTTCGGTAATCCACACACATTCACCATGATCCGTTATGCTTCTTCACCTGTATAACAAGAGAAGAAAATGAACTTGTACTTGGCCGAATCACACCGGACTTGAGCAGGTTCGATACAATTTTCTCGATCTCAACTTTTTGGAAATGGGGATACCTGTATGGTCTGACAGAAACCGGTCCACTTCCAAGCTTAAGATCAATATGGTGGTCATGGTCTTTTGGGGGTGGCAACCCTTCTGGCTCTTTGAATATATCTGAGAACTCGAGCAAAAGATCTCTTATAGACTTCTTAGGGATATGTTCAATTTTTTTGAAGTTGTCTTGTGGATCTCCCAAGGAACATAAGGTGAGTAGCATACCCCTTTCTCCTTGTTTTAGTGCTCGACAAACACCATCTTTGTCTACGAGCTTATGTGTCTCCTTGAGCCCGCGAACATATACCTTTTAGTTCCCAACTTTGAAGGTCATCTGAAGTTGTTGGAAGTCCATCAAGATGGGACCCAACATTTCAAGCCACTGAGCCCCTAGAATTGCATCAATGCCTTCCAGATGGAGATAAAAATCCACTTGGATAGAAACTCCTTGAATTACCAAGGGCAAGCCTGAACATTTTCCTTTACTGGATAACTTTTCTCCATTGGCTACCATGACTTCAAGGTTGCCATTAGGAATGCCAGAGAGACCAGCCTTGCTAGCGACTTTTTCATTAAGAAATTTGTAGGTGCTGCTTGAATCTATCAAAACTATGATAGAAACCTTCCCAAATAGCCTTGGACCCGCAACATCTGAGTAGTAGATGTTCCAGATATAGCATGGAGATAAATAGCTCGTGTTACCTCGTCTTCTTCATCGACCAAATCCATGTCTTCTTCCATCTAGGCTTCATCTTCCAGTGTTCATTATGTCTCGATCAAGAATAAATGCTTAAATTGATGATTTGGTCCATACTTGCCATTGCAGTGGAAGCAAAGACCCTTCTCCCTCTGCTCTTTCATCTGTTCCAGCATCATTCTTTTGGTAGTAGGAATAGGACTTGGTCTTATAGAAGACGACCGGTTAGAACGAACTAGGTTGGGACGTGGATTGTTGGGAGGTCAGCTTAGCTTCATAAAGTCTTGCTAAACCGACAGCCTCCGAAAGAGAAGTTGGCCTCATAGCTAGCACGTCCAACCAAATAGCCTCCTTCAACCCACTAGTGAAGCAACTCACTTGTTGGTTTGAGACATCCTCTTTGAACGGCTGAGATGCTCAAATTGTGTTTGATATTCACAAACAGTACCAGATTGCCTCAGTTTGGTTAGGTCGCCAAACGTCGGTCTGTAACGTGAGTGCAATCCCGCCATCAAGGTCTCCCACGTCACCTCCTGTTCTTGATATTTTAGCAACTGAAACCATAGTTGTGCATCCCCTTCAAGGTGATATGCAACTAATGGTACTTGTTCAACCATTGGAGTATGTTGAAAATGAAAAAATTGCTCCACCCGGCAAATCCAACTAGTTGGATCATCACTGCCATTATACTGGGGAAAGTCCAGCTTAGCGATCTTGGGAAGCGAAGAAAAAGAACCTCCGGATGGATTGGAATTAACAGGATCGACCGATCTACTCGACCTTGGTCGAGCATTGGATGATTCGCCATTATTGCTCTAAAGTTGCTTGATTTGTACGTGCAGATTCATCATCATCTCTTGAATGTCCGTCTTGAACTTTTCATTACTTTGAGTCATGGCCGAAAATGCAGCTTCTAGCTTCGCATAAAGTTGGTCGTCTGCCATGTCTGGCTCTGATACCAATTCATGCAAGCCCGCCCCGAGCGGATCAAAGTCGAGGTGTTGGAGCCGAGCTGCCCATTGGCGTTTCTTCCTTATTTTGATTGGGTAGGAAGAGAAGGAGAAGATGTAGAGAAGGAGATAAAGGTTAAGTTCGAGGATAACCGACCTCCAAGATAACAAGAGATAAACTTGCTAAAAAGATTTTTTTATTATTTTTCGCCCTTCAATGGCAGCACAACCTATGAATTTATAGAAGATGTGCAACAGCTACTTCCACCTTTCTCGACCTACCTTAACAACTTAAGATGACCCGTTCAAAACAACCCCAACCTAATACAACTCCTAAGACTAACGAAAGTTAAGTTAACAAAACAAATTTGTTTGACTAATCCCACTGGTTATGCAACAACTATTCAAACTAAGCCCACCAATTATGCATGGCTTGTATGACTTGGTCCAGCTCCATACAATAGACACGTATCAGATATCAAAAGTACTTATCAATAACCATTTTTGTCATGCTTTTCCCAAATGGAGAAAGCAGCTATCAAAAGAATTTCCCTAATCCTCTCTTCCTGAAAGGAAGAATGTGAAATTCTTTTTCCTTTCTGCAGGGCCAAGAGATTGAATATAGCCATAAGAAGAGTGCTTGGTATAAATTACTTAGTCTTCGGCCATCTCAGTCACTATGAGTGCATGATTTTAAGAGGTAATCCAAAGAAAACAGCAATCTTTTGTATTTCTTTTTCTTCTTTTTTCGAAAACATAATATAGTGGATTAGGAATAACAAAAGTATAAGAAATGGAACATAAATGAGAGTGGCAGGTCTGATTTCTTTATCTGGGTGTTTGACACCCAGATAAAAGAGAGGGTGGTGCTCGGTGCAAGCTACGAAAGCCGGGTCTGTATTAAGGATAAAGGAAAATTTATACAAATTTTCTTAAACAAAATGATCCGTCCAACTATTAAGGATAAAGGAAAATTTATACAAATTTTCTTAAACAAAATGATCCATCCAACTCTTTTGAGCCCCACTTATTGTACAAAAAATGGCACAAAATACATGAAACCAAAAGCCATCTTATTCATCCCCAATCCCTTCTTTTGAAATAGAATCCTCCAAATGCTCTCCATCTTCTTCCTTTTCTCCCCAACTTTTAAAAGTCACACTACTCATCCTGAATCTCAGATCATCATTCTTATATTGGTTTCTTCCAAAAACTCCCTCCCCCTCTTTCCTTTTTTTTTACATTTTTATCTTGTACTTTCTTGAATTACTTTGAAAGAAAAATAGAAAGTGTTTAGCATTGAGGAAGCCAAGATGGAAGATGAAGGAAGTAAACATGGTAAGAGCAAAGTCAGACAGGTTTACGATAACCAGGTGGTTCAAGCAGAAAAAGACCCATTGCTAACTTAATTAAGATCCAATCCAGATCGCTGCTTGGGATTTAGCACCCGAGGGTATGTGTGTCGCCCACATACTTGAACCCCAATCCAGAAAAAAATTAAATGGCCATCTATTTGTGGCATAGAAGTAATTCATGTCCTATTATGACCAGCTAGCAGCTTGGGATTTGGCACCCTAGGGTATGTGTCGCCCACATACTTGAACCCCAATCCAGCAAAAAATTAGATGACCATCTATCTGGGGCATAGAAGTAATTCATGTCCTATTATGACTAGGAAAATGCTAGCAAAATCATGAGTTACCTAGAGTCAATAGGGTTGTAATTTATAGTGATTTGGATGTCTATGTGGCTCCATAGAATCACAAAGATACAAATTACACATGTATATATGTTGATCATTTAAAAACAAGGTCTGAAATTCAGCATATGGGAGCACACCAATTATGTATTGGTACGGTATGCACCACAATACGCCCACCAATCAATTAATGGTTAGCCAATACAGGGCAATACAGGATTATATGCATCGTGGCATGGGTCAGTGTATATCATGATATGGTTGGTTTTTCAAACCTCAATAATAAATACAGAGTGCAAAGAGAGGACTCAACACCTATCACAATATTCATTGGTGCAGGTTGTAGTATAGAAATTCAAACCATCAAATGTGATTTACAATGCCAAAAATACCTATAAACAAAAACTCAAGTATTTTGGAGACTGCTTATGCATCAAGTCATGCCAAATTTATAATACACATGACTTTTAGGATGACTTTGATGCATAGAGAATATGTTTCAATACACATGATTTTTGTTTATAGGCCTCACAAATGACATATAATGGCTTAGATTTCCATTTTGTAAGCCCCAAAATTGATTGCAATGGATGAAAAGTGCTTTCTTCCCACCCTATGCCTACACATGTGCATGTGTGCTTGCCTATCTATTTAAGTAGGGACAAATGTACACATGCTCAAGTGCCTGCCTATCCACACCACAAAATTTATGTGTTTTGTACATATGTATGCAGACATCAAGCTCAGCCACGAGGAGGGAATCAAATATCCAACCCATATATTTCAGGACAAAATCTGCGACTAGCCTGACCCAAAGTTCAAATCAAATAAGCCTAAGCACAGACCAATCTAGGTACAGCCTGACATGCCTCAAGCCAGCCTGAGCTCATTACTATTCCGAGACAAAATCCAAGCTATTAGGGCAGTCCTTTATAACAAAGCAACATCGTAAAAATAAGGGATCATATGTCTAAAATTGAGAAAGCAGGATAAGAGTTCCTGAATTAATTTGGTATCAGAGACATTTACAAGTTATAACCAATGAGACATGAGATCAACATTGACTTCGAATTCATTAGGAGAGAATTTCTGTAAGGCAATGTAAATGCCGGACAGACTTATAACCAGAGATAATTTTAAGGATTTGTGTTATCACAAACTCATCTGATGAGCTTCTCCAAGTGCATAGGCAAGAACTTGAAATCATGTAAAATAGCAATGCAAGGTATAGAAATGATCATTGAAAGCTTACCACGGTAGCCCCAACCACCTCTACCTCGCCCACCACCTCGACCCCAATTCCAGTTCCATCCACCATTTTCTAACATGAGCAGAAGATTCAACAACCATTAAAAAAAAGTGAAAGAAAATAAAGGTGAACCTAGAACCAAGTAATGTCAGTTTAATGATGACAGAACTCTGCGCTATTCCGGATTAAACTCAGATGGGCCCTAGAGGCCAGCCAACGGATCCCTGATCAAGCATCTATTAAAAATGTGTGTATATAAAAACAGGTGGATTACCTTGATTGTTGCCATATCCGCCGTATCCACCATGGGTGTTGCCATATCCGTTGTATCCGCCTTGGTTGTTGCCATATCCACCGTATCCACCGTGGTTATTGCCATATCCACCTTGATTGTTTCCATATCCGCCATATCCACCGTATCCTCCTCTACCCCAACCCCTTCCTCTTCCCCTACCTCGACCACGTCCACGTCCATATGAATCTTTATCAAGTATGAAAATTATTAGCAGCTTCAATCATCCAATATCTTACCAATAACAAATTGTACCTTCATTAAGTTGACCTTGTGCTTGTCCGGGCTGACGCTGCTGCTGTTTTTGATATAGTTGTGGCTGATGGAATTTTTGTTGTTGTTTTGGCTGCTCTGAGTGCAATGGAGCTTGATACCTACCACATAAAGGGGGGAAACTCAAAATAGGATTGAAATAACATGGGCCACACCAACTAAGGAAATTGCCAACTGCATTTCAGCTCCATACAAAAATATTTCTGCCACATGTTTTAAGACACAGTGCACAAAACATCAAATGAATTACCCAGGGGAGTTCTTATTTAGCTCTCTGGTTGATAGAGATATTGATATCATGGAAACATGGCGCGTCATCTTCAATCTGTGAAAATGGTATATAATGTCAGTATCAGCGTATGCCGAACCGGCCCGTACCGGCCGGTACAGGCCGGTACAAATCGGTCCGGCCAGCTACCGGTACGCCGGAGCCATGGAAACCGGTACAGGCCAGTTCCTTGCCGGAGACGAAGAAGACGAGGAGAAAAAGAGAGAGCGCGGGGAAGAGAGGGAGGGAGCCCACCTTCGGCCGCCATTGAAGAGCCGCGGAGGGGCGTCGGAGGCCGGTGGGGGGCGGCGGGCTCCGCCGCTGCGGAGGCCTCCGACGCCCTTCTGCGGCTCTCCGATGGCGGCCGAAGGTGGGCTCCCTCCCTCTCTTCCCCGCGCTCTCTCTGGTTCTCTTCTTCTTCCCCGGTTCCGGCGGGGAAGAGCTTCCCGGTTCGTACCGCCCGGAGCACGATACGAACCGGCCCGTACCGGTCCGGTAGGCAACCGGTACGCCTATCGGACCCGGTACGGCGGATCTTGGTCAGTATATTACTAGCATCTAATAAAAAAAATGTAATTAGTCATGACCAGTCAAAGCAATAAGAAACTTAACGGTACAAGGCCCTCCTCGATAGGTTCCCATATATCGGTGATACTGACTGAACTGATGGCCGTTTCTTGATGTAACCCAGGAATTTTGTTCTGCACTCAGAATAAATGATGAGGCAGCTTTAAAAGTTAAAACATAAAAAATAGCATATGGAGAAGTGAAAAAAAAAGGATCAAAAATAGCATAGGGAGAAGTGGAGACTAACCTTAATAATTTCTGCCACAGCCACAGCCTTGCTGATTGCCTGTCCCATTGCCTTTAAGACAATCTCTCTAACCCTCTTTTCCTGATCAAAGCATCATCCCGAAGACAATTAACATAAAATTAGTTTCTGAACACTGTCAAAGCCTGCATACATATGAGTCAGTACATATAGACATGTGCAAGGAAAATGATTACAAAATCATAGCCAGTGAAAACAAAAGAAATTAAAGGCAGGAAAAGAAAAGCAAAAACAGAATTACTGCATTATACTTTCTAGATAGTTAAAGCCCCTCTCCTTCAACAAGAATGAAATTTTTAGCATTCATGAGCATTGAGCAAGGTTTTCATATGATCAAAATTGCACTAAACAAGTTAACAAAAGTTCGCAACTAGTAAGTTCAGCAATGCAACAAGTGCTTGCTAAAAAGGAAGAAAAGTTTCATTAGTTAACCCTTCAATTTATTCTAGTGCATAACTCAAACTTATATAGGAAGTACAACGGCCTACCTTAGAAGCAATCCAGAATGAACTCAAATTGTATACATTAAAAAAAAAAGCTCAGAGAAAACTAAAAGTTAACGAAAGATTGATATGCACTAGCTACACAGCACGATTATTCGAGGCCCAATTACTCCACACAATAGAGTCCTTTGGCAGGTTCAAATATAGTTACTAAGAAACCTCTTTTGAAGGCCACTGAATGTCTCAGAGAAAACCCATTCTGGATATTATTTTAAAAAATAAGATAGTATTCTAAATGGAAACATAATCTTGATTCAAACATCAAGATGCTAATATAGATTTCATAGTACACGTCTCATTTTTTCTGTACAATTTTCTAATGGAAGAAGGCACCAATTGCCATTTCCAACATTTTGCACGTTAGAAATAATTTTTTCCAATTTTAATTTCATTTATATTTCTTGTGTTTCAGATTCAGTCAACTAGGAGTTCAGCACTCTAACAGACACCAGAATATCATCAATTGTAAGTTCAAACAGACTTACAGCTATGTAATTATAGCCCTTAAAGTTTAAGAATCATTGGATCTAATAATAGACTTTTAACAACTATCATATGAAGACTCTGGCCGTTATCAAAAAGAACCATCATGAATCAGGATAAATGCTACATAATTGGTTTCTTGTGAATGAATTAATCTCTACTTTTGTTGTCAAACATAACATTTTCATCTAAGACTTATGGTCTTGACAAGAAGATGGTGATGAATACCCAGTAAGAAATAGCACACAACCTTTACACATAATGCTAAAACCAGGTGCAACAGAGCTAGATATCAAAATCCCTACATTGGAACACCTTGTAACTCAGTTTGTATAACATAAGGCAATTTTATCTACATTTAAAAGAAAAAGGCAACTAGTAGTGCATTTACATGCATCCCATTTTCATATAAAAGGAAAGATTCCTGTTATCTGATGTATTGATCTGAAAAAGGATGGCAAACATGTTTTCAGCTTATTTGATGGGCCATTTGTTTATTTTGTCAAGATCCATTGATCCTGGCAATGACAAACATATAAGTAGCTTTCACCAAAATTGACTGAATTTGGCCACTTAGGCAATGTTTTATTGCAGGATAGCAAACCCTGGGTTAGCTATGCCTAACCTGCATGAAATGCTTCAGGATTCCTTTCTCCCTAGATTAATGAAAACCCCTATTTGGTTGAATTTCTGGGGCTTCTTGGGATACCTTAAGGAAAAAAGGTAAAAAAAGTAAGAGAGAAAAGGGGGGGAGGGTGTAACGGACGGATAGGATGATTATTTAAACCCACCCCACAAAGGGGTGAAACAACATTAACCAGGTTAAGTGAGTTTTCAACCATTGACCAAGGAAAGAAGAGGCCTTTGTTTGGGGGTTACAGGCATAATCTGCTAACCTGCAACCAAACAGAGCCTTAACAATCATACATCTTCTTTTCGGGTTCGAGCCAAATTATTTTAGTTTTGACAGAAGATTAAGCATTGGCTATGATCTAAACTTATTCCCAAGCAAGATGCACTGAATTTGGTTCTAATCAAAATGTTAGTATCCATCAATTTTAGTATATACCGGGAACTTGACCAAAATCAGCCACTCTAGAGACAAGGTTCTTCATTATTTCAGTAAAAATGTTCCAATTTCACAAATGGTTTTAGTCCCTTAGATAGCTGAAGCATGCTCCAAAACAAGAACTCTAAATCATGCATATTCACAGAAGTTTCTGTCTGTTAACATAGACTTACTAACATCTCCAATTAGCAGAGGAAAAATTGTCCAAGGTCTTGAGTTCTTATATGTGCTAAATTCACAAAGGTTAAGTCGAATTGACTACGAAAAGCAACTCCAGGGAAATGATGATGTAGAGAAAAGCAGTCAAAAATCAAAATTGCAGACAAATATGAGGCCCTTTCTCTTCTGTGCTGTGTGGGAAGCAGGAGATGCCAGGCTATAGTCAATGAAATCCTCTTCTGCCGAGATACCTGGGAAAATATAACTGCTTTCATAACTCTTTGTCAAGTTTTGAAATATCAAGTAGCACACCTATATCGACCAAAGGTAAAGGAACACATTGCATTGCATGCTGTATCAACAACAGGTATTGACCAGAATGTTTTGACACGACCCATATGCCTCTGGTACTACATAGTTTGGTCTCCAACTTTTTCACACATTCTTTCTTATGTTTTATTTTCCTAATAATGGTAGAAGCATCAATTTCACTGCCTTAGTCATCCAATTTAATGTAATCTGAAGTTTTCATAATGGTATGTGAAGTTGGCAACAACAACAATCATATTCTATCCTGAATTCTGCTAATAGCTTCTTACATTTACTAGAAATCAATTTGACCAGTTTGTGTCAAGCAAAAGCTAATATCAGCAAATTTTCTAATTCTCAATTGTACATGATAAAAGAAAAACAAACTACATGTTAAAGGATGGCATCCAACAGAAGCATAATGTCTTAAGTTTTATATTATAATTTATTTCTATATACTTACCAATAGTAAAATACAAGAGTTCATGGATTTAAGTAAAAGGATATTTATTTAAATATCTAACCAATAATTTAAGCCCTGCTGGGATGGCATGGTGTCCCACCATCCAAAGTGTTGGGATTGGGCACCATCCCGAGTGTCAAGACAAGGGGATGGGATGGGGATTGGGACAATACAAGACCTCTTTGCCTTAAGTGTTGGGATGTGGCACATCCCTTTTCACCAAAAAACTAGGACAGTCCCATCCCATAGGATTTGAATCCTTGTATCTTACATTTCATTAATCTTATAAAAATATGTTACCCAAAATAAACATCATTTAAGTTTTCTACACCATGTAGTTAATAATTATCAAAACAAGTTCTGCTATGTTATATTATATATAATCTAATATATTTTCTTTAAATAAGTTCCTGTCTTTTTACAACCTAGACAATCATACAATGATTTCTATGTTAATTTTGACGATTAAGTTTTTAATATCCTATTATTAGCCTAATTAGTTAAAAACTAAACTAATCTTAAAATTCAGCATTTTTGTTCAAATTTCAGTAGCATCAAATCGATATAGCAGTTTGTACATTTCTTAGATATTTTCCATGCTAAAACAAATTAGCATCCATCCCAAGTAACCCTGGGTGGAACCGCTTGATTTGGTGAAATTAAAACTTGATTTAGGCATAATCTGCCTGATACAAGCCAATATGGCTGGTACTAGCCTGGTTCTAGCCCAGAGCATTCCAGCCCCTAGCTTACTGGCTCCCTTTTATTGACTCAAGGCCAGTGAAGTACATACTGGCCAGTAAGGGGCCAGTATACTCAACTTTTCAAAACTTGCTCTCTATTAGGCCATATGTGTAATGAAATCCATGTACAAGAGAGAGAAAAGGGTGAAGTACAAAATAGCAGCAGCTATTGTAGGATAAAACATTTTTCTAAGTTACCAGCCACAGTAAAAAGTTGCAGAAAATGGCAACAACAAATGTTAATATATTAACCAATTCTGTTGTCTTATGTTGATAATGGAATTTGTCCTGTTGCTTATAAAATTAGTGGAAAGATATAAAGAACTGATAAAAGGTATGTACATAATCTTTATCAACTTGGAGATAACATACGACAACATACAAACAAACATGACAGAAATAAAAATCTCGAGATAAATCCTGATAAATGTAAGCAGATTAAGTTGAAGAATCTCATGAGGTGTAGGAGTTGCATCAATTGAGATTTGAGAACAAACTGATTGAGTTGGCATGTGTATATACAGCAAATATTTCAAGAGGCATCAGTAAGGAGAGGCACTCAAACCTGTTTCAAGGGTCTATAAACAGGGTAAGACCTAAGCTATCATCTAAGAATGTTAGGAAGGAAAGCCCTATAGATAATACAAAGGCAACCCTAGATGGGAATAACTAACAGTTCATGGTTTATAGAGTCAACCCCACGTAGTTTGGCAAGCCTTGATGGTCATTAGAGCTTACGTATACAAGCAAGCCTCTTGAAAGAATTTAAGACCAAAATTTACCAATTAAAATATATTAGGGATCATCTGACTTGAAATATAAATTGCTGCCCATGATCTATTTTTTAAAAAAAGTTTAAAATCCAAAAGTCAAGTGTTTTGGGTGTTCATACCTATGAACAATCTGGGACAATATCATGGACTAAATGTGAAAAATGCTTGATTAACTACATAAGTTGAGAACCCATAGCAAAGATCAAAATCCGTGCTTCTAAAATCATGCGTAAACTAAAAGTTTATCAGGTTTGGGTACTTCTAAACCATAATTTAATTATTATACCTTGCTGCTGGAAAAAAGGAGAGGTACTTCATCACATGTACATCGAAGATCTATAGGGGCTCTAGTAAGAAAAGGTACTTTAATGCAAGCATTGCTGAACCGAGCTGTACCGTCCGGTTCAGCCCAAACCGAGCCAACCCGGTCTCCGACGGGTCGGTTCGCTATTGGAAAATAGTTCCGGCCCCTACGGGGCCAAAACCTCAATAAGACTGGCTGGAATGGACTAGTTCCATCCGGTTCGACTCGGACTCGGACTCGGACTCGATGCAAACCGGTTGGTTCGCACCGAGTTAGGTGCTACTACCACAGGCCCATAGCGGGCGTTGTGGCAATAATTGTAAAATTAGAAACATATTTAGGGGCATGCACAGGTCCTCGATGCGTCTGAGGCATCTTCCGATGGTTACTATCCTACGCAACCCGAAGCATCTCACGGGTCAGATTTTGCTGCCGACATGTTCGGATGGATCCCTCCACAACCGTATTATCAGCCAGAGGACACCTCTTAGAGCCAAAGCTTCAACGAGAAATCTGGGAGTGCTTATAACCAAGTGCACGTTCCTTATGGAATGATCATACAATACTATAATGCCGCTTGGATGGAGAAATAGGTTGATGTGTCTCCTGATTATGCTGATGATCTAAATATCTACAAGAGACATCACCACTCGATCCGATTTTAGATATCATTATGTATGTTTGTTGGACTTCAAAAGTTTATAATTGATTGTATCTTCATTTGAAGATATTTTATTTTGTTCATTTTATGATTTGTATCATTTTAAAGCAATAAAATACATCATCTAGCAATAAGATACACTCGGTACCGGTTCGACGATCCTTGTGGAGAACATAAAAAAAAAACATCAAGAAAACATTAAAAAATCACATGAGACTTAAATCATAGAAAAAAATCGAAAAAAGAGAGAACTCCAACAAATGGAAGTTATTTAGGGCCAACCGGTTCATACCGATTCAGTTCGGTCCAAACTCGTACTGAACCGTATCGAGCGCCGACCGGTACAGCACCCAGTACCGGTTCGCCAATCCTTGCTTTAATGTGCTAAGCTTGCAGGAAAATGAAGGAAAGACCTAAGGTAAAATGGGTAGAGATTGAGAGGACAGACATAGAGAAGCTTGGAGTAAAATCTAACATGGCCTAAGTAGGAATGCTTGGTTAATGATGATTCATAATGCTGAACCCAAATAGCAGAGAAAAGGCTGGATGGTTATGGTTGTGGTTGTGGTTATACCTTACTGCTGAAATTGTACTTTTAATGCACATGTAAGAAATCTCCAAAATATACTATTTTGGGCTTCTATGCATTTTAGACATTGTAAATCATGATCAATGGCGTAATCTAAATTCTAAAAATGCATGCATTTTCAATATATTGGATTCAAGCTTAAAATTAGATGTGCGCCCAAATATTGAACAACACAAAGACATGAGGTTTATTTATATTGCCCTTGCTGTTAATTACAACCCAAAACACCTATAATCATTAAAATGCATTTTAGACATTGTAAATCATGATCAATGGCGTAATCTAAATTCTAAAAATGCATGCATTTTCAATATATTGGATTCAAGCTTAAAATTAGATGTGAGCCCAAATATTGAACAACACAAAGACACGAGGGTTATTTATATTGCCCTTGCTGTTAATTACAACCCAAAACACCTATAATCATTAAAAAAAACAAAAGATCCATTCAACAGCACAAATAGTGAAAGGTGAAAAAGAAATGGATGACTAGCAGCATCCAAAATGCCTAAAACCAGCAACAATAAGGGTGATTGATATCACACGTGATGCTAATTACAACCCACAACACCTATAATCATTAAAAAACGAAAAACCATTCATCATCTATGCTTCAAGCACTCACAAATTGAATGACCTTTACTAACTAAATGAGTGGTTTGAGTTGGTTTATGATATAAGTATACAAATTTCCTAAATATTAGACTACATGAATCAACATGTACAATCATGATCAACATGTTACCTTTTTCGTTGCTCATAATTTAATGAATATTTTGGGGAAAAGTCATTTCTTGCCTAAAATCCTCTAGTCCTTAGTTGAATTTGTGCATAGATACAATTTCAGTCAAAAACTCATTGACTTGTATTGTTTGGAATAAATATGCATGGATGTAAAGATATGCATAATCCTTGATTTTGCCCTTTAATGGGCATGCCAAAAATGATGATTAAGGTCCAAATGGAAAAAGTACCATCCAGCTTGCCTTCAAAATAAATTAATTACTCTTCTAGCATTTGGTGGGTTGAAGTGCAACAAATGGGTAAAAAGGGGCTTTCATTCCATTCAGCCCTCCTCTGTCCTTGGACCAAATGCAGCTTTAAGATATACAAAAGTTATATTTGAGGGGGAAAATATCCATGAAGCACCTTACAAATATAATGGATATCCCTCTACTTTGAAAACTTATTCCATTTTATAGTACTTAAACTACTTTTCCCATTCCTCTCTTTCTTCCAAGCAGTTAATGACAGCAGCCTCTGAATTCAAATGTTGAGCACAGGAGATGTGCAATGTCCTTAGTGACTCATACAATGTAAATCTTAAATAAGATAAGCATAACAAATGTTAAACCTATTGCATGTTAGTCTAAGACTGTCAAAATCTTCAAAACATCTACACAATCCAAAGACAAAATCATTGAGTAATAGAGCTAATAACATCTTTAGAGAACTAGACAATGAGATTTTGTTGTCATTGAGTACTACCATAAGTTACACCCACAAACAAAAGCTTTTTAACATAGCCATCACATCAAGTAGAATCTTCGCCTTAGATTACAAAACTGATGGATTGTAAGAGCACTCTTCATCTATCAACTCCCCCAACCTAACTTATGTCACACAAGCTCTATTTTTGCAAGGGCTTGGTGCTGAAAAATCCCAAAGGACTACATATTTGCAATATATACCATTTCAAAAACATAGTAAGTGGAGAATTTCAGGATACAAGGTAGGATCCAAGAAATTCAATATATGTACCTGCAAATACAGAGCACAAGTAGAATAAAACAGTATAAAATGACATCATGATGGCACTAGATCCTAGATATTGGCATTGGCATTGCCATGCCAACAAAATGCTCCTAGTATTTACATATATCATCACAGGACCAGATCCTCGACAATGCTATACTTGTAAGATGCTTCTACTACCAATTATCAACATAGAACCTTTCATATAGACAAAGAAAGGCATCATAAAGCATGATTTAGATATTTCCATAGTCTTGATTTCACATGAAATCAAACTTTGCTAGCGCAGATGACAGAACATTTCTAGAAAATAAACATATTTCCTGTCAGGAAATGCTCCTAAAAGGTTGTTAAAACAATAAATGCAAAAGTTGTGAGAAAAGGCAGCAAGCAATCTTCTTGTGTCTGTACAAGCAAATGAAAACAGTAGATTCATCAATAAGAAACCATATGTCATGCATAAAAAGATAAATTTGTACCTTGATTTAAGGAATTTCATCATGGAAGACGTGGATAATTTTATGACCTACTTGTATAACTGGCATAAGTTATATTTAAAAAAAAAATCAAAACTTGACTAATCTTTCAAAAAAATTGAAAAGATTCACTAGCAATGATCTTGTAATTAATTGAAGTAGTTTATCCCTTGATAAACTCTAATGAACATCAAAAATCGCCATGTGGTGCAGCTAATTTTGAATTGACGCACCGCAAAGACAAAACCTCTCTATATTAACATTCATATAATTGCACATGCTTTCAAGCAAATGCAATCATACCTAAATCAAAGCAGTTGCACACTTTTAAGAAGACACCGCATCAAAAGAAATAGACAAATCCACTGGTCAAAAGAAAACGCCAAACAACAAATATCAACAAATTTAATGCTGGATAATTATTTATAATTAACATAGCCGTCTAGTTGATAGAAGTTAAGCGGCTCATACGAACTTTTTTTTAAAAGAAAAAAAGATCAAGCACCCTTAACAAAACACTGCACCACAAAACATATGTAGAACTGGTATGGAATGAAGGGAAAAAATATACGATACCACTGAAAATCCATTATACCCAAAAAAAATTGGGTGCAGACTGCATAGATATCCAAATAATTGCAATCTGACATCCCAAGAAAACAAAATCTGAAAAAAAAAATCAGAGGGAAAATCAAAAGAAAATGCCGACTAAACCACAGAGGAGATTTTCTCGCCAACATTCACAACCCGCAATTGAATTACAAAAAAAAAAAAAAAAAACAACGAGCTTAAAATAGATTCCACGGCTCTATACAAAGGAGACAGCTAGAGAAAGAGGATAGACCTGAAGGAGGCTAGAAGCATAGCTGACATAGTTCCGGATGAGGCCCTGGGTGGTGATTCTAATCTCGTTCTCGTTAATGGCAGTTTCGGGCCGCGGCTTTTCTACTCTCTGGTATCTATCCATGGCTGGAGCGGAGGAGAAGTTTCTTAGGGTTTGGGTTTTGAGATGAGGAGAGAAGAAACAGAGGGGCTGTAAAACCCTAGAAGGAAACCATAGGCGGGGGAGTATGCAAAGAAGCCAAAACCTCAGAATCAGAAGCTTTAAAGCGACCGACCCCCCGTATACGGATGGAAAAGGCAGCGTGGAGATTAGGGCACAAACACTATTTTCCTGTTTTGAGAAGTACTTGAAAAGATTACATAAAGAAAACTGCGAAATGTGACCCATCCAATCAGCTCAAGGCATCGCATCATGTGGGCCCTGGATACGGTTCCATTAGCCCTTGTTTGTGGTAGTTACAAAGTTGGGTTAGAATGGCGGTGCAAAAACCATTTGGGCTTGAACTTCAAAACGATATCCTCAGATTCTTGAGAACGTTTTGCCCTCGTGCGTCGTTTTTATTGGTTGGAAGGCTGGAGGCAGATGATGCCAAGGTATCTGTGTGATTTTGGGTATACGGAAATCGGGATGATGCAGTCATCCAAAATTAGATAGGATCAGAATGGGTCTGAACGCGGCTGCATCTGGTGATTTTGCCCGATTTTGGTTGGTTCTAACCTGGTTCACCGGGCCGAATCAGGCTCTTTTTTGTGAATCTATGATAGCATACCTACTCAATACTTGGCTGGCATGGGCCACAATACTAATTTTGTGGATCTTGGATGATATATATACATGCCATCATATGTTTTGTGATATACTTTAGCATAAGTTACATTATGTGTTAAAAATAAATCTATTATAAAAGATTCGTATATTGTGGAATCAGCTCTCTCTTAATTGACCCTTCTTTAGGCTACATTCTGATAGAGCATGAGCTTTTTTTGGGGATATGCAAATGTTGTTCCAAAGGTATTAATTTGTATCATATAAATAGGTATAAACCTTAATTTCTGTTTAGACAACATGGTATTATACCAAGCAATAATTGTAGTTATTCCCTATGGGCTCGTTTGGTTCGCAGGAAAGGGAGGGGGGAAAGTGTGGTCAACGGGAAAGTAATGAAATGCCTCTTGTTTGGTTGGAGTTTTCAAAGGAGAGAGATGGGAAAGTTGTATTCCCATGGGAATATGATTCCCACATTTCATGGGAAAGTCTTTTCCATGAGAAACATGGGAAAGTTACTTTCCCATGAGGTGGGAATCACTCCTTTTTTTATTTTTTCCCAAAAAGACCCTTCAGCATTAAAGAAGCATTAAAGAGGCATTAAAGACCTAATTTTTATTAAGGGCATAATAGGAATTATACATAACTTTCCTAGGAAAGTGGATGGTCAACCAAACATAAGCACTTTGGAAATTTGTCACTTTCCCATGGTTAACCAAACATGCCAAAAGTGCTTTCCTAGGTATCCTCTTCCTAGGAATCTGATTCCCAGGAATCATATTCCTAGAAGGGAAAATACTTCCCGCGAACCAAACGAGCCCTATGTATGTTTGGATGCTGAGAGGGATAAAAAACTATCATTTCGATGTAACTTGCAGATAAATGGATGAAAAAGGTGATTTTATATAAAATTGGATAAGTTCATCCTTGGTGCTTTCGAAAAATTGTTCTCCCAAGTGCAGGAGAATCGCACAAGTAGTATAACTCGGAAGTCCGAGGTCGATTCCTCAGGGAACGATCTATGGATTATTAGCTTAATTTTCAAATTAATTGATTCAATAAACTTGTGGATTAAGATGATGGTTTGCAAATATAAAATAAACCAGTAAATAGAGAATCGAAGTTTGGATAGATTAAGATGGTGTAGGGATCCAGAATCTCCTTTAATAATATCAAGTTCATGCAATAAATTCTATGATTCTTTTGTTTTTTTTAAAAAATTATAAGCAGATAAAATTTAATTATTGAGTATGTTCTTGATAACATGAATTCTCTTTTTAAGCATTCAACGTGCCTTAGAATGTCTACGATGAATCAAATAATTGAGGAAAACATGTATCAATAAGCATAAATCATAAAAGAATTTTCAACATATAAGAATCATAACATAATCAAAAGATAGATCGTATAAAGCAAAGGATTAGAATTTACATCATGAACTTGGTACACCAAAGGATCTTCCTTCACCCATCACCAAGTACTTTAGCTCATCATCTTCCTCTCTCTTTCTCACTCTTTTTTTTTTTAATAACAGAAACAGGGCATCCCCTGTTTCTCTCTACACTTTTTTTTTTCTTTCCACTACAGCAGCCCGGCTCCACTCTTCTTCCTTCCCTGTTTTTGTGGGAACCCCGGACGAGAACTCCTTCTCCCTTTATATAGATCGCCCCCACCCCGACGATGGATTCCCTGATTCTGCGTGGAGAGGAGGAGGAATGGGTGCCTGGGATTGTGCGCGGGAGACTGAGAAGGCAGAAGAGGCGGACACGGAGGGGAGCTAAGAATGCATCGCGTGATCACTGGGATTGGATCTCCGAGAGCTGGCCGTGGGATTGCTGGGCGGATCACGGAGGAGGGGGTTGGTGGCTCCTTGATGGCGAGAAACGGGAGAGGATGATGCGGCGGGATCACTGGAGTTGGATCTCCGAACGGCCGCGTGCTGCTGGATGCGGGATGCTAAGAATCTGATCTGAAGGAGCTGGGATGCTGGAACGGAGGGGGTGAATGGCGCCGAGATGCTCACGATCGTTGGAATGGAGGAGAAAGCTGGGCACTGATCACGGGACCTGCGGGAGGAGCGGACGGATGAAGCCGCGGATGCTGGAGGAGGCTGATCGCGGGCTGCAATCACGGACTCATAAACTGGTTCTTTGCTAGGATGAGATGCGGAGGAGCTGGTAGAAGGGGGATCTTGGGAGGTTGCACGGACACGGGATTGCTGAAGAAGATTGCCGCGGGATGCTGGGATGTGAGAAATCAGTGGAGGAGGCAAATGGCGTTGATCGCGGGTGGATGAAGAGGAGGCAGACGGGTTGCTGGGAGGTGATGAAACACGTGGAATGTGAGGAAGACGCACGGATGGTGCTGAGATTCGGGATGAGTGAGATTTGGAAAATCCACACACGGGAGAAGAGAATGGGTTGCATGAGGGCTCTATCGGGATGAGATGCACAGGCTGCTGGCTGCTAGGTTTTGGTTGCAGTGAACTGGACGATTGAACCTAGCCTCTTTCTAGTGTGCAGCTGGGTTGACTCATACGGTTGGCTGGTCATCCGTGGTGATGCATCTTTTTGGACCTAATGCGTATTTTTTCTTTGATTTACGATCACCTGCACCCCACAAAAATATAATATTAATGTAACACTTTTATCATTATTTATTAGCAATAATATTAATTTAAGCTGCGTGTAGATCGCACTTTTGTGCTCTCATCACACCCCCCAACTAGCTTATTGCTAGTCTCTAGCAATTAACGAGCAAACGATAAAATGAGGGCACAAAAAAAATGTAGTCTAACCTATGACTTTGTTTATTATTATTATTATTATTATTTTATTGAAGCCGAAGATACAAAACTAAGATACGTACCCATTTTCGTAGGGCATGACGGTTGCACTTAGCACGTGCAACAAGCCGTTAAACCCCTAGGTTATCCTAGTGGACGAGTGTTGTCTTGTGAGGGTTTTCAGGGATGTTACCCACAAACATCATGAATGATATGACATGAGATCCTAAAAATATAACATAAAGCCTAAGCTAATACACATGTAATTAATTAATATATATTTTCAAGCACGGCAACTTTGAAAGCAAGGAAAATATGAAAGTATAGTGTGCATAAAATAGTATGACTTTCTCAGAGTCCTAATACCTCCACCACAACATGGTACCGCTTGAATTTTAGGTGTACTACTCAAGTTCACAAGTGTTTACTACAGTTTATTAGAGCCTGATCCATCAAATTTTCGGAATATCTCATGTTGTCTAAAATTGTCAAGAATAGTTTGCATAAAAAGAAGGAGCTATCAATCCCAACTAAATATCCAAAGTACACAAAGGTCCAATACAATGGAGTCAAACCAGCCATTACCGCATGTCACTGGGTTCAGCCTGACCAACCCTATTCATGCTTATTATTTTATTTTTTTTTAAAACACATATGGTGATTGCAATAGTCCAACCCCCTTAGGCTCTAGCAAGGTCCATGTAGCGAGTTTTCGACCAATGACTCCTGATCCAGTTGGCTCAAGGCATTAGGTGAAACACCCCTCGGGCTTAATTACTCGAACCAGACTACGCCACGAGGTTAGACTTGTCATCTCCTTATTTATTTATTTATTTATTTATATTTTTTAAAATTTTTTTTCTTTTTTTTTCAAAATAGAGAAGGTAAACTGAACCATATAATGTGACTGCAACGTGACTATAGGTCAACCAAGGTCGGAACATAAGGCACTTAGATGATCTAGCCGGGGTATTCAACCTCTATCTTTATGTGAAAATTAAATCAAGAACCTTATAGTACGGACAAGGATACTTGTACTTCTTTTACAGATATGGCTTAATAAAAATGCATTAAACAAATGTGAACTCCTGAGGCCTTCTTATAATCATTAAATACATGTGCGGGGATCTAATAGTAGGTCTCTGATCAGTCATAGTATGCATGTATTCCTTGCCTTAATAGTTGCACAAACTCAATATGAAAATACATATGCATTTGCTTAGAAAAGAATGCAAAAACAATTTTTTTTTTTTAAATACTTCCCTCCCCCCAACTTAAACATTGCATTGTCCTCAATGTGATAGATACAAGAAAACTATAATGAAAGACAGTAGAGAAAATAATATTGGAGAGAAGAGGAATACCTTGAGCTGTTGATATCCAGAAAATAAAACCTACAAAACTAGAGAAATAATCCTAACTAATAGACACATACCTTTGCCTTCATGCTCAGTCATAAGAAGGCTCCCCCAAGGAAAAGGAGTCCTCTTCATCTGCAAAATTCTCAAAAAAAGGTTTTAACCTATGTCCATTTACCTTAAAAATTCTACCATCCCGTGGATTCTCAATCTCAACCGCCCCATGTGGAAAAATAGTTTTTATAATGTAAGGACCTGTCCATCTCGATCGCAACTTACCAGGAAACAGATGTAAGCGGGAATCATATAAAAAAACTTTTTGCAAAGGTTCAAAAGATTTTTTTAAAATTGATTTATCATGTAAGATCTTCATTCGTTCTTTGCAAATTTTAGCATTGTCATAAGCATCTCTGCGAATCTCATTAAGCTCGTTCAATTGCAATTTTCTAGTTAGACCGGCATCTTGTAAATCAAAATTTAATTTTCTAATTGCCCAATACAATTTATGTTCTATTTCTACAGGCAGATGACACGCTTTTCCGTAGACTAACCGGTAGGAAGACATGCCAAGAATGGTTTTGTATGCAGTCCGATAGGCCCATAATGCATCTGATAGTTTCAAGGACCAATCTTTTCTTGATGGATTTACCGTTTTTTTCTAAAATACGCTTGATCTCCCTATTGGCTAATTCTACTTGGCCACTAGTTTGCGGGTGATATGGGGTAGCAACTCTGTGGGTGACACCATACTTTTTCAATAAGGTCTCGAAAGGCTTATTACAAAAGTGTTTTCCACCGTCACTAATTATAACCTTAGGCATCCCAAATCGTGAAAAAATATTTTCTTTTAAAAACTTCAGGACAGGTTTGTGATCATTGGTCCTACAAGCGATAGCTTCTACCCATTTGGACACATACTCGACACCAACTAAAATGTACTCATATCCAAAAGACGGTGGGAATGGGCCCATAAAATTGATGCCCCAACAATCGAAAATTTCGATAATAGTAATGGATTGAAGAGGCATCATTTGCCTACGAGTTAGACTTCCAATACGTTGAATGGATCACATGTCCTGCAGAACTCGTGGGCATCTTTGAACATAGTAGGCCAATAGAAACCACATTGCAAGACCTTTGCGGCGATTTTCTTAGAAGCAAAGTGTCCACCACAAGCATCAGTGTGACAGAAAGAAAGTACGCTTTGTATATCATGATCCGGTATGCATCGTCTAAAAATTTGGTCATTGCAATATTTAAATAAATAGGGTTCGTCATAGTAATAATTCTTTACTTCGCGTAAGAAAATTTTTCTATCTGTCGACCCCCAATGCTCCGGAATCCGGTTCGTGACAAGAAAGTTTACAATATCAGCATACCATGGCATAGTAGAAAGTGCAAACAACTGCTCTTCGGGGAATGAGTCCTTGATGGGAAATTGTGGTACCGAATCATTAAAAACTAATCGTGATAAATGGTCAGCAACCACATTCTCTACTCCCTTTTTATCTTTGATAGTGATATCAAATTCTTGAAGTAGAAGTATCCATCGTATTAAGCGTGGTTTGGCCTCTTTCTTATCCAACAAATATTTTAGTGCCGCATGGTCCGTGAAGATAACAATAGGAGCACCAAGGATATAAGAGCGAAATTTATCTAAGGCAAATACTACTGCAAGTAATTCCTTCTCGGTGGTAGTGTAATTCATTTGAGCATCGTTTAAGATTTTGCTTGCGTAGTAAATGACATATGGTTTATTATTCTTGCGTTGTCCTAAGACAGCTCCTATCGCATAGTCGCTAGCGTCGCACATAATCTCAAAAGGTAATGACCAATCAGGTGGTCGCACGATGGGTGCAGTGCTAAGCATAGACTTCAACTTTTCGAATGCCTCCTGACAGGTTTCAGTCCAATTGAACGGTGTATCAAGGGATAGGAGGTTATATAATGGTCGAGCTATGACACTAAAGTCCTTGATGAACCTCCTATAAAATCCGGCGTGACCCAAAAATGATCTAACATCTCTAACCATCTTGGGTGCAGGTAGATTAGCAATTAAATCAATCTTAGCTCTATCTACTTCCATACCCTTCGATGAAACAATATGTCCTAAGACAATTCCCTTTGGCACCATGAAGTGGCATTTCTCCCAATTCAGTATCAAATTCTTTTTTATACATCGAGCTAAGACGGCTTGTAAATGTGACAGGCAATCATCAAATGTGTCGCCAAAAATGGAGAAGTCGTCCATGAACACTTCCAAAAATTTCTCGTTCATGTCTTCAAAGATGCTGAGCATGCATCTTTGGAATGTTGCAGGTGCATTACACAATCCAAATGGCATTCGTCGGAAAGCAAATGTGCCAAAAGGACAAGTGAAGGTAGTCTTCTCTTGATCTTTTGGTGAAATTTCAATCTGATAATATCCCGAATAGCCATCAAGAAAACAATAGAAATCATGCCCTTCAACCCTCTCCAATACTTGGTCTAGGAAGGGTAGAGGAAAGTGATCTTTTCGTGTGACCAAATTCAGTTTTCGGTAGTCAACACACATGCGCCAACTTGTCGGGACACGAGTTGGAACTAGTTCACCTTGTTCATTTTCTACTACTATCAAATCCGATTTTTTAGGAACGACTGAAAGTGAATCCTAGGTTCTTCGGTGTTTAGCATGCTGAATTTTTTTTTTTTTTGAAAACCATGGCTGAACCTGATCGGGTTGCCTACGTACCCTTCATAAGGGGGATCAAGCCATACGTAGTTCTTTTTAAGTTTTAAAACGCAGCGGAAAAACCGAATCAAATAATTTAATTCATGCATGCTTACAAGATCAAATCTAGAAATCAGCACCTTAAGAACACATAGGATTATGCCGGAATCGTTTAAACAATTATGCTAAAACTTTTATGCATGATTAACTATCAGATCTGAAACTTAAGAACTCTATTCCAATTAATCTCCGAATATCCATCGAATGGATTCTGGAGATATCTCCGTGAGGAGCCCCAAAAGAGGGTAAAACCTTGGAGAATTGGACCTAGACCTTGACACCATAATAAATGATTAATGCTAGATTAATATCTTTTATGATGGATGAAAGTTGTGAATCTGATTCTTGACTTTGCAGCCACGCACACGAATGGCCTCTACGAGAAATACACGCGAAGTCCTGAAGGATCTTCTTCCGCAACAGTGCTAGCAGCTGCAGAACACTTGAAAGCTGAAATCTGCCCGCCGGGATTCAATCAACTCTTGATCAATCGTCTTGAAGCAGATAGAGATGAGGTTTGTAAGGGAAGTAGAGGACTCAGATCTGATCTTGAATCTTCTAGATATTCACCTTGAAAACCCTATCTAAAATGGAGAAGAAGAGGAGGAGGAGGCGGGTGAGGAAGAAGGCTGCAATTGATGTATTTTTGGTGCCCATGTTTGACCCCTTTTAATGGCCTCCGAATTTTCATTCAAAATTCGAAATTTATTTTCAGAAAACCTCTTTTAGTTGGCACATGCAAAGGATAGGAACAACCCAAATCAGATCTCAACCAAATCTGATTTAAATTCAAATTTTAAACACATGTGCAAGAGGGAAGGAATTTGAAATCCATGCGGCAAGATAAAACACTTCATAATTTCGAAATCACCTCTTGAAATTCGAATTTAATCCATTCAAAAATTCAGACGCCACCTAGGCTGATGGTTTGAGTGATTAAAATCATTTAACACATTGCTTAATGTTTGAATTTAAATTCAAATAACAAACAATGTCGCCATGTGTCAAGCAATGGGTCCATATGCCATGCAATAATTTTGGTTTATTTAAAATTCATGAAATCCAATTCCATGTCACCAATAATTGCCACATCATCTGAGCCTAATCCCCTTGGGTTGCACCTAATCAAATTTGGTCAAACCCGAATTAAAACAAAGCAATTTGGTTGAACCCAATCTAATCAGGTCAGACCCTGATTGAGCTCAAATTGAATCCAATTCAATTTTGGCTCATGCAAACTCAATCAAATTGAATTATTACTTTGTGTTGGACCTAATTCAATTAGGTCAATCCCCAATTAAGAACAAATTAATTTAAAATTAATTTGATCAGCTTAAGTCCTTTTTGGTCCTAATCCAATCAGGTCAAAATCCTGATTGAGCCCAAACTTGAATCCAATTCAATTTGGCTCATCCTTAGCACAATTACTCAATCAAATTGAGTTTATTAGTAATTTAATTACTAATTAATCCTTCAATAATTACTTTAATTATTTTATAAGATAATTTGCCAATCAAATTGACCAAATTACCCCAGAATGATTCTTAATCATTCATCAGCTTTCTTGATCAATCAGGAATCTTCTATGCGTGTGACCTCATAGGTTCGAACCTAAGCCGGTAGTATAGGAACAATTTTCTACACTAATCGATGTGACCATCAAGCAATGGTACCCGACGTCCGGATAGGTCGAATATATGCGAAGCAAATATTCTGGAACCCTGAACTATGGTTACTGTATAATTCAATCCCTTTGACTCCTAATGCCAGGATGACTTAGAGCTCACTGTCAACCCTATAATTAGTACATCCATTATGTGATTAACTTTAGATATCCCGTGACTCCTCACTGGGATTACCCTGGCCAAGGTTTTGCTAAATTAATCACAAGACATTATCTCCTGTTTTCAGGAGGGGTCAATTCCATCTTGACTCACAACTGACTACGCAAGTACTTGACTGCACCCAGTGACCTTCCGTCACTGAATTAGAAATTCAGGTAGTCCGGTACCAAAGTACAGTGAGTTGCTTGCTAGTCACAGGTTGCGGTCTCAGGTCAGAGGGCCAAACTTATACCCATATCCACTCGGAACATCTCTCGACAGTAGAGCGTTCCGGAATTGGTCACGTTTAGTGAAATGTACTTCTACACTTCACTTGTGTGGCATACCAGTGTCTCCACACTCCTTGGTTAAGAGGACAACCAACATATATGTCACACAACGACCGAATCTCGATAATGTTGTCGTCCTAGTAACAACATATCATTTCGTCGCAAACAAGTTTAAGGACTCAAAGATAAATCCTTCTGTATCATAACATAAGTCCTAAGGACTTCATCATATAAGAGTTCATTTGAAGATGAAATGATGAATAATGCCAAATAACACTTTATTAATTTGTCAATTCATTTACAAAATTCAATCATCAATATGCTGACGATTGACATTTAGGATACAAATTCCAACAACTCCCACTTAGCCTAATGCCAATCGGCACAGTATCTAATACCCATCTTCGACTTGTGTTCGTCGAACTCTTTGATGCCGAGGACTTTGGTAAATGGGTCAGCCAGATTTTCTTTTGTGTCAATCTTCTGAAGATCAATATCACCTCGATCGATGATCTCTCGAACCAGGTGGTAGCGACGTAGAATATGCTTGGTCCGCTGATGTGCTTTGGGTTCTCTTGCTTGAGCTATGGCCCCAGTATTGTCACAAAATACAGGCACTGGACCATCAATGGAGGGTGTCACTCCAAGCTCGGTGATGAACTTCCGCAACCATACAGCTTCCTTGGCGGCATCAGATGCTGCGATATATTCTGCTTCACATGTAGAATCTGCCACTGTATGCTGCTTGGAACTCTTCCAGCAGATGGCCCCACCCTTAAGAGTGAAGATATATCCTGACACGCTCTTGCTATCATCTTGATCTGACTGAAAACTTGAATCAGTATATCCCTCAAGTTTTAAGTCAGAATCACCATAGACAAGCCACTGATCTTTAGTATTTCTCAAATACTTAAGGATGGTTTTTACAACCTTCCAGTGGTTGCTACCTGGATCAGACTGGTATCTGCTCACTACTCCTAGTGAGTATGCCACGTCTGGTCTAGTACATGTCATGGCATACATTATAGATCCCACTGCCGAAGCATATGGAATTCTATCCATACTTTCTCTTTCTTGAGGGGTTGTCGGACAATCCCTTTTAGAGAGGTTAATTCCATGGCCCATCGGAAGATAGCCTTTCTTGGAATTAATCATACTGAACCTCTTCAGTATAGTATCAATGTAAGTGGATTGGGATAATCCAAGCAATCTTCTAGATCTATCTCTATAGATCTTCATCCCTAGGATGTAAGATGCTTCTCCCAAATCCTTCATGGCAAATTGAGATGATAGCCAAACCTTTATTCCTTGTAATGCAGGAATGTCATTCCCGATTAAAAGAATGTCATCCACATACAAAATAAGGAATATAATAACTGAACCATTTGCCCATTTATAAATGCAAGGTTCCTCTTCATTCTTAATGAAGCCATATGTTTTGATTACCTTATCAAAACGTATATTCCAACTCCGTGAAGCTTGCTTTAATCCATAAATGGATTTTTGAAGCTTGCACACTTTAGACTCATCTGCAGATGTAAAACCTTCAGGTTGTATCATATACACTTCCTCTTCTAAATCTCCATTTAGAATTGCGGTCTTTACATCCATTTGCCAGATTTCATAGTCTAAATGTGCTGCTATCGCAAGCACAATCCGAATGGACTTGAGCATTGCCACAGGAGAAAACGTCTCGTCATAGTCAATACCATAACGTTGACGATAACCCTTGGCAACCAAACGGGCTTTATAAGTCTCTACCTTTCCGTCTGCGCCCCGTTTCCTTTTGAATATCCACTTACACCCTATGGATTTAATTCCTTCGGGTGGGTCAACTAATGTCCAAACATCATTGACCTTCATGGATTCCATTTCGGATTGCATGGCTCCAAGCCATTTATCAGAGTCATACCTCTGCATTGCATCCATATATGTGATCGGATCCTCATCGTTTTCATCAAGTTCGATAGGATCCCCATCCCGGACCAAGAAACCGTAGTATCTGTCCGGCTGACGTGGTACTCTACCCGATCGCCTTAATGGTGCATCTAATATGGGTTCTGGATCTGATCTAATTTAATCCGACTCAACTGGTTCAGTAGATGGTGTCGGATCTTCTACATGTTGAACTTCTCTAAGCTCAACATTAGAGCTATTTGTTCCTTCACCAAGGAATTCCTTTTCTAAGAAAATTGCTCTATTGCTTACGAACAACTTTTGTTCTTCAGCAAAGTAGAAGTAATATCCTTTAGTTTCTTTAGGGTAACCAACAAAGAAACATTTGTCAGACTTGGGTTCAAGTTGTCATTGTCCAGTCAACTTGTCATTGTCCAACAATGAGCGAAGTGATAAATTAGTGGCCATTTCTGCATAAAAAGAAAATTTGGCTATTAGTATATGAATTGACTAAACACAGTAGACTTGGACTTTAGTCTAAAGATATTCCCACTATTTTATACAAATTGGTAGCCTCTACCTCTAATTCGAAAAATTACTCCTAATTCTTTAGTGGGCACTAGAACCCAATAGATCCCATATAGGCCCGAGTGTGGCTCGGCCAACCCATATGCACCTATTGGTAGGTTCTTAACCAATTGCTTCACCAAGCAACTTCTAGTGATGATTTTGCCCTAGGTTTTCCGGCAGGCGTGTGGCGCCTCCACCGAATACCCTAGTCAGGTCCAACCATTAAATGATAGGGTTAAGTCTAATCAATTAATAGACGACCAAGCCCGAGTGTGGCTCGGCTCACCTGACCGCCTATTGAAGGTACACTTAACTCATCATATATTGAATGACAATTCCAATGCTTGATAAGTACCAGGCGTGTGGCGCCTCCAATAATTATCAAAACATTGGACCCATTATCACCCAACTTAATGGGAGGCTATGACCTAGTTATCTCCATAACCATTTCATTTTAAGGACCTAATAATTTTAGAGGATTTCATAATTAGGATAGATGAGAAGATCCGGTTAGTCTAATTTCTCCCACTGACTTCACCAAATCAGATTAGACTCAAACCGGTTAAGGAGACACCTAAATCAGTCATACTGATTTTCCTTAAGGCATGGACTAACTCGAATCATTAAGTGATCCAATCAAAATGTGATTGACCATGTCGGCCAGGTAAGTGAGATCGGTGGAAGGGATATGCCATTAACTCGACAAAGACGAATCAGTGCGAGTAGCTCCCAATTAAAAACCACCGGTCAAAACTGCCAAACTTACCTTAGACACCGACTGGTTAATCAATTTCGATTTGATTACTCAAATGACTCGGGCTACACCTCTGAGCCTAAATCAAGTTCCATCTTGGTCTAATCAAAGACATGGAATTGATCAATCTACAACTTTTGTATTTAACCTAGAGTTTCCTTGACTTAATCTAGTTACTACTTAATTAGATTTGATCAATTAACTCTAATTAGACCATGTTTGATTCTAACCTTAGGTCTAACCCAATCCTAAGAACTTGATTCAAGCTAACCCATATGCCCAAAGAATTATGCAATGTCAATTAATTGAGTTACAATTCTATTTCATAACACTTAATTCTCAATTAAGTTTAGACTTATGAAAGTTTTGATCATTGCATATTTCTTTTTAATTACATATTAATTACAATCTTTCAGTTCTTAAAACACATTTTCAGATCTGAGTTTTTGTAATTAATCACATGTAATCAGATTTAATTCATGTTTAAGTCATTATGTTTTATGTTCATGCATCACATATACATAACAACATGAATTAATACAAACAACATACATCTTATGTATTTGTTTTTTCACTTTTATTTTAAGATCTGATTTGTTCATTAAAATCAGAGATCATATGAATCATAAACTTTATTTAGATCAAATCTAAACAATATTATGATTTCAGATTTATTCATGTTACTAATCCTAACACAAACATGCATCATATGCATCCAAAATTTCAGATCTACTTAATCATGCATAATCAGCAATTAAATCAATCATAAAAAGCACTTTAGATCTAATCTAAACATGTTAATAATTTCAGATTTAATTGCAAGAATTAAAACATAAAAGTTTAAACATAAACCTGGCTCTGATACCACTGAAAGTTTATCCTAGGTTCTTCGGTGTTTAGCATGCTGAATTTTTTTTTTTTTGAAAACCATGGCTGAACCTGATCAGGTTGCCTACGTACCCCTTCATAAGGGGGATCAAGCCATACGTAGTTCTTTTTAAGTTTTAAAACGCAGCGGAAAAACCGAATCAAACAATTTAATTCATGCATGCTTACAAGATCAAATCTAGAAATCAGCACCTTAAGAACACATGGGATTATGCCGGAATCGTTTAAACAATTATGCTAAAACTTTTATGCATGATTAACTATCAGATCTGAAACTTAAGAACTCTATTCCAATTAATCTCCGAATATCCATCGAATGAATTCTGGAGATATCTCCGTGAGGAGCCCCAAAAGAGGGTAAAACCTCGGAGAATTGGACCTAGAACTTGACACCATAATAAATGATTAATGCTAGATTAATACCTTTTATGATGGATGAAAGTTGTGAATCTGATTCTTGACTTTGCAGCCACGCACACGAATGGCCTCTACGAGAAGTACACGCGAAGTCCTGAAGGATCTTCTTCCGCAACAGTGCTAGCAGCTACAGAACACTTGAAAGCTGAAATCTGCCCGCCGGAATTCAATCAACTCTTGATCAATCGTCTTGAAGCAGATAGAGATGAGGTTTGTAAGGGAAGTAGAGGACTCAGATCTGATCTTGAATCTTCTAGATATTCACCTTGAAAACCCTATCTAAAATGGAGAAGAAGAGGAGGAGGAGGCGGGTGAGGAAGAAGGCTGCAATTGATGTATTTTTGGTGCCCATATTTGACCCCTTTTAATGGCCTCCGAATTTTCATTCAAAATTCGAAATTTATTTTTAGAAAACCTCTTTTAGTTGGCACATGCAAAGGATAGGAACAACCCAAATCAGATCTCAACCAAATCTGATTTAAATTCAAATTTTAAACACATGTGCAAGAGGGAAGGAATTTGAAATCCATGCGGCAAGGTAAAACACTTCATAATTTCGAAATCACCTCTTGAAATTCGAATTTAATCCATTCAAAAATTCAGACGCCACCTTGGCTGATGGTTTGAGTGATTAAAATTATTTAACACATTGCTTAATGTTTGAATTTAAATTCAAATAACAAACAATGTCGCCATGTGTCAAGCAATGGGTCCATGTGCCATGCAATAATTTTGGTTTATTTAAAATTCATGAAATCCAATTCCATGTCACCAATAATTGCCACATCATCTGAGCCTAATCCCCTTGGGTTGCACCTAATCAAATTTGGTCAAACCCGAATTAAAACAAAGCAATTTGGTTGAACCCAATCTAATCAGGTCAGACCCTGATTGAGCTCAAATTGAATCCAATTGATTGAGCTCAAATTGAATCCAATTCAATTTTGGCTCATGCAAACTCAATCAAATTGAATTATTACTTTGTGTTGGACCTAATTCAATTAGATCAATCCCCAATTAAGAACAAATTAATTTAAAATTAATTTGATCAGCTTAAGTCCTTTTTGGTCCTAATCCAATCAGGTCAAAATCCTGATTGAGCCCAAACTTGAATCCAATTCAATTTGGCTCATCCTTAGCACAATTACTCAATCAAATTGAGTTTATTAGTAATTTAATTACTAATTAATCCTTCAAT
Organism: Phoenix dactylifera; assembly: GCF_051530095.1. Lineage (NCBI taxonomy): Eukaryota > Viridiplantae > Streptophyta > Magnoliopsida > Arecales > Arecaceae > Phoenix > Phoenix dactylifera. The sequence goes on along the minus strand of NC_143207.1, from coordinate 7,834,867 downwards.
AATTACTTTAATTATTTTATAAGATAATTTGCCAATCAAATTGACCAAATTACCCCTGAATGATTCTTAATCATTCATCAGTTTTCTTGATCAATCAGGAATCTTCTATGCGTGTGACCTCATAGGTTTGAACCTAAGCCGGTAGTATAGGAACAATTTTCTATACTAATCGATGTGACCATCTAGCAATGGTACCCGACGTCCGGATAGGTCGAATATATGCGAAGCAAATATTCTGGAACCCTGAACTATGGTTACTGTATAATTCAATCCCTTTGACTCCTAATGCCAGGATGACTTAGAGCTCACTGTCAACCCTATAATTAGTACATCCATTATGTGATTAACTTTAGATATCCCGTGACTCCTCACTGGGATTACCCTGGCCAAGGTTTTGCTAAATTAATCACAAGACATTATCTCCTGTTTTCAGGAGGGGTCAATTCCATCTTGACTCACAACTGACTACGCAAGTACTTGACTGCACCCAGTGACCTTCCGTCACTGAATTAGAAATTCAGGTAGTCCGGTACCAAAGTACAGTGAGTTGCTTGCTAGTCACAGGTTGCGGTCTCAGGTCAGAGGGCCAAACTTATACCCATATCCACTCGGAACATCTCTCGACAGTAGAGCGTTCCGGAATTGGTCACGTTTAGTGAAATGTACTTCTACACTTCACTTGTGTGGCATACCAGTGTCTCCACACTCCTTGGTTAAGAGGACAACCAATGTATATGTCACACAACGACCTAATCTCGATAATGTTGTCGTCCTAGTAACAACATATCATTTCGTCGCAAACAAGTTTAAGGACTCAAAGATAAATCCTCCTTTATCATAACATAAGTCCTAAGGACTTCATCATATAAGAGTTCATTTGAAGATGAAATGATGAATAATGCCAAATAACACTTTATTAATTTGTCAATTCATTTACAAAATTCAATCATCAATATGCTGACGATTGACATTTAGGATACAAATTCCAACAACGACTTGAGTAGGGCTTATCCACTTGCTGTCGGAAATTGAGTAAATAATACCTACGTCAAGCAACTTGAGGACTTCTGCCTTAACCACATCTCTCATCGTAGGATTTAACCTTCGTTGCATTTGCCTTGTGGTTTTGGTATTGTCCTCCAAATATATCCGGTGCGTGCAAATTAAGGGGCTAATTCTCTTCAAGTCGACAATAGACCACCCTAAGGCTCCTTTATGATTTTTTAGAACACCAAGTAATTTTCTTTCTTGGTCATGATTAAGATCAGACGAGATGATTATAGGGTAAGTATCCTCGGATCCAAGAAAGGCATACTTGAGTTCCTTCGGTAAAGGTTTTAACTCGAGCTTAGGTACTTGCTCATGGGATGGTACTATCTTTGCTTCTCGAGGTGGCAACTTCTCAAATTCTCCTACTTTTGGTCTCCACCCAGTGACCATCTTAATATCCAGATTATCCATAATAGGTGTGACTGACAAATCACCATCATTGGTTCCATTAGGACACCAATCAATTAAGCTATCATCAGATGGGTCGTTAATTGCTTTAGCTAACAAATATTCTTCTGCAGTAGTTTCAACCCAATCAACCTCCTTACTCTCTTCGGGATCATTAGGTTGTTTCACACATTAAAAATGTTCAGTTCTAAGGTCATGTTACCAAAAGAAAGCTTCATGACGCCTTTCCTACAATTAATCAATGCATTAGAAGTTGCAAGGAATGGACGTCCTAAAATGACTGGAATCTGAGATTGTGAGTTCGAAGCCGGATGTGTGTCCAATACGATAAAATCGACAGAAAAGTGAACTTATCTACTTGGACTAATACATCCTCGATAATCCCCCTTGGAATTTTAACTGACCTGTCAGCTAATTGCAAAGTGACGGAGGTTGGCTTCAACTCACCTAAACCAAGTTGCTCATATACAAAATATGGCAACAAATTCACACTTGCCCCTAAATCTAACAATGCTTGTATCCTAAAGTTGCCTATGATGCATGAGATAGTTGGGCAACCTGGATCCTTAAATTTAGGGAGAATGTTGTGCTGCAAAATAGCACTCATATTTTCAGTTAAAAATGCCTTCTTCTTAACATTTAATCGGCGCTTGACAGTACACAAGTCCTTCAAAAATTTGGCATATGAGGGTACTTGTTTGATTGCATCAAGAAGAGGTATGTTGATCTTTACTTGCTTGAAAAGCTCAAGAATTTCAGAATTAGGTTCGAGCTTTTGCAACGGCTTTAACCGTTGTGGAAAAGGTGGGGGAAAAGGACATTCAACTTTCTCGGTAGAAGTTGGGACCTCAACTTCTTCTTTGTCCCTTTCATCGACTTTGGGAGCATTAGAATTAGAAGTGACCTGCGGTCTCAATGGAATGGTCTGATCAATGACTTTTCTATTACGCAAAGTCATGATGCTCTTTGCATGTTCTGTATGCGAACTAGAAGGAGCCGCATTATTACTACCGTGCACTTGTGGGTTAGGTTGGGGTTGAGCTGGAAGCTTACCCTTCTCTTGGGTACTTAGGACGGTAGTCAACATTGACAATTGGTTCCTTATATCTTCAAAATTTCGAGTATTTTGAGCATTGATATTAGCTTGACCTTGTAGAAAAGTTTGTATAGATTGCAAGGTGTCCTCGATATTCGACTTTTGGGAGGGTGGTGCAAAAGTAGGATGTGCAGGTGGAGGAGCTGAATGGTGTGACTGTTAAGGATGATCGTTTCTCCACCTAAAATTTGGATGATTCTTCCAACCAGGGTTATAGGTATTCGAGTATGGATCGTTATAAGGCTTTTGGTAGGAGTTCATAGCATTTGCTTGATCGTGCAAGACTTCTTTGAATGCCGGTATGGTGGGGCAATCTGTAGTGGTATGACCCGACATATCGTAGATACCACAACACTCATTTCTAAGCTCTATAGTCTTGACAAGCTCAACCTTCCTGAGCTCAATTTCTTCTACTTTTCTAGTGAGGGCTGCTATTTTAGCATGAAGATCATCCTCAGTTCTGAGGTTGTAAAGGCCTCCCTGTACAGAGCTAGTAGGCTTAGGTAAAGACTTGGTGTTTCTATCCCCGTTATCCCAAAGTTGGGCAGTCTCAGCAAGGGAATCCAAATATTTCCATGCCTCATCAGGTTGTTTTTCTAAAAATCTACCATTGCACATGGTCTCTACAAACTGTTTCAACTGTGGAGATAAACCTTCATAAAAGAAGCTAATAGTTCTCCAGGTTTCGAACCCGTGATGAGGGCATGAGAGAAGAAGGTCTTTAAATCTTTCCCAACATTCATAAAATATTTCATTATCTTTTTGTTGGAAATTGCTGATATGTCTTTTCAAAAAGTTGGTCCTTTGTGTGGGAAAGAACTTCTTTAAAAATTCTCTCTGCATATCTTGCCAAGTTCTTATTGATCTAGGTCGCAAGGAGTTTAGCCATGTTTTGGCCTTATCTTTTAGAGAGAAAGGGAACAATGTCAACTTGAGGACATCCTCGGTGACGTTTGGCCCTCTAAATGTAAGGCTCAATTCTTCAAAATCCTTTAAATGAAGATATGGACTTTCGGACTCTAACCCATGAAACTTGGGCAGCAATTGGATTACCCTTGGTTTGATATCAAAATGTCCTACATTATTAGGAAAAATTATGCATAAAGGCTGACTAGTCCTAGCCGGTTGTAGGTATTGTCTTAGAGTCATAACATGGGGTTCTCGTTCTCGATTGTGGTGACTCCCCGCATCTTCATTTAAATCAGCCATCTCACAAGGTGTGAGATACTGCGAAAGAATTTCAGGGGTATGTCCTAAGGGATGATCTAAAGCTGTACGACTTAATCGACCGGTGTCGTCCCTATTCCACTTTAGCATGCAAAATATTTTTCTCTCTTGTTTTTTATTTTTATTTTTTTTTTTAATATAAGTGCTACCTAAAGATATCTAAAAGGACAACCTAATACAGAAAAACAAAAATCTATTCACAATCAAGCATGCATCAAAACATTACACCTTAATTTCTAATGTTTTTCTTAAATTTCTAGATAGCTCCTAACTGGTTTGAAGAGGACACCTAAGCCTCCAATCCGATCTAGTAACCTAGTCGACCAGATAAGCTCCCAGGTAAGTGGAGGGGTCACGATGCGTTTAGCAAGGGTCCCACTTAAAACCCACTTTCCTCGAACAGAGACTGTCTCCCTTAGAGGGACAAAGCTTGCCTAGATATCGACTGGGCCATAGAGCGAAATTGGTGCAACTTTTGGTGGTCTTCGTCCTATTGAGCTCGAATGTCCTTAGGGGCCAACGTTTAGTTGATTTTAGTTAAGCTTAGGATATTTATGCATTGGGGTGATTTTTGGGCTAAGGACGAGTGATGAAATTCCGACCTTATCTTTTTTAATGGGTTCAGCCCTTAGAATATTTTATGCTGATGCCTTATACTATATGCAACAATCAAGAGATTTTTTTTTTAATGTTTTATGACATGACATTAAATTTCATTGAATAGGTGATCAAGCAAATTATTTATTTCTTTTTTTAAAATTTTATGAGTTGAAATTTGAAATTTAAAATTTGAAATTTTAGGTTTTCCCTCTTTTTTTAAATTTCTAAATAATCACCCTTTATCTTTTCTTAAAGTTTTTTTTTCTTCAATTTTCAATTAGCAACAAGGGTTAATGAATTAGCAACAAGGGTTAATGAGATATAATAACAATGAAATTCTGATTCTAAAAAAAATAAATGCAAAAAATTCAAAACAGAAAGTAGCAAGGTTTCGTATTAATCTAATGGTCTTAAAAGTCTCAGAATATCAATCAGACCGTTCAGATTATTGAACAATGTGTCTTGCACTAGCTAACCAAATTTGAGTCAAATCAGACGGTTAATTTCTATGATATTAGAGTTTGATGCAGACTATGTAGGGAATTAAAAATAGTAGTAAAGTTTTTTTTTTTCAAAAGATAAATACTAACTACTAAGGTAAAAATTAAATCTAAAATTATGCTAATAACTCAGCCGTTCTCCGGCAACGGCGCCAAAAACTTGGTGCTTTCGAAAAATTGTTCTCCCAAGTGCAGGAGAATCGTACAAGTAGTATAACTCGGAAGTCCGAGGTCGATTCCTCAGGGAACGATCTATAGATTATTAGCTTAATTTTCAGATTAATTGATTCAATAAACTTGTGGATTAAGATGATGGTTTGCAAATATAAAATAAACCAGTAAATAGACAATCGAAGTTTGGATAGATCAAGATGGTGTAGGGATCCAGAATCTCCTTTAATAATATCAAGTTCATGCAATAAATTCTATGATTCTTTTGTTTTCTTTTAAAAATTATAAGTAGATAAAATTTAATTATTGAGTATGTTCTTGATAACATGAATTCTCTTTTTAAGCATTCAACGTGCCTTAGAATGTCTACGATGAATCAAATAATTGAGGAAAACATGTATCAATAAGCATAAATCATAAAAGAATTTTCAACATATAAGAATCATAACATAATCAAAAGATAGATCGTATAAAGCAAAGGATTAGAATTTACATCATGAACTTGGTACACCAAAGGATCTTCCTTCACCCATCACCAAGTACTTTAGCTCATCATCTTCCTCTCTCTTTCTTACTCTTTTTTTTTTAATAACAGAAACAGGGCATCCCCTGTTTCTCTCTACACTTTTTTTTTTCTTTCCACTACAGCAGCCCAGCTCCACTCTTCTTCCTTCCCTGTTTTTGTGTGAACCCCGGACGAGAACTCCTTCTCCCTTTATATAGATCGCCCCCACCCCGGCGATGGATTCCCTGATTCTGCGTGGAGAGGAGGAGGAATGGGTGCCTGGGATTGTGCGCGGGAGACTGAGAAGGCGGAAGAGGCGGACACGGAGGGGAGCTGAGAATGCATCGCCAGGGTGGGGGCGATCTAGGTGGAGGTTAGTCCCTTTTAAAAAGGACTAGGTGGTTTAGTCCCTTTTAAAAAGGACTAGGTGCACCCTTTCTTTCATTCCAAATCCTAATTCAATTAGGATTTAATTGAACCAAGATTCCATTGAACTCTTCAATCCTAATCCAATTAGAAGTCTTTTAATTAATTAGATTAAAATTAAAATTAATTAGAACTTAAGAAAATCCTAATCTAATTAGAACTTATTAAATTTCAGCCCTAAGGCAATTAGGACTTTAGAAATCCTACTCCAAGTATGACTCTAATTTAATTTGAAATCCTAATCCAATTTGGACTCCAAGGATCCTACTCCAAGTAGGACTCGTGATCAAGTCCAATTAATTAAATCCAATTAATTAAATTAAATTGCAATCCGATTGCAATTGTTCCTTCTTCTAACCACTAACTCTTAGCGGGTTATCCATTTATCAATCTAGTTGATCATATGTGATTCTTAATCACAATTCAACCATCGGATCGGTTAATACTTCTAATGTGTGTGACCCCATAGGTTTTATTCTGACTGGTAGCGAGATATATTACGATCTCTATCACAATATCATTGAAAACTCCTTTCAATGGGTTAAAACAATTCCAACTCAACTCACCAGGGATTATCGACCATCGAGATGATCCCTGTGAGTCTCATCATCCACCAATGACACCTAGCAGTATATAGTGGCTACCCAGCAGAATAGAATGATGAACCTTTAGGTGCAGTTATCGTATGATACAATCCTTCTATCGTGGATCCCTACAGACCGGAGGTCATGAATAACTCGTCAAACCCCGTCGTCTGTCATATGTCTAGATTTATTTGACTTGAGTCCAATAGTGGAGAACTCTTTCTTCACTGTACATTACTGCCCTGGCCAAGATCTTAGAACTCAGTCTAATAAATTACATAGGATCACTCCTCTTCTATCAAGGTCGATAGATTCCATGTAAGTGCATACCCTACTCCTACAGTGAACCTACTGCAGCCAATCTACACTACAAGAACTCATATGACTAGAGACCATGTATATGTGTAGTCAAACTACAATAACCTCACTGTGAGTAGCCGAAGCACCGCAGGTCAAAGGACCAGTCACACTACTGCAACATCAAGCAAGTACTGACGAGTGGATAGACATCTAAGTGACTTCTTGTTTTGGTCACGCGCAGTACCCTTGTTCTCTAACAAGCACCTGCACTATCATTTCAGTGTCCCTACACTGTGGACTCGAGTCTCGTCCATCCATAAGGAAAGCGATCTGTGCACTGATCGGATCGATCACCGTCCTCGTGATGATCCATTGATCAGGAGCATTTAGAAATTAATCACTAATGATACATGGCTCAAATTCTCAACTCTTGAGAATATGTATCATCATCTTATTAATTCTTGGACGATTCATAGACACATAAACAATATGAATGAAAAGATGCCCTTTTATTATTCAATAACAATAAAGTCAAGTACAAATTTATGTCCCAGAATTAATAATGTGTCCGCTAGATTGGCTTCTAGGGCATATATTTAATAATCTTCCACTTGTACTAAAGCCAATTAGACATATATCTAAGACCCATCTTCTCAAGGTGGGCTTCAGTCTTCTACTGATTTAACTGCTTAGTGAGCGGGTCCGCCACATTGTCCGTGGAGTCTACTCTGCACCTCGACATATTTCTTCTCGAGGTAATCGCGTATGAGGTAAAAGCGCCGCTCTATATGCTTGGACTTCTGATGAGACCTTGGCTTCTTAACAAGAGCTATGGCTCCATTATTATCGCAGTAGAGTATGATGGCATCTGATGGCATTACATCTAACTTTGTAATGAATTTCTTGAACCAGAAGGCTTCCTTTGCAGCTTCAGAGGCGGCGATATACTCAGCTTCCATGGTAGAATCAGCAATAATCGGTTGTTTGGAACTTTTCCAATTTACCGTACCACCATTGCACAAGAACACATATCTAGATGTAGACTTTCTATCATCAATATCAGTCATGAAGTTTGAATCTGTGTATCCTTCTACCTTTAACTCTGATGATCCTCCAAAAACCAAGAACAAATCTTTAGTTCTTCTTAAGTACATAAGAATGTTCTTCACAGCAGTCCAGTGCTCTTTGCCTGGATTCGACTAATATCTGCTAGTGACACTCACAGCAAGGGCTATATCAGGTCGTGTACACAGCATGACATACATGAGGCTTCCTATTGCCGAAGCATAAGGAATCTTGTTCATGCGTTGAATCTCTTCAGATGTGTTGGGGCACATCTTCTTGGAGAGATGAATCCCATGCCTTAGGGGTAATAGACCCCTCTTGAAGTTTTCCATACTGAACCTCTTCAGTACCTCCTCAATGTACATCTTCTGTGATAGGCCAAGCATTCTTTTAGATCTATCTCTATAGACATTAATCCCCAAAATGTAGGATGCTTCCCCAAGATCTTTCATGAAGAACTCTTTTGATAACCAGACCTTGACCGAGGTTAGCATGAAAATATCATTCCCAATTAGGAGGATGTCGTCCACGTACAGTACGAGAAACACGACAGCACTCCCACTAACCTTCTTGTAAACACACGGTTCCTCTTCGTTTTTGATGAAATCAAACAATTTGATCGCATCATTGAAACGAGTGTTCCAACTCCGAGATGCTTGCTTCTGTCCATAGATGGACCTTTGCAGCTTGCAGACCTTGTGATCACCATCACTGAAAGTGAAACCCAAAGGCTACTCCATATAAATATCTTCATCAAAATATCCATTCAGGAAAGCAGTTTTCACATCCATCTGCCATATTTCTTAATCATGGAATGCTGCAATGGCAAGCAATGTTCGAATAGATTTCAGCATGGTTACAGGTGAAAAGGTCTCTTGATAGTCAATGCCTTCGCACTGACTATACCCTTTCGCCACTAGCCTTGCCTTATAGGTCTCTACCTTTCTATCCGAACCTATCTTCCTTTTGTAGATCAATTTGCATCCAATAGGTACTACACCTTCTGATGGATCTACCAAGGTCCAGACTTGGTTGGAATATATGGAGTCCATCTCTGACTTCATAGCTTCCAGCCATTTCTCGGAATCGATATCAGATATCGCCTCGTTGTAGGTATTAGGATCCTGTACATATTCCCTATCTCCCATGAGGAACATTTCTTCGGTATCCTCTACTAGTATACCTAAGTATCTATCAGGAGGATGGGAGACTCTACTTGATCTACGAGGTGGAGGAGGTACTACGTGTACTGGCTCTATGTGAATAGGTTCTATAGGATCCATTACTCGTTGCTTTTCAGAGACTTTCTCTTCAAGCTCAATTTTTCTCCCACTGTCTCTATCAAGGATAAACTGTTTTTCCAAAAAGATGGCATGTCGGCTCACAAACACATTGTGATCATCTGAGACGTAAAAATTGTATCCTAATGACTCTTTAGGATATCCTATGAAACGAGCACTTATGGTCCTAGACTCTAACTTGTCCGTCTGTTGTCGTTTGACGTGGGCCGGATATCCCCAAATCTTAAGATGACCAAGACTCGACTTCTTGCCATGTCATATCTCATACGGTGTGGTAGGAACGGATTTAGAGAGAACTCTATTCAGTAAATAAATTGTGGATAATAAGGCATCTCCCCAAAGAAACATAGGCAGATTTGTGAAGCTCATCATGGATCGGACCATATCCAATAGAGTCCGATTCCTCCTTTCTGACACCCTGTTAAGTTGAGGTGTACTCGGAGGCATCCATTGTGAGACTATGCCATTCTTCTTGAGATAGTTCTGGAATTTTTCACTAAGGTATTCTCCTCCTCGATCTGATCGAAGAACCTTAAGGATTTTTCTAGTCTGTTTTTCTACTTCATTTCTGAATTCTTTGAACTTTTCAAAAGACTTAGATTTGTATCTCATAAGATACACATACCTATATCGTGAATAGTTATCAGTAAAGGTAATGAAGTACGAATAACGATCCCTGGCTGACACATCAAATGGGCCATACACATCAGTGTGTACCAGGGTAAGTATTTTCATGGTCCTCTCCCCATGTCCTACAAAGGGCAATCTAGCTATTTTTCCCTGAAGACAAGACTCACAAACTGGATATGACTCGGAAGTCAATGGGCCGAGAAGCCCATCTTTCTCCATTTTGTTCATTCTGTCCTCTCCAATATGGCCAAGCCTGAGGTGCCATAAATACTTCTAGTTTATCTCATCTCTGGATCTTTTCGATCCTATGGCATTCACTACTTGCTCAGACACATTCACAGACACATCAACATGCAAGTGATAGAGACTGTCAATCATGAAACCACGTGCAACTAATTTATTTCTGAAATAAATAGAACAGCAGCTTTGTCAAATGTCAAAATATGACCATCCTGTGCTAAACATGAAACAGAAATCAAATTTCTGCTAGCAGCAGGGACATAATAACAGTCTCTAAGCAATAAACTAAATCCAGACCGTAATCGCAGAGAATAGATGCCCACAGCTACAGCAGCAACACTTGCCCCGTTGCCTACCGGAAGGGTCACTGCACCTTCCGCCAGCCTCCTAAATGAATCAGGTAGGGATTGCAGGATCAAATCTATCTGCAGTTCCTTATGCATGGTCATACCGAGCTTCTCAAGCTCCTCTAAGTCCTTGATCATAGTCAGACAGTGATCATGGACAGACTGCCCCTCGCGCATCTTTGCCTTGAAGAGCCTCTTGGATACTTCAAAGCGTGTAGTGCGGCTTTGCTCACCATACAACTCTTGCAGGTGTGCCAGTATTTCCCTAGCAGTCTTCATGTTCTCATGCTGGCATTGAAGTTCATTAGTCATGGATGCCATGATGTAGCACTTGACTCTAATGTCATCGTCCGTCCATTTTTCATGCATCTCATGCCGATCATCGGTCGGACGTGATGGTAACCTGGGGATGTCATTCTCGAACACATACCCTAATTTCTCGCAACTCAAAACAATTTTCAAGTTTCTAAGCCAGTCTTTGTAATTGATTCCGGTCAGTCGGTTGGTCTCAAGGATACGGGTCAAAGGGTTCGAAGCTGACATTATGATCTGTAGAGAGTAAAGATTCTAGTTAGACTTTGTACTTGAACTCTATTTATTTTAGGATCTTTTAAAACAAATATGCTCTCACTATTTTCTCGAATCCCTCATACTTTTTTGATGGAGAAACGAAAACCCTACGCGACTAGGATTTCTAGTGGGTACTGCGGTCTCACCGATTTACATGCCGCCTCACCTAACAGTTATTGGTGACATATAAATGGACGAGTGTACAACTCTTGTACAATGCTTCTCAAGCATATTGCAGTGGTACTTGGTCTCTAAGTGATGAAGACCTCACCTAACAGTTATTGGCCCCATTACTTAGTTAAGTCAAACCCACCGTATAACCGCAGAAATAAAGTCGTCATTGGGTCCTCACCTAACAGTTATTGGTGCCCAACCCCACCTTTACCCCGCAACATCTCATGTCTAATAGAGAGGTCCAGTCCCCCGATGCAACTTGCCCACTGTGTCCAACCAAGATAAATCAACACCGGAAAGACCTTAGCAGCTCTACTACGGTGGAAGACCTATGGACTTAATATTGCATAATCATGTCTTAGTATTTACAATTTGAGTTCTTCATAAGAGATAATCGAACAATTGGCCAGGTAAGCAGGTGGGAGGCTTCCCTTACTCGGAGAGTAAGGTCCTAATTAAGTAACCACCTTTTAGGCTTGCCTAGACACCAATTAGATCAATTAATCTAATATGACTAACTCATGTTGGTTCACTCTCGACTGATTAGGGAGGTTTATATTTAGGTCTCACTCGATCGCGTATTCACATCTCATGCAAATATAAATTTACCCGCATAGACATAAGCATTAAACATCCAGGCATTTATCAAAATAAAAATTAAATGGTGATGATCATGGATCCAGGATGGGGTCATTTTACAAGCACATGCACGTCAATTGGTTTGATCGTCTTCAACTCTTGACTTGATCTTGATCCTCTAGGTCCAATTGTGATCAACTCCTTGATCCATCTTCAATCAACCCTTGATCTCGATCCGCGCATATTGAGCTTGTTGATGTATATATCGATCAACCATCGATGTGCAACACACATCACAGATTACATCCCAGATTGCTTTAAAAATTAAATAAAAATAAAAATAAATTACAACCCTTTTCATGAGACACGCAGGTCTCTAATACATGAATTTAAGATGCACGCAGGCATCTAAAAATTAAAATTACATGCATCACAGAACATCGCAGAACATTTCAGCACATTCAAAGGATCCATCCATCATCATCACCATATGCATCACATGCATAAAAATTATTTTCAGATCTATAATTTAACTGATTACTTCATCTCATGACTTGCTGATCATGCAAGATTTGATTCTAAATATTTGTAATCATATTATTAAAGCATTAGAATCAATAATCTAAGCATCCAAAAATCAGCATGCAGAAAAATCAGCAAGCTGAAAATTCTGCATACATAAATTTTAGCAAGCATAATTCCTTAAATTTCAGATCTAAAATGCTTTTAAAAATTTAATCCTAATCTTAATCTACATAACCTGGCTCTGATACCACTGTTAGGGGGAGTCTCCACTCCTACATGGGTTCGGTTCTATTAAAAATAGGATGACACCCATGTATACCTATCAGAGCACGCATCTCTATACGCCTCCGGACGGAGAGCCACGCTTCGTCACACGATCACGCGTGAGAGTTTCCGAAGATCGGTCACAACCTTGGACCTTTGCTCTCTAACAAGCACCTGCACTATCACTTCAGTGTCCCTACACTGTAGACTCGAGTCTCGTCCATCCATAAGGAAAGCGATCTGTGCACTGATCGGATCGATCACCATCCTCGTGATGATCCATTGATTAGGAGCATTTAGAAATTAATCACCAATGATACATGGCTCAAATTCTCAACTCTTGAGAATATGTATCATCATCTTATTAATTTCTTGGACGATTCATAGACACATAAACAATATGAATGAAAAGATGCCCTTTTATTATTCACTAACAATAAAGTCAAGTACAAATTTATGTCCCAGAATTAATAATGTGTCCGCCAGATTGGCTTTTAGGGCATACATCTAACATCTCTTTCCTTCCCATGCTCTTTTTTCTGCGTGGTTATCCATTCCGTGATTTTTTGTGCTCTTTTTTTTTGATGGAATGTAATAGATTTAGATAAGGATCAACATGATTTTTCACATGTTCTGATTTTTTTCACATGTTCTTTTTTTACTGGAATGTAATAGATTTAGATAGGGATCAACATAATGTTTTGTATATTTTTTCATGGACTCCAAATGGCTTTCCTTCCTAAGTTTTTTTGCATATTTGTTTTGATGGACTCTAAATAGCCTTCCTTCCAATGTTTCTTTTATGAACTCTTAATGAGGAAGTCTAAAATAATGATCCTAACATCACTAGCACACGTAAACTAACACCTATGTGAACTCGTATTCCCTAATAGAAAATAATTTTTAATACGAAAGTAATTAATATGTTAAGAAGAGTCCGATTAAATTGGAATTCATGATATAGTGTCTTTGATTTTTCTATGATTTTTAAAAAAAATTCCTGAATTTTGAGTCCACACTTTTCTAAAATAAAAATAATTTCTAATAAAAAACATAATATCTTAAGAATACTTTCTTAAAAGAAAATAATTTTTCCTTCCCATATTTGTTTTCTATATGGTGATTTAGTTATAATATATTTGGGTGGTTCGTAGATACAATACGTTTAGATAACTTTCTAGATATTTTAGACAAATTTTATACAATTTTTCTTCTAATTTTTTAAAATTTTGGAGAGATTGTGAGATTTGGGTGGTACATGAATTGGAATTGGGTTGATTGAATGTGGGCAAATGGCACTTGGTTTGGGACCCAAATCAGATTGGGTTGGACCTGGAAAAGGGTTTATGGCTGAGGATTAGGAGTCCTAATTAGATTAGGATCCTAATTAGGCTAGGTGTGGCAAGGGAAAGGATATAGGTAGCGTAGGAATTGGTTGGATGGGGATTGCACTAGATCAGACAGGGCAGATGGATTAGGCTTGAACCCAAAGTAGATTGGGCTATGGCATGTAAATGGATTAGAGTCCTAATGTGAAGGACTCTTGCTGATGTGGGTGATCAAGGGAGAGAATGGATAGCATGAAATAGGAAGGGATAAATATGGAAAATTAAGGAAGAGCCTCACCCCCTTAACTACACACAAATAGGCGGAAGAAAGGAGTCTCACCAACTGTCTCTCCTCTACTTGGCATCTCACGAAGGCTAAAGAAATCTCTCCTCACGTGAAGAGCTCACACTTTCTTTGCAAATAATTTCTGATCTCTTTTCATTCTTCATACCTGTCCTTATATAGAGAGAGAGGTTGGATAAGAAAGAGAAGTTACAACTATATTTTATTTGGACTCCTAACCAACCTAGGACTCCTTTTAAATTTTAATCAAACATGTGACTTAGTCACCCCACAAGACCCCTTACCAAGCTTGGATCCACATGGGAATTTTATTTCAGCTTGCACGCCCAAAGGAAGGTCTTCAAAGCACTCCACCATAGGATGATATTCCTTCTCTTCACGTGAAGGACTCTTTGACCAAATCAAGGTGTTGCCTTAACCTTTCATGCGTGAAGAAGTTAGGATTATTTCAGATTTTGGCACACCTCATGCACCCCACAAGGAGTGTTAATCAATTGTGTTTGATCTCCTATTTGATTTTGATGAGCCCAAAATACTTGAGTATATTTCTTATTGTACTAATATTTTTAAGTGAGTGTTTCAGAAGAAAATACATAAAAACTTAAGAGAAATTCATTAGAAAAAGGTTCAAAGGAATTAAGATAAGTTAAACACTTATAATGAACCTTAGTTACAATTGGACAGTCCACGAGACGTCTCACACTGTGGACAAGACGTCTCTGGCACTTAGAAAAAGAATTGATACATCTCGAGTCGACTCATGACTGAGACGAGTCGACTCCCGCTGTAAGAGAGAAGAATATCTCAAATGTGCCAGTGCACGAGACATCTCCAACTGAGCACGAGTTGTCTCCAAAAACATCACTTTCTATGAAACAGAACGCGAGACGTCTTCCGATATACGTAAGCCGTCTCTCTTAGTAAAGACAGAAGACCGTTTTCAATAAAGCAGAACGTGAGACGTCTCCTGATATACATGAGCCGTCTCTCTCAAAAAAGATAGAAGGCCGTTTTCAAAGAGGCAGAATGCGAGCCGACTCCAGAGTGTCACGAGCCGACTACAGAGTGTCACGAGCCGACTGCCGCAAAAATGACAGAAAGCGATTATTGAAGAGCCCGATCATGAGCTGACTCCCAACAGGTGTGAGACGTTTCCTACCTTAGGCGAGCTGTCTCCTAGAATACCCGAGTCGACTCCAAAACTGTTGGCACTCCAACGATTAGTTTGTCAGAAATCCAGAAATGATAGAACGACTCTTTTCCTCCTCTAATGGCTAGTTTTATGGAAAATAGGCTATAAGAAGGCATTCTTAACCATTCTTCAGAAAAAAGGAATCAGCATTAAAGTGCATTAAAAGAGAAGAACAATCTTTGAGCTTTTGAGTGGGATTTCAAGTCAAAAGAGAAAAGAGCTTCAAAGAGAGATATTTGTGTTCTTCTCAACTTTCAAGCTATGTGATCCTCAAGCATTTCGAGCAATCTGAGGAGGATCAAGAGAGAAAGAAGCCAAACTCTTCAGCTGCCTTCGTTCCAGGCTTTTTCTCTCATTTCATAGTTTATATTTGCTATATCTGCTTAGTTTAAGAAGCTTGTACTTTGTTTAAATTTTTTTTCTCCATATCTTGTAACTTGAGTCATTCAGAGGATTGAATCAAGGGGTTAAGGCTTTATCCAAGCTCGTGACTTGGACTGTATTCAACCAAGGTTGGTTGAGGTTTGGTTTTAAGTTGGTGATCCAGGAAAAACCAACTGGGTTCGTTGTGATTCCGGTAAAACAACGAGTTGGGTTGGGAACTCGCAAAACAACCGAGCTATAATATGAGGATTATAGTGAAATCCCAAGTGAAGCTTGGGAAGTGGACGTAGGAGCAAAAGTTAGCTCCGAATCACTATAAAACTTTGTGTGTTTGTGTTATAAATTATTTATCTTTCCTTCTTTACTGCATTTTCATTATTGCTTAAGCTTAAAATCAAGAAAGCTTTCACTAAGTAGAAAAAGAATAGCATAATTTTTAAAGACCCAATTCAACCTCCCCTCTTGGATTGTCTTCTGGGCAACAAGTGGTATCAGAGTAGGTGCTCTAGTTTTAATTGTTGACCTAACCATCAAGAGTAAAAGTTTAGATGGCAACCTCCTTTGGATCTTCTCTAGCTGAAGGCCAATCCACCAATAGGCCTCCTTTGTTCAATGGAACAAATTATACCTATTGAAAAGCAAGAATGAGAATTTTCATTCATGCACAAGATTATGACATTTGGAGCATAATTATTAATGGACCACACATCCCCACACATATAATAGATAATGTAGTTATTTCCAAATCTGAGAGAGATTGGAATGACAATGATAGAAAATTGGCCCAACTTAATGCTAAAGCTATGAATGTATTATATTGTGCTTGAGATGCAAATGAATTTAATAGGATCTCTACTTGTATTTCTGCCAAAGAAATATGAGATAGACTTGAGGTTACCCATTAGGGTATCAATCAAGTAAAAGAATCTAAAATAAACATGCTGGTACATAAATATGAATTATTTAAGATGGAACCCACTGCCATATTTATAAGATTCACTGACATAATCAATGGTTTGAAAAGTTTGAAAAAATCTTATACTAACAATGAACTTGTCAGGAAGATTCTTTGGTCTCTACCTCAGTTATGGGAAGCCAAAGTGACTGCAATTCAAGAAGCTAAAGATCTCAGTACGCTTCTACTCAAAGAGCTTCTTAGATCTCTAATGACGCACGAGCTGACCATGAAGCAGCACAATGAGGAAGAAGCATCAAGAAAAAAAGTGATAGCGCTAAAGGTCACTACTCAAAAGGAATATGAGGGCGACAATGAAGAAGAAGAAGACAATGATGTGGCACTCCTAGCAAGAAAATTTAATAAATTTATGAGGAGAAGGAAGTCACACTTCAAGAGAAATCCCATGGTTAGAGGGGAATCAGAAAAAGAAAAAAAAGAAGGAACCTATGATATGCTATGAGTGTAAGAAACCTAGACATTTCAAGCATGAGTATCCTCCACTAAAGAAAATATTTAAGAAGAAGAAGAAGACATTTATAGCAACGTGGAATGATAGTGATGAGACATCATTCGAAGATGAACCTCAAGAAATGGCTAACCTTTGTCTTATGGCACATGAAAATGAGGTAACATCTGAACCCTTCTTGAACTTTACGTTTGAAGAATTACAAAATATTTTTCATGAACTAATTGATGATTATAGAAAACTTGGAATGAAAAACAAAGAATTGAAAGCTGTAAATCAAACTCTTATTGATCATTCTGAAAAACTTGATAAAGAAAAAGAATGTTTAATCAATGAAACTCAAAAACTAAAACCTAAAAAACTGACCTTAGCAAAATAGAATAAAGACTTGAATAATGAAAATCAAAAGCTAAAGAAAGAAGTAGATAAATGCAAACCTATTGTAGAAAAGTTCACTTATAGCTTAGAAAAATTAGAAATAATTTTGAACAATCAAAGAACTGTTTTTAACAAAGCTGGTTTAGGTTATAAGCCAAATAAAAAATAAAAGCTTCTTAAAAACTTTGTTAAAGCAACTATAACTAAACCTAAAGAAGTAACATACTTTTGTTGTGGTAGATCTGGACATAAATTATATATTTGCAATCACAGAAAAATACCTAAAGATAATAATGAAAGAAAGTTTGGGTTCCAAAAGGAACCATTTATGTTGATAGGTATGTCTTGTGGCCAAAAAAACTAAAAGAAGCTGGTATCTTGATAGTGGCTGCTCAAGGCATATGACGGGTGACAAACATCAATTCTTCACCCTTGAAGCAAAGGAAGGAGGAGTAGTAACTTTTGGTGATAATGGCCAAGGTCGTATTATCAGTATTGGTAAAATTTAAATCACTCCCTCTACCTTTATAGATAATGTATTATATGTAAAGGGTTTAAAGCACAATCTCATTAGTATTAGTCAATTATGTGATAAAGGATCTAAGGTTTCTTTTGAAGCATCTCTATGCATTGTAACTAATCCCATTGATAGTGGCATCATCTTTATAGGACATTGATATGGTAATATATACATGATAAATCTAGATGATCTTGCTATGAGTAATCATTGTCTAGTTGCCACGGATGTTAAAGTTAATGAAGCTAGTTGGCTATGGCATCGAAGATTAAGTCATGCTAGTATAGATCTAATATCTAAGTTAATAAAAAAGAAATTAGTTAAAGGAATTCCTAAGTTAAATTTTGAAAAAGATAGAATATGTAAAGCATGTCAATTAGGTAAGCAAACAAAGAATTCTTTTAAATTTAAAAATATTGTTTCAACTTCTAGGCCACTAGAATTACTTCATATGGATCTTTTTGGACCTACTAGAACTACTAGTCTAGGAGGAAGAAATGTGGGCTTGTAATAGTAGATGATTTTTCTAGATTTACATCGGTACTATTTTTAGCACACAAAGATAAAACTTTTTTTATTATTTTAAAAATTCTATAAGAAAATTTTAAATGAGAAAGATACAACTATTATTTCAATTAGAAGTGATCATGACACCGAATTTGAAAATCATCAATTTGAAAATTTTTGCAATGAAAATGGAATAAATTACAATTTTTCAGCATTTAGGACACCTTAATAAAATGAAGTAGTAGAAAGAAAGAATATGACCTTAGAAAAAATGGTTCGTACTATACTATGTGAGGGCAATCTCTCAGGATATTTTTGGGTTGAAGCTGTAAACACAGCATGCTATATTTTAAATAGAGTTTCAATTAGATTAATCTTAAAAAAAATACCTTATGAACTTTGAAAATATAGAAAACCAAATATTAGTTATTTTCATGAATTTTACAGGTTCATAGAACTAGCCTATCAGAGTTTTCAATATAGAAGAGCGACTAGAAAAACTGTGGTATAAGTTATTTTAGATTAGAGTTTATTTAAATTGATGCATTATCTTAGACTAATATTGAAATTGTGAGACATTGTAGTTGAGTTAGTTAAAAAAATAAAGTTTACATATTATTAGTCAAATTATTTAGCTTCATATTTGTGATATTATGTTAAGATACCTTGCATGCTTATGGAGAGAGTTCTCTATGAGTATGCGGCGGTTGCTGCAACCCTCGGATCGTGATCTCGGGTCGGGGGCGTGACAGTACTACACTACTCTACATTATGAAATAATGCAAAACTATATTATGTTATACAATACACTTATAATCAAGGAGCAGTAAGATAATGCTAAATTATATTATAATTTACAAGTTTGCAATATTGTAATACAATATTATATTATATTATACTATGTTGTATTCTACTCTAATATATAAATTATAATATATGATAAAATTATACGATATACATAATAATAAAAGAATCCTAATATATATTTTAATTATATTGATATAAGGAATCATCTTTTTCATCTGTTTAATCCCATATAAATTAATGTCTCTTGCATAATTTCTTTCTTCGTCTCGCATCGCAGAGTTGACCCAATCGCTGAAAGAGATCTATCACTAGAGCTCTATAATGTTGCCGGGTTTTAAAAAATAAATAAATAATAAAACGGAGAGAGGGAGAGAGAGATCTCACTGTACACGGCTGTCGGTACAAAATGCTTCCTGGGTGAAACCCACCGCCCATATCCCTTCAAGGCTCTCGCAAACGAAACCCATGGGTATCAGAGGAAAGCAGAGGCGGTCCGCCGCCAGCCCTAGCGGCGGCGCTGAGCCCGCGGCCCCTCGGGACTGGGCTGTGCTCAACGATGCCCTCATCCTCCTCATCCTCGATCGTCTGCATTCCCTCCGCGACGTCTTCGTCTTCGCCGCCGTCTGCCGCACCTGGCGCGCCGTCTTCCTGCCCACCTTCTCCGCCCTCCTCCCCTCCCGCCCCCCTCTCCTCCTCCGCCCCGTTGGCACCCCCTTCCCTTCCGGCGTTCCCCGGCGCCGCCGTCTTCGTCCCGACCGATGCGATCTTCTCACCCCCACCGACCCCTCCGCCTCCTATCTCTCTATCGTCTCCCGGAGAGCTCTGTCTCACCCCTTCCTCGGTTACTCCTACGGCTTCCTCATCTTTGGCGGCAATCGCCCTTTCCTTGCCAACCCTTTTACCGGCGATGAGTTCTTCCCTCCCTTGCTCCCCAGCGAGCAACGCGCCTCCTTCCGCTGCGCCGCCCTGACGGCTCCCCTGTCCTCTCCCGACTCCAATCTCCTCCTGTGTAGCTCCCACTTCATCCTTCGCTGGCGGGCTGGGGATGCCCGCTGGTCTAAACACTATCTGGAATTGCAATATACACCCATCCACCAGATAATCACCTTCAATGGGCAGGTACTCGCTTTTCTTATAGATGAGAGGCTGTTTGTCATCGAGTTCTCTCCACGGTTCAGTATGAGGCAATTGGCGGTGCGATGGGCAGATGAAAGCGTCAAATTTTGGCTATCCGTACCTCCACTGCTGGTTGAATGTGATGGCCAGCTCCTCATGGTTCGGTTTTCCGCTCTGGAAGAGCAGATGTTCTTGTCGACTATCCAAATTTATCGGCTGGACTGGCCGAGAATGGTGTGGACACGAGTGCATACTTTGGGTGATTGGGCTCTGTTTGTGGACATTAGGGGGAAAAGCACGGCGTCGTGCTCCAACCCGAGTAGGTGGGGAGGGAATGCCGACTGCATCTACTGCACAGGGCCTAACTGTGACAATTGGGTTGTGCTGCCCCTGGACGGTGGAGTGGTCTCTACAACTGACCGGCAGTCCCCTTTCTTTGATAACCAATTTTCTTCTGTGGATATGCCTTCACCTGTTTGGATATACCCGAGTACGCTTTTCTGACTCTGATCTTGGTGATGACTCCATCTTCTTGGTGACATGAGTGAATTGGCTTCTTCTACATCTGTAAGGATGAAGTCATCTTACATCAAGTTGTTTTTTCTTCTTCTGCTGCTGTTATTGTTCTTCTTCATGAATAGTTATTATACTCATCGGTATTTCTAATATGTTGTCTGCTTTCTTAACTGAAAAGTGTTTATGACTGCTTTCAGATGACTTAATAAATTGAATCAGCATAAATGCAGTTGTTATCCTCTCCTCTTTATGCATACTCGGTGAGACTGTGGTATGGATTCTACAAATCCAACTACATTGGTCCAATTTCCATGCTAGCTTGTTTTGTAAAATGAGTCATATCTCTAGGAATTTTTGCCATGCATATTCTTGTATTGCCTCTGCTCACCAAGAATACTCTCCAACAATGTTCCTTCTGGATTACTTAGCATGAGCTTTTTATTGTTTAATCTAATGGTTGTATAGATTAAGGTGGTCTGATCAAGTTTAGTCCTAGTTGTAAGAAACTTCTGGATTTTGGATTGCATCCATTCATTCATGAGTTTTTATTATGCATTTTAAATTAGGTAGGAGTTGTCGGGTAACAAAGAAGGGCATTATCTTTTGTTTCTCATGACAATAATGATTGGAAAACAAGGTTTATAAAGTATGTTATGATTAGGGTCATGGTATGCCATACCGGCTCGAATCGGACAGTACGGCAGTATCCGGTACGGATGGCGTGCCGACATTCGGTTTGCTAAAAAAATGCTGTACCGTACCATAACGTACCAACATTGTGCTAGGTGACACCAGTATGGGGTCCTGTACCAAGACGGTGAACCTTGATTAGGATGGTTCATTTCTTTTAGAAAATTTTATCTACAGTACTTAAAAGAGAATATCAAAGACTATATACGCTCTAGTTTTTAAATACTATAATTGGACATTGTTGGAGTACAACTAGTGAAATGGGTGTAACTTTGCCAAACAATACTTTTATTGTGAGAGAAGCATGTCATATTCAAGCTTTGGGGCCAGTTTTAATGTTCTTCTTTCAAAACCCTTAGAGTTCATTATCCACTCTTTTGGGTCTTGTAAGACAATAAAATAAGTGGTTGAGTGCCAAACCATTTTTAAGAGAATAAATTTTGTTACTTTAGTTGTATTCAAACACTAATTATATTTTAGATGAAATGGTTTGTATTGACTATTTTTCTTGCTTTGGCAGTTCTACAAATTCTTGTCGCAGTTATAAATGGAGAATAAGCTTTATAAAGTGGGTGGTTTCCTTCCTAACTTTATACTACACATACACATGGCATCCCATAATTCCACAGAATTTTTTTGGTTGTGTAGATGCGATGAAATCTATTAGGAAGGGCACCAAGGATTTTGAATTCTGGAGGTACTTAATTTCTTTTGGGTTGCCATAATTTTAAGTTTTTTGTTTATATTAATTAGCAACGAGATGAGGGTGATTTGTGACCATACAAATATAATATAATTCAAGTGGTGGTTCATTTATGTTATAGATGCCCTAGAAAGATAAGAATAAAGTCGCTCTACAATGCATGTTATCAAATAGAATATAATTCACATGTGGATAGTATCTCAAATTTAGGGGTTTCTGGAGGCAACACAAGATGAAAATGGTTTAATGGATACTGCCAGAGATGGGTCAGATAGACTTAAATATGGATTGTTAAATGGATGATAAGATGGTTGGATGGATCTTATCCCATAGCATGCGCATGTAGAAAGATTAGCAATGGTTATTTACTACCAAATAGAAAAAAAGTCCATTGTGGTGTATTATGGCAGATGATCAAATGGTACATTGATCAGCTGATATGCCACACAATTCTAATTCACATCCAAGGCCAGCAAACTCAATGAGGAGAGATATCTCTGTTCTTGTTAATGTATTAGAAAAAGTGGATAAATAGCAGCTGCTTTAGCAGGTGCTATGTATCCAACATGGGCTACTAAAACATATCAATTCTTTTTCTTACCAAGTGTCACAGATCAATATTTTACATCAACATTATGCAAAAAGAAAATAAAAAAACCAATGGCAAATCTATAAAACATCATCCAACACCATAACATCATTGCAACATTCAGATATGTAAAAGTCCGCGATGCAATGACATAATATCATCATCCACGAAACATAATAACATCAATCATAAGATAAAGACATTCAAGATCACATAACATCAACCATAGAAGAAAAATATCCACAATCATATAAAGCAAACCACAGACAAAGTATCAACATGAATATATAATATACTTTTGCTAGAGTCTAAATAAAAAATCAAATGACGAATTGATAATTGACATCTCAACCTCCTTTAGAACATTAGAACTAGAGGTGTCTGAGTGATCCATCTGAACATATGGCTATTCCTCCTTTTTCTTCTCCTTCTTGTATGACTCCGATGTCTCAATTTCAATCACATCAATGTTGATGTTCTGATTCTTTGGTTTTTTTACTGTGAAGATGAAGCTGATCCAACATCTTTAGGTCTTGCTCTCTTTTTTGTGCACCTCTTAGGCTCACTCCAAGTCAAACCTCCACCATGAAAGACCTTCATCTCTAGGCTGATGTGCAAAAGAACCCTTCACCAACCATGCAACATCTTCATCATCATCATCATCAAAATCTTCCAGTACTATGGGATCTTTTTTCTTGTCCAAACTTTGTCTGCATGAGCCTTGCATTGATCTTGATAAAGACTAAGCCATTAGCAACCGCTATAGCAGGTTTGGCTTCTTGCCGGACATGTTGGCACCTTATATCCAAGTACCATATGGCGTGCATTGAATCTTACCATAGCTGGGTCCATTGGTGTCTTGGAGGATAGCTGGGTGTCTGAGTTGTTGCTCTGTAGGGTGCCGAACTTGTTTGATTCAGCAAAACTGGAGGGCTGCAGAGTCAGTGACTTGATCATCCCGGGGGAGAGCAGGTGGAATGAGGTGCAGATTAGGAAGGTCTTCGGGGAGCAGCTAGTGGAGAGGAGTATGTTCTAGACATTCTGCTGCCTATTCGGGGGATGCCGGATAGACTAGTATGGGCAGCCACAGGTAGGGCCAAGGTGCGGGCCACGGACCTACAAGCAGCAATTGGAGGGGGAGCTACCCGATAGCTAGATGGTGGATGGATTTGGAGGATGAATATTCACCCCCGAGTGGCCTTGTTTATATGAAAGGTGACTTGGGAGTGTTTGCCGACTAGGAGTGTTTTGGCTGGGAGACTCAAGATCGCCCTGTGCTGTGATTGGTGCCCTGATATGGAGGAGTCCATCAGCCATTTTCTGCTTGGGTGCCCGCGGGTAGTGCAGATATGGAGGAGGGCCTCCCCTCCCTTGCCCTAGTCCATCTGCTCTGCAGATGAGTTGCTGCACCAGATTTGGGATGCCATGAGGAGTCCTAGAACAACAGTGTGGGGTATCAGCTGGGCCTACTTGGCGTATTATATATTGCTCGACAGGAACTCCAGGGTCTTTGAAGATAAGTGGGTTCCTTCAAGGAGTATAGTGGAGAGAGTCTTTATCCAGGTCACTGAGCTCACGAAAGCTACTTTGGAGACTTTATCTGGGATGGCTGGGGACATCTGAGACTCTCACTTTGCTGTTACAGAGCCCAGATTCGTTTTTGTTTTTTTGGCCCCCTCACCCTCTGGCTATATCAAAGTGAACTTCGACGGCAATGCTGATGGTAATGGTGGTAGAGCGGGTGTGAGATTTGTGATCAGGAGCTATGATACTATACTGATTTTTGCTAGAGGGCGAAGTACTGGTGGACTAACAGCCATAGGGTTGGAGCTCAGGGCAGCATGAGAAGGCATCATCTATTTTAAGCGAGTTTTGGGGGCGGAGCGCATTGTCCTCGAAGGGGACTCAGTCTTGGTGATTGAGAGGTTACGAGGCGGGGGGCGAGGGGAGGGTGAAAGCCCTTTGCTCTATGACTTACTTCTGATAGTGGAGGACTGCAGCATCTTCCAGGCGGTACATGTGTACCGAGAGACGAATAGGGCGGCTGATTGGTCGCCTTCTTTGTTGCCCAGCATTCAGGAGAGGTCCTCTAGTCTTATTAAGAGGCCATCCTTACACCACTTCTTCATCTTCTTTCTCTTGATTTTGTTGGCTACACTAATGCTATAATGGCATGGACAGTTGTTGTACCAAAAAAAAAAATTCTTACCATAGCAGTTTTAGGCTGAAACTACAATAATAGCTACTATAACAACCATGTGACCTTGTTTTAACTAGTTGCTTATAACAATATTAGATGTTGGAAGAAGTGTTATGATGTGAGATGATTGATGTTGGGAAGTACAAATAGGTTAGGTAGATTGTTTTCCATTTGAGTGCAGACAATGTGGAAACTACAAAGCTGGTTGCTATCAGGGTCAACCTACTGCTAGTGATATGCGGAAGATAAGGTTGAGTCTTTTGCATTATCTATGGGAGATTAGTTGAATCATAAAGTTATATTTCCCACTGATTATTAGTTGACTGTTTGAAGGATTATTATTTTTCTCTTGTTGAGAGAGAGACACAGAGAAAGAGGGGTAAACTTAGATGTGGATTAGTTTGTAGGGTATGGTTGACATCCAGAAACTGAAGCATTCTTTGTTGCTTTTTGCTATTGAAGTTGGATTGCCTTGCCATTAGAGACGGTTGGCGAGGAGTCTCGGTGATTTGTAAATAATTTTTTGCTTATAGGCTCAATTATTTAGTGAAAAGAAACTTGCAGTAATTTTATACAAAACATGGGTTTCTAGTAGGCTTTAAAATGAATTTAAAATTATATTGTTAGAACTTTAAATTAATATGGATCTAGCTTTAGGGATGCAACTACGGTCTGTTGTGCTGATACCGGGCATCGTATGGGTTGCCTAGTAGCACGCGTCGATACGGGCCTGCGCCATACTGTGCCGGGCGAATGCAGACCGTGGGAGTGAGAAAAAGAGAGAGGAGGCCGATGAAGGCTGTTGGAGGCCTCCCACCTGCCCGAGCGTCGGCATCCAGCGGCCTCCGCCACCCTCTGCCGGGCTCCCTCGCTCTCTCTCCCTCCCTCCTTCCCTTGGTCGCTCTCTCTTTTCTTCTCTTTCCTTCTCCTTCCCCCCCTCCGGCGATTGCGTCTCAGTATCATTGCCGGAACCGTCTCGGTCCGCCACCGGTACAGCTTGGGACGCCCCAAATCGGATGGTTCGGGACGGTTCTGCCGACCTTGGATGCAACTATATCAACATTGCTAACTTCAATAATTTTATAGTAGAATTCATAGGATATATAGTAATGTAGAAAACTTAAATGTATGGATTTTCTTTTCAAAAGTCCAATGATAAACATCATTAACTGTATTTGCACGCAAGCAAGATTAAGTAAAGTTCCAGCAATTTGTCCAAGCATGTCTGCAAGATTCATTAAACTAGAAAGAATATGAATTTTTTTAGTAATACACATAGGCTAGTTGAAGGGGCCAGATTGCATTCCTATGTAGGCATTCACATGCAAGGTTATAATGCAATCTGATAGTGAAACAAAAGTTGACTGTTCTTTTTTTTGGTATTTTCACAAAAAACATCCTAATTTTGGTAAATGTTGGGATGGATGTGTCACCAAGTTGTTAGGAATTTTTTTTTAGCTGTTTTAATATCTCTCATTCTATATATGGAACTGTGGGATTCTGAATTTTACATTCTGGGAATATTTTTTGAGATCGGTTACTTGGTTTTTTTCAGAGTCAGAGTTTATGTTTAAAACAAGTCATAAAATGGCACAAAATTGTCTGTTAGATCTGGCTCCAAAAAAAACATGATACATGAAATTATTGGATGAATGAGAGATTTGTGATTGGTTAGGTTCAGCCCCTTATATCCCTCTTTCTCTTTTCTATTTTTTGTTCTTTTGCTTCTTCTTTTTCCAAATGTAATTTCAATTCTTTCTTTGATTTTGTTTTTTAACGTTATCTTTCAAATAATCATCTTTTTTCTGTTAAGAAAATCTGCATGCACTGTTTGCTGAATTCCACTTATACGTCATTAGAATATTTTTCCTCTTATCCTTCCCTTATCATATCTCTAGGAAAGGTTTTTTTGAATCATGATTTGATCATAAAAGCCAAAATTTCCCTCTTCTATCTTATTCCGAAAAACTAGATAGGGGGCAAAATTTTTAATCTTAAACCTAGGTTAAACTCATCATAGGACTTTCATGCATATGTAGAAAATTCTTGATTTGTATGACATCAATTTGGTATCCAAGCTAAATGGTCCTGCTCATTTATTTTCTTTTCCTTGATCTTATTTCTATTCTATTCGTTTCTTTCCCCTTTCACTATGTTATCCACTGAGTTAAGTTTCAAGACGGATGTTCTCCATCAGCATGTTAAATATGAGAGATTTTGGCAGATGAATGATAATATGGCATTTAGCAAAAGTAAACTTGCATTGGCAAAGGCTATGTTGCAATCAATTGCCACAGCCTGAGGCATTGGACAATGCATCGATAGTTATATCACCTCCAACTTTCAATCATCAAGTTTCAGAAAATCTCTTTCGGCATAACCACAAATCCATCTATATAAATGAACATGAATCAAAAGTGTTATAGATCAAGACTCGTTTGACAAGAATCATGGGATCAAAGATTTGCACATCAAAAGTAAGGCAAGCGATCTTGCTTCACACCAAGAGACTACAGTTGATGTTGCCCCACATCTAGAGAGTCTAGACGAGAAGAGTGAAAGCCTTGAAGATGCAGCTACAGAGCACTTCCTAATTGATAAAGGCATGGACCACCATTGATCGAGGGTTGTAATTGTATCAAATGTTCTTTGTTGATCTATTCCTTTCTGATTTTGTTGATCAGCAATGAACATTTGAGTGATCAAAAGTTTCATTTTTGTTAATCAATGGGAACTAGAAGAACCAACTGATGGAGTGATTACAAGAAGGTCTCAACTTGGTCTCCATCAGAGAGCATGAGGAAATAAATCAGCAAGATGATCTCGAGGGTGAGATGCATGCAGTGGAAGGGAATGATAGAGAAGAAAAAAATAGTTGACTATGTTTTCTTGTATTTTTGTAACTTTTATTTAAGTAGTGTTAAGTAGGTTTTATAGAAGATTTTAGAATTCTATTTAAGTTTGATTGGTGTTAAGGGTCAAGAATTACGTATATGTTGGGTTGGATAAGTCATAAAGTTGTATAGTTCAATTGGAATTGTAGCATTTACTGGTATCCAATTACAAGGGATTGTGTTAGGGGAAAGGGGGAACGAGAGGGAGGGAGCAGGGGTTTGAAATAGTGGTAAGTTGAAGGTCTATTTGATAGGTAGGGTAGATTTGCCTTTCGACGTCCTCATGCGGCATTTCTTTAAAACATGGAGCTTGATGCAACTCTTGTAGGTAAATGGTGATGGTTTGGGGTGGCTGAAACGAGTCATAACTTGTGAAAGACGAATTTTGAAGTATTGGTCTTTTGGTGGGTTTGAGAGCCTGAATGTTGGCACCAAGTGGTCTTAAGCTAAAATTTAGTAAGGCCAGCATGATGGAGGATATGGTCCAAGTAGGGGTAGTGGGATATGGTTTTTGAGGAATTTTCTGCAAAACCTTTAAAAATTTTTGGTGTAAAATTGTTATGGAGTTGGATTTGGTTCTCACAGGCAATCTATAGTGGAGGTTTGGTATGGATGAGAAGAGCACATCTTGCCATGATATGAAATTCTAGATGGATATATGGGTGGGGATTTGAAGCTTTGTGGTTTATGAGGAGTTTTAAGTTTGGGTGACCTGGATGTGTGTTCAAGTCTTTGTGAACGTTCTTAGGTGTAAGGTGGAGGGTCAGTGGGATATATGGTTTGGGTGATTGTAGTGTGGTGGTTTGTTTCTATTGATTCTCTTGCTATGTTATGTAAGATTTCCTGTGGTAGAGTTTTTTTTTTTTGGACATGACAGGACCTTATGAGTTTGAGCAAGTAAAGTTGAGGAAGAAAATTCTTGGGCTTGTTCAGAATAAGGATAAAAATATGGTGTGCCACACTTGTGTCAGTCATGAGCTAGTATGGTATCGTATGTTACCATGCTATACTAGTTACATCACATCGCATGGTTCATATGAGAATGCAGCTGCAAATAAACCAATCTAGTCAGGAACAACTGAAGCTCTGCTCAATAATTGGCTTGGTTGAGATTGTTCAACTATGAAATAAGCCTGGCTCAAACATCATCTAAAGCTTGATTAACACGAGCCGAGCTTGGAAATTTTGGGCTCATAAAAGTAAAAAGAAGTTCAAGATCAACTTGATAAAAAGTTTGTTCGATTAACTATTGAACCAATCCTGAACATATATTCTTAAGGTCGTCTCGAGTTCGACTACTTTCAAATAACAAGATGAAATCAAGCTCAGATCATTTGCACCCTAAAGAAAAATTGTAAGGCCTGGTCTGTTGGTTGGTCTGGCCATGAACCAACCTAGAAGAGTTGGAGCCATGTTTGAACAGGGAATCCAAGTTGGAGGAGACCGACTCTTGCTCCTTCGTGAACTCTGTTGGAGGGTAGGAAAACCCTAGCCTCCTCTTCCATAGAAGCCTCCTCCCACTCCTAGGTTTGGCACCTCCCAAAACACTTGCATATCTTCCAAATTCTCTTGTGATGCCACTGCCTTTACTCGCAATGTCGCAACGCGATACCTTATTGGAGACGAGGTAATCGACACCTTCACCTCTTCTATTTTCTCTCTCTGCATCTACCTTGTCAAGAGCTTTAGCAGCTGGCTATAATTCATCGACGAGTTGCCAGATTCCACCCCTTTCTATACCCTTATTTTGCGGCACCTCCTCTATCTCGAAACAAGGTACCTGTTTCGAATCATTATATCTCTCTCTTCCCTCTCCCACTGTACGGGTCTCTATGGCGGATGCTGAAGCTCAGCTGCTAGAGAGCAAATTATGTGTTGACCTAACACCGAGCTCCTATCCATGGATTCTTCTGTTCTACGGCTGAACACCTTGTTTCTCCATCTCCTTTTTTTCTCTTGATTTCCACTGTCACATGCTGCCAGGACCTCCAACCATTGCTCACCAACACCGCCACGAAACCACCTCCACATCCTTCCTCTCCATCTTCTCAAAGAAGGCCATGAAGACCCCTCACTCTTTCTTCTCTCTTTTCCTTTAAAAGAAAAGAGAAAATCTCTTGTTTTCCTCTCATGACCTCTCTCTCCCTAATTCTCTCTCTATTTCTCACTCTCTTACCGGTTTTCTCTCTCCCTCATGTCTTCTCTCTCTCTCTCTCTATTTTTCTATCTCTAGCCCTAGTGGGACACCCACATACCCTGAATCCTCTCTGTCTTTCTCCTTTTTATTTTTCTCTCTCACGATTGAAGGCTGACAATATCCACTTCTATTATTAAAGCCTTCCACCTCGCTAGAGCGTTAGACTCAGGGTCAAGCCATATATCCGAGGTAACCACTATGAAATTTATTTTGTAGTTTTTTTTGGATTGAATCCCTAGATACGCTTAGGATCAGAGTATTGATAAATCCTAGAGGTAAAGCCATAGATGTGTAGATCTGGGGCTACGTGTTGCGAACCCCGCTTCGCCGAGTCAAATTTCAGCCAGAACAAGCGAGGCCAACCTTGCCCAAAGCCAAGAATCGGGCCAACTCCGTTGCTTGGAGGCTTGGCCGAGCCTTGGCCAAGCATGGCAGCAGCCGACCCGACCCCGCACAAGTCCTTCACAGCGCCCACGCGAGGTTCGGGGCCATCAGCCACGACTGCACCAGCGCGCGGCCAACCGCGCACCTACATGGCCACAACCAGCGCGCGGCCCTCCGCTCGTGCACCAGCCCGCGCGCGCCCAACCGCGCGCGCACCAGCCCGCGCGCGCCGCGCGGACCTCCGCCGGCGCGACCAGTAGCGCGTGGCCCGCCACGCGCACACTTGGCCATATCCAGGCGTCCGCACCCGACTGTAGCAGCATGCGCGTGCAAGGCAACCCGCCAGTGTGCACCAAACCTCGCCGAAGCACGCTTGGCACTCTGCGCCTGCACGCAACCGATGACCACAGCCTGAGTGCGCGGCCAACCGCACGCCCGAGCCACTGCAGCAGCAGTCCAATGTGTGCGAGCCAAGCCTAGCAATGCCCGCGCACGTCCAAGCAAGGGCGGACCCCCGCCCACTTGAGCAGACCCCGGCACACAATCGAGCGACCTCACCACGCATGGAAGGGGCTGGTGCACAGCCAAGGCGCCCACCTGAGTTGCGCCAACACTCGGCACACATGTAGCAGCCACAAGTTGCTGCAAGTACACCAAGGATGGGCACAACCACGAGAGGTGACAAAGGGCACCAACCCATGCGCGCACACCTGAGTACGCGTGCACGGGAGAGAGGTCTAGCAGCACCGAAAGGCAAGGCAAGGCATGCACCAGCATTCAATCACGCCCAATCAAGGCAGCCGAGCCAAAGGATAGCGCCCAGATTTAGCCACATCAAAACAGTCCTTAAAAGGCTAAGTCCAATTGCAGTAGCGTGCATCCAATCAAGTCCAATCCAAGAGGGCATGCCTCAGCCAAATGCCATCCAAGGGGCCACGCGCCAGCAAGCACAAACGCCCCCACATGCCGAACATAGCAACCATGCAACCTAGCAACATGCGCACGGGCGGAATCCATGCAAATCAGCCTATGTTCGGCCAAGCTCGATCACATTGGCACTTGGCAAATCAAGCACAAACCAAGGGGCAGCACATCAACCAGCACATGCGTCACATGTGCGCCCAACCAGCAAAGAAGGAAAGAAGACCCCCACAGGCAGCGCTCAGCCAAGATAGCAGGCCGAGCCACATGGCACAAATCCAAGCAAGGGGCCAAAGAAAGAAAGAGCACATGTAAAATGCGAGGAGTCCGCGGACTCTTCCATAGCGATCTGGCGAGCAAGAGCATGGGCGGCCAAGATGCAGCAGGCCGCCAAATGAAGGGAGCGCAAGGGGACAAGTCAGCGAGCTGCGGGAGGACAATTGCTAGATCCACATTCCGGCCAACCAGGATCCGCGTCCCGGCCAACCAGAACGCGTGTCCTAGTCAGCCCGGGAGCTCAATCCAGCAAGTTACCAAATCAGCCAACCGTGGACACATGGCAGCACCCGCACGGGACGCGCCTCGGCCTACCGAGCAATGCATCCCGGGCGTTCATCAAGCCTAGCGATTTCAGCACATGGCCGCAAGGAATCATATTCAAATGGATCCCCTTGTGGCTGATTAAGAATAGCTTTGAAATTTGAATTGCTTTCCGCCAATAAGCTGATTTCAGCACATGGGCATTAGGCCTATATAAAGGAGCCATTAGGGCCCTTCCAAGGCATTCTTTTGATCATCTATTTTCAGCATTGTAAAGGGTTTTCCCTTAGGTCCCTTAGGTGGAAATTTCGGCCGCAAGGCTTGGGCTAGTATAGGATACATCAATCCCTACTAGATTAGTGGCTAGTGAGGGATCCTTATGTTTCTTCATTTGATTGGGCTAGTAGAGATCCTTGAATGCTCTACTAGAATTTTCTTTTTTTTGTTTGTTCTTTGTTCTTTGTTCATCAATTTGAGAGTTGAATCCATTAAGTTTGCTTTATTGATTGCCTTTGTAATTGGGTGATTCAACGAACATTATCTATAAATCGGTCCAAACCATCCACCATCGCTAGGGCGGACGCCAAGGAGCGACGGCAAGGGCTTGGTGCGGGGCTTGGGACCGTGAGCCCCCATCACTACGACCCTAATTTAGGAACATCTTAGGATGTGGAATCCTAAAAGGGTGTCGCAATCATGTGGAATCTTTGGACTTTAGGGAGTGTAATTAGGGTTGAGAATGAAGGCCTTATTTTTGATGTATTTATTTTAGGCCTTAAGTAATCTTATCAGAAAGACTACTGGATCTTGTTAACTTAGATTTTTGTGAGTGCCTTTATCACCCTATTGTTTTTCATGCATTTATATAAATTTTTTAGAAAATTTATTTTGAAAACTTGTATCTTGATCAACATGCTTTATCCTAGTTGGAAGTATGTATCTATAATTTGAAATAATAGTAGTTTTGAAATTATACCTTATATAGAGTTATTTATAAAATGTTATGAAAATAAATATTATTATGCATGATTTACACTGCATAAGATTTGATTTCAAAATATAGATCAAGCATATAATGTATTATGTGAGCATGACCATCAGCATAATGATTGATTTGCACGATGGAAATGTTTGAAATGGCATATTAAACCCTATTTTGGAAACACATGGACATTTGGAAGAATTATGCTCACTATATGACTGAAAAAAACTGGTTTTGGAATGTATTTAGTGGTTACTCTCTAATCTGACGGTGATTTGGGCCTAGTCAATGGGGCTAATCATTGGCCACATGTGTTTCGAAACTAGTCTCTTTTGGGCCTAACTATTTGGAGTTGATCAAGGGTATGTTTAAAGCTAGTTTCTTTTAGGCTTAGTCAGTTAGTGCTGATCGTTGGCGTATGCTGATTGCTAGTGTTTTATGTTTTTAGGAGCTAGTCTTTTTTGGGCTTTGTTACGAGACTAGTCATGGACATGTGATTTAGAGCTAGTTCCTAATAGGCCTAGCCAGTCGGGGCTGATCACTAGCATATACCAATCACTACCGTATTATATTTTTAAGTGCTAGTCTCTTTCAGATCTTACTATGGGGTTGATCATGCCCATAGCGGCTAAGATTGAGAGAAGATAAAAAATTGTAATTGCTTTATTAAAAATTTCATAGAAGGGGTTTTGTCCATAAGATGCATCGAAAACTAGTTTTTATACCAGTATTTTGACAGGTTAAAAACATCTGCATGTTGGTTGTAGATTTTCTTGTTGAAAATTTACCAAGTTAGATTCTATTACAATTTATTATGATGTCTGGTACTATTTGAACATTTTTTTGTTTATGTATATACAAATGCTTGATCCAACTAGGGGTGTAGATTTAACTTAATGGAATATTAGCTCACTTTTTTTTTCTGTCCTTTTTCTAGATTTGGAGTATAGCATGGACTGGACTGGGCAGCATGCTGGAGAGAGTAGGGACTAGTTGCAGGTTCTGCTTAAGTAGATTTGAATCAAATTTATGTAGTGGTTTGGAACTATGTTATGAGAAATCTCTGCATTTTGTTCATATGGTTTTCAAATTGTCAAAGTTTGGTAATTTAAATTTTATGGTAGAATGTAGAAATGCTCTAAATGCTCCTACCTATTCATTATTATTCGGAGACATATATTTTGAAATTAGAAATTTATTTGGCAGGCCTTGCATGTCTTGTGAGGCCAAATATTATGGGGAGTGCGGCTGTTTGTCACATGCCGGCTCGTATCATTGGGTCAGGGATAAAAATATTCATACTGCCTCCTAATGGTCTATGCCAATTGGCGCTGACTGATATGTGCGACGGGTGATATGTAGAGTGGTGGAGCCAAAAGGTAATGGTGGGACCACAGCCCTTAGCCCTTCTTCTCCACCTTACCATCCACAAACCAATATTGCCTTTTTGGCACTAATTTGATTTATTTTTTTGCTTGTAAGGAAAAGAAGGGGAAAAAGCCCCTCTCCATCCTAATCGATTCTCAATCCTATCCTCTCATCTCCAATTTTCGCCATTTCAAATTTGTCCTTTCTCATAATTGTAAACTTATTCCAACTCGTCAAGTTAGAAAGCGAGTGGTCCGCTAGTTTCTCCACTAGAATGTGCCCCTCTAAATGATGAAACACTGCTCAGTCATTCTGGCCTCTATGTCTCTCGTAGGTGTGTATTTATGGGCATAGATGAAGGCTTGTGTTTCTTCACCATGGAGGTTTAATCTGCAGCACATATCATACGGTTGGATTTCCTCTTGCTTATTTGCTTTAGTTATTTTTTTTTTTGGTTTCTTCTGCTGAACTATATTCCTTAGACTTGGAGTTGTTATTACCTTGCCCAGTGGAAAGTCTATACTGTAGATCAGTGATCATGAGTCATATAAATACACTATATGCACTATTTATGTTGCCGATCTATATACATTTTACTCTAAGCGTATTATTATTTACATTCTATTTTACATTATATCTTTTGTTCAGATATGTGTAGTTATTACATTTATATTGTTTAGGATATATTATAAGATGCATTATTCTGAAATTTGATGTTCCAACTATGTAATTGCCTCATTCAGATCAAGTCAGATTCTTGGTTGAACTTGTTCAACGTATACTTTTGTTTAGTTTTCTTCTATATTTCTGATTATATTATTTTAATATTTAAATTTTTTATTTCATTTTTTATGGTTTGTGCTTACAAGTTTTAGTTATTAGAAATCGCGAGTCAATTCTAAAAATTTCAAGTACTAATGTATTTACTTTTTTATTTTTTGTCTTTTTAGTTCAAAATTATAATGGTTATTGCAAATCTTAATAGTATTGATTAATGATTTGATGTATCAGGAATATTACACCTCTAATCCTGCCACGATAACTATACTAGGTCTGTCCTTTGGGCATGTAACCTTTCTATCATGCTCATACTTGGCTAACTTGTTATTTACTATATAGTATGAAGCAGAACATGATGGCATCTAACTAATTATTGTAATAATTGTTTGAGAGGGGGTAGAGGAAAAGGAGTGTTTTGTCTCTTTTGATTGCCAAGCTGTTCATATTTTGCATCTGCAAAACCTTGTTTTCTTTTAACTTCATCTCATAAGAATAATGGGGCTTAAGGTGTGGGATGCTGTCTGCCCGCCAAAAATTATGTTGATCCTGCACTGCTAATTTTGAGTATCCATGGATGGTCATTGGTAGTGAGGGTGAACTTTGCTACAATTGTAAGCTTGCTTCGTTATGATCTGGAGGTCATAAGTTTGAAACACGGAATAACTTCTCTACATACGGGAGTAAGGCTAGTAAGGCTGCATATGTCTAACCCTCTTAAATCTTGCAATGATGGGAGCCTTGTGCATTGGTCCGCCATTTTATGCATGATCATTGCCCGTATGGGAAAACTTGGCTATCTTCTCGTTTATTGTCTCTAGGCTGCGCTGCTCTTTGCTAGTTTTTGGTTTACTTGCGTGTGTTGTCACCTGGTTTCCTTAAGTTCCATTGTCCTGTGTATCTTATAACTGATGGTTGCTTTGTATGTGTATTGTCTACTGATAATCAAGTTGTCACAATGAGAGTTTTGCTCTAATTTAATGGCCAGTTGGAGAGGGTTAATTCTGTTTACAGATTTCAAAGCAGCCTGCTAGAAAGATGGGGGATTTTTTTTTTTTTTAATTACGGGCTTTTCTGGTATGTAGTTCACATTCTGTGTTGTTTGTGGTGAGGGCAGCTATTTGTTTTATCGTCTTCCGGATCCATGGTTTGTTTCTCTTGGCTTGGATGATTCCTCTCTTTTGTTCCTGTACAGTGCCGTGTTCATATTCAGTTATTTGCATGGATCACTTTCTCTTCTTGACTCACTAGTATATAACCTTTGTTGCACGGTGGAGAAATTTTTTTTTTTTCCGATACATTATCAATATATATTTTTTTTAAATAAAAAATACTATTTTTTCTTAGCAAATGAACTTACATTAATCTTAACGTTTACCATCTATAAATTGTTCGTTTAAACTAGCCAAAAGGGGCAGAAAAAATTCTATAAGAGTATTATTCAATTTTGAAGGTTCGGCAATCAAATATGATTAGAAATTATGAAAAAAAAAATAAATAGAAAAAGAATGCTTAAAGCTTCGTTGATTCAGGTACTAATAGTTTTCTATAACTAATAGTTTTCTATAATGGTCATACGGAGTTATATCAAATATTTTTTTTAGGAGGAGAAAAAAAAATAATATTTAAAATATGTTATCAGCATGTAATTCAGTGCCCATGCGATAGATACCTTTTCTATTATGGGCAGCTACGCGAACGTATTGTAGTTTGATGTGATGGATATCTTTGCTGATTTTTTACATATTCTATTTTTTAATTTTCATATATATATATATATATATTTATATTAGATTGGTATAATAAATTTGAATTACCAAAAAGAGAGAGGAGAAATTAGAATCAGTAATTAAAAAAAAAGCACGACGGATGGAGAGAGGCGCGCTTGCGGGTGTATGTCTCATGGTAATTTACAAGTGGTGTTTTTTTAATTACTCCAATAAACCGAAAGTACAGGTTTCCATTCGCCATTATCACGAAGAAGCATAGTGGAACTTCTTCGCGACCGTTTTAAAACTAGATGTCGGCCGTCTCGGTCAGCATGGACTCCCTACCAAATGCGGCCGATGGTCGGTTATTGAAGACCCGCTCCGGAAAGAAACGGGTCAATCGCCGGATCTTCTAGAACGTGACCCTCAAAAGTCTGGTCGCATGCTTGCTCCGTGAAAAAAGCGTGGAAGCTGGGGAAACCCCCAATCCATCGGCATTCTCCTTCCCATCTCTCCCGCTCTCCCCTCCGGCGATGGGCTTTACCCACCCTCTCCCACTTCTCTTTGTCCCCCTCCTCTTCGTAGCGGCGATTCCAAGCTTCTCCGATTCCGCTGTTCTGCCCTCGGTGGGCAAAGGGGATCCTGCATTCTTCGATCCCACGCGAGTCGTCCAACTCTCCTGGCGTCCCAGGTACCAGATCCGCGCTCCTTTTCTCCATTCTCTTCTTCTCGTTTCCTCTCGCTTTGATCGCTCCTTGATGTCCTTCAACTTCTCCATCTGTCTTTCTTGCAGGGCTTTCTTGTACAAGGGTTTTCTTTCCGATGAGGAATGCGAACACCTTATCTCACTGGTGGGAAATGTCTTTCTTCTTCTTCTTTTGTTTCTGGTTGTTTGGTTAACTGCGAAAGCTGTTGTTAAATTTGATATTGCATTATGAGACCAGGCGAGGGATAAGCTGGAGAAATCGATGGTGGCGGACAATGATTCGGGAAAAAGTGTGATGAGCGAGGTCCGGACGAGCTCGGGCATGTTCCTCGAGAAGCACCAGGTAAGATTTAGCCTTTCCTGCTCCCTGCTTTGGTGTGGGCTCTTTAGTTTGGTATGGCTTCCTTTGTTTAGATTGATCCATTTCAATCATAAGATTATTTCCTTCTCGTCGTTTGAAGTGATTTCTTTCAGATCTGTGATGTGGATAAATGCTTATTTGAGGTCTTCTTATGTACTGCAAATTGCAAAAAAGAGATGCTTGTTGCATTGAAAGTTATGAGATCTAAATTGCTGTCGATTTCTCTGTTTAACCGACTTAATTATTTGGCAAAGTAAGATGTATTTTTGGTTCATGATGCCATACTACCGGAGGCATGCTATATGCAACGTTCTTTATTACAAAATGCACTCTTGGTGAGAACAGACTCCGAGAATTGTGCTTTATATGTCAAAAAGACAGTTTCCTTTAGGGCATTGTTTGGTTGGGGAATAAAGTGGCAATAAGCCATAAGCCAGCCAAACAGCTTACAAAGAACAAGCACGAGCAAAGAGTATTTACACTGGTCAAACTAGCTTGTATGCATAACTATTCCAATAGAAAGCTGTTATAAGCTGTTCCTAGCATAAAGCCGTCATTTTTACTCGCTTCCTTTGTCTTTAGGTAAAAACACTCAATCAAAAGTTATTCCAGAAATTGTAGTGAATGAAAAATAGGAATAGATTGTGGCAGAGCTACTCCAAAAGGTACCATGATTCCTATTCCACTTATGCTCGAAGCAAATGTGGCCTTAGTGTTTTAAACAACATTAAAACCTAGCTGCTGCTGGTGGTAGTAGCATGGTTGCATATCCTATTTCCACATATTATCACTATTTTCTAAGTAAGTGGGATTAGGGAATTTTGGTGTTTACCCTTGTTTTTCCCCTTAAGTTCATAGGGCTTCGAACCAAACCACCTAGACATGGACCTGATACAGATTTGACCAGGTCAGATTTTAGACTCCTAGCTTCCCCTTGCCCTAGGCCTACACCTGGGTCTTGACTTTGACTTGGGCCAAAATTAGGCAATCCCAATCTATGCTTCAACTTAATTTGTACTTGAACACAAACAGGACCAATACCTACTTTCCTTATGGTCATGGAGAGTTTTTGGATTCTATAAGTGGGTTAGGGTGATGGCTTGTGACATTCCACATGCCCCACTAACAGATCTAATACTCTCTTAAGGGTTTCATGAAAAAAAATAGTGAAATGGGAAGCATTTTTCCTTGGTTTGAGTCATTACATGAGGGGATAAAAGTTAGTCTCCATCTCTACTCTTCTTGCCTTTCCTCTGAATTGAGAAAAGGTGCAGCAACATTTCTAATATGTTAGTAAAATTTTATAGAAATTAATTTCATTTTCTCTCTCTCAGGCAGAGAAACTTGAGCATGAGAAAGGAATCACGTCCTTCCATGTTTCCTATGTTTGATACAGATCTGATGTACCCAAACAAAGAGATGCTGCCCAATCCTCTCTCCCTCTCTTTCTTTGAGATGTTAAAAGACCCTCTTCTTTATTGGTTCCCATTTCTGTATATAAGGTTGTTGGAATTGAATGAAGGGGCGGAACATCTCTTTACCAGATTTACTGTTGGAACTTGTGAAAGGAGCGAGTAATTACTTTCTCATTCTTGCTTCTCAGGAGAAAACATGAGATGGAGAATCGAGATGTTGTTCCAAATGAACACATGTAATATAGAATTTGGGAGAAGTTTTTCTCTTTGCCTTTCCTTTCCTGTTTTAACCTCTTATTTGGAACTTAAATACATTTAGGCCTAGAAATTTTGGAAACTCTGTAGGAGGCTTTCTACAAAGGTGAAGTGAAACATAGAAAGAGAGGAAGAAATATATCCAAAGAGAGATATTAGATTTATATTTGGAGTGTAAGATCTAGTGTTTGAGCTCTCCTAACAATGTTGTCAATATTGGGATCATACCATAAATCCTAAAGGGGGTCAGATCAGATGCGATCTTGAGAACAATTGCAGACTTAAGGTTCTGTCAGATTCCTTCTGAATTTTGAAAGTGGGCAAAACAGTCTGAAAATAAACCATGATCAAATTGTATTTGATAGAGGGGTCAATAAGAAAACATCATATAGGGACATGGTAAGTTCACTTTCTGATAAGCTCACTTTATCATGCCCATAAAAACCATTCTAATGATTTAATATTAGCTATATACCACCCTATAAATCCCTAGGATATCTTACTTTGATGAAAAAATGTGGACATAGGCCTATAAAACAAATTAAAGATACAGACTACGTCATCAACAATGTTCTTTTTGATGTACAAGATTGACTTCTTTTTTTTTGCCTCTTGATAGATCAAAGAAAAATTTTTGTTATCCAATAGTTAAATGTTAGTCAACATCATGGTAATGAGTTTTCTCACCTTCCCAAATGGCCCAAGCGTTAATTTGTTTGAATATAACCAATAAGGTATGTTTTGGCCCTCCAAATATTTGGATAATACAAATTTATAAAAATGGTTGAAAATTCCTCTCCAGTTTTTAGCCCCAAATAGCAAAATTTCTTTTTCTTTATTCTTGAAGTTGAAATGCCTAAGAAGTTTGCTAGTTTTATGTTGTAGAGACTTAACAAATTTTATGTTTGGAATGCTTTTAATGATATATTTTTATTATATCTCAGAAAATAATTCCACTGGTTGTCCGACAGCATGGGTCGGTACGGCCCTGCGCAATGCTGTGTCGGCCCACTACCGACATAGTAGAGGCAGGGGAGAGGGAGAACGGGAGAGAGGAAAAGAGAGAGTGGGGGAGGGAGGGAGATTGAGAGGAAGTGAGGCTGGCTCTCTCTCTCTTCCACTCCCTCCCCTGCTCTCTTTTCCTCTTTTTTCTCCTCCCCAGCCTCTCTTCCTTCCTCTACCTCTTCCTCCCTCCGCTCTCTTTTTCTCTTTTTTCTTCTTCCCCTTTAGCGACGGGGTCTCGATTTCGATGACGGAACATCCCGGTCTGCCGCCGGTACGGCTTGGGACGCTCCAAACCGGATGGTTCAGGACGGTTCCTTCGACCATGTCGATGCCTAGGTCAGAACGGCCTTCGACCGGCCACTCAGAACTTGAGTGGCTACGGAAATTGATGCAATTGCACCTGAGCGGCTGCAAAAATTTAGGCATCTGCAAGTGCGACCGTCGGAACAAGCTCGGAGGCCCCAAATGGGATCGCTTCTTGGGAAGCCTCTGAAGCAGGTGGACGAACAGAAATAGAAAAAGCGGCGATCACCTCCACTTTTGGTGATCCTTTTCCGGTGGGCCTCTCCTCTGCCCTAGCAGCTTCTAACGAGCTCGAGGCGATAGGAAGCTCAGCCTCAGTGGCAGAAGAGCCAACCATTGTCTTCTTCCTCCCTGTTGATGGGCTGTCTCCATTAGGCCTCTTCTTTGAGGAGCCGAACAGCTTGTTAACCTTAAACTTTATCGCTGCAAAGATAAAGGCGAATAAGTCAGCCAACCAAACAGTTATGCCTTAGAAAAAAGCAAAGAAAATTAAGCCCGAAAGAAGTGGTACTAAGGTATGCTGAACCGACCGAAACTGGTCCGTACTTGTACCGAAATTAGTCCGATTGGTTTCGTACTTGTATCGGTGCGAACCGGGCCGGTTCGTAAGGCCCAAAAACATTTTTTTCATGCGCCCACGTGCAGGTTAGTGCGCGGGAAAAAACGCTCGCGCGGGCTCCATCCCGCGTGGGCCCCTTAATGCCACTCTGTGGCATTTAACGCGTCCGGGGACGCACGCGGATACGTAGTGATTTTTTTTGGGAATCACGCGCGGACGCGCGAGCGGAGAATCGCGCGCCCGCGCATGATTCCCTGCACAGAAACCGCGCCCACGACCGATTTCCTAGCAGGAAATCGCGCCCGTGCGCGGTTCTCCGCGCGGGCAGCACGCCCATGCGCAGTTCCCTGCGCGGGACCATTAAACGCCACAGAGTGGCATTAAATGCCACTCTTTGGCATTTAACGCGTCCGCGCACGTCCACAGACCACGCGAATGTGTTTTTTTTTTTTGCTTTTTTTTGACATTTGCGTGCGGTGGCATCCACGCGCGCGTCTCTGGTTTGGTGCCGGTGCTCACCGGTACGTCGCTTCGGTCGGTCCGGCGAATCTTGAGTGGTACTGAGATCGGCATTCGGTTGGGCTGCCTCATAGAGTAACTCGGCAAAAACTGGAGCCTTCATCTGACGAAGGGTGTTGATCGATTCCTGCTCCTCATCCGACAGCTTAGGGAAGACGCTCAATGCCTTCTTCCTTGGTGTCTTCCACTATATCGGAAAGCTTTATGAATCTGTCGAGGTTACGAAGAAGAATTGGCCCTTCCAACCGTGGATGGAAGAAGGGCCAGAAGGAACGATATTGTAACCCTTCCTATAGGGAAGGTACCACCACACTTTGTTTCAAAAATGTACCTTCATCTGGAAGAAGGCTTGGAACAACTCTATGGTCGTGACAATCCTACGGAGTCTCAGAAAGCAGAAAACCCAACTATCATCCTCCAAGCGTTGGAAACAAGTGGGGTTGGAATGAGCTAGTATCGAGCTAGCAGATAGATGATGATCAAAGGAATCGGGAGCCTCAGGTCCTCCCTCAAAGTTTTCTCGTAGAGGGTGAGCTAATTCTCCTATGGTGACGTCACCCGATCAGAAGGATTGGGCAACTCCAAGGAGAAGTTTTGAGGGATAAAGAAATTAGCTCGAATCTGGTCGAGGTTGAACTCTTCCAGGACACTCCTTTTAATATTTGGACCTGAGACTACCCCGGATTGGGTTTTGTCCGAAGCAACGAAAGCTTGGTCAGGAAAGCCCTGGCTTGATCTCTCATTGTCTGTGGACCATTTTTCCAAAGATGGATCGATTGTGGGAGCACAAAAGAAAAAGGAGGAAGGCCGTGTCAGATGACTGGGTCAGATTCGTTCGGTAGCTTTCACATTTAGGACAGATTCTTGTTTAGAGGATCATGCTTGTGCATATGTGGAGATAAATTGCGTGAGACTTTGATTCGGGAATTTCATGGAGGGTTAGCTGCTCATGATGGATAGAGCTGCACTTTAGGACTCCTAGTTGAGAGGTATTTCTGGCCTAAGATGAGAGACATCGTCATTAGATATGTGCGAAAATATCAACATTGTCAGCAGGAAAAGGAAAAGGTCCAGAATACAGGTTTGTACACTTCATTGCCTATCCCTAGTGGCCTTTGGGAGGATCACCATGGACTTCATTGTAGGACTATCCATGACTGCTAGAAAGGTTGATTCG
Organism: Phoenix dactylifera; assembly: GCF_051530095.1. Taxonomy (NCBI): domain Eukaryota; kingdom Viridiplantae; phylum Streptophyta; class Magnoliopsida; order Arecales; family Arecaceae; genus Phoenix; species Phoenix dactylifera. The sequence goes on along the minus strand of NC_143207.1, from coordinate 7,791,578 downwards.
ATTTTTGTTGTGGTGGACCGGTTTTCAAAAATGGCACATTTCATTCCATGTAGGAAAACATCTAATGCATCTCATATAGCACATTTATTTTTAAAAAAATTGTTAGACTGCATGGTATTTAAAGATCATTCACATCTGATAGAGACACAAAATTCACTAGATTCACTAGTTATTTTTGAAAAACCTTTTGGAGCAAATTAGGAACAAAACTAAACTTCAACAGTGCTTATCATCTTCAAACAGATGGTCAGATAGAGGTAGTGATCTGTACACTCGGTAACATGCTTAGATGTTTGGTTAGTGAGCGTTCTACTCAGTGGGGTTTGATTTTAGCACAGGCTGAATTTGCATACAACAGTTCTATAAGTCGTACTACTGGTAAGTCTCCATTTAAAATCATTTATGGTTTTCCTATTCCATATGATTGTGCTTCCATTCCCTATCATGGTCGGATAAGTACTAAAGCAGAGAAGAATATTGAGCAGGTCCGTCACATCCAACGGAAAGTCCACCAGCACTTGCTTAACTCCAGTGCTAGGTATAAGGATGATGCTGACCATCATCGCAGGGAGGTTCACTTTGTAGAGGGCGATCTGGTGATGGCCTATTTTAGAAGAGAGATTTTTATTGGGTAGTTATAGCAAGCTTAGCTCGCGGAAGTATGGTCCATTCCGTATACATCAAAAGCTGTGGGACAATACCTATTTATTGGAGCTTTCAAACAACATCCGGACTTTTCTAATTTTCAACGTCACTGACCTGTACTAGTTCCATGGAGATCCACCAGAGGCGGTTGTAGTTTCAAATCTACCCAGCACCAGCTTAGAGTTTAGTTTTCATGAGGGCATTGAGGATATTTTTGATGTGCGAGCAGTAGACACTAGGCGGGGGCAGTACCGTAGATTTTTTTGTGCTTTGGCAAGGGAGACTTATGTCAGACAGTTCATGGATCAGCGAGGACGAGTTGAGGTGCCAGAGATCTGATTTGTTGCAGCGCATACAGGAGGCCTACTCGTCAGGAGTCGAGTTCTTCCCAGTTGGAGAGAACTGATGTTGTCTCGAGGCTCCATCTTGGACATAGTTTATGTTTTTTGTTGTTTCTATGTTTTCCATCCAAAGCTATGTTTAGGCTTGGATTTTCAGTTGAGTCATGTATTGGGATTGCCAAGCAAAAAGGGTCTAACTAGGTGTGATAGGAAGCCTAACCCAATCCTAAACCACCATAATTAATTGCTTGAGCCTTGGCCTTTCTTCAATGCCCATGGTCATCACTTATCTTTAGGAATGGAGGATGATGGATGATAGTCTTGGAGATAGAATTGTGCATGTTGAATGTATGGAAGGAGGAAAGAATGTTAGAAAAGAAAAAAAAAGAAGTAAATACTGTTCACATGAACAGTAACCCGGCCCGATTACTGTTCACGGAACAGTAACTCGGCCTATAAAAAGAGAGGACAACAACCAAAAAAAGAAAAGAAGAAGAAACCATAGAAAGGTGAGTGCCACCGTATGCGAAGCTCTGAGAGACCCTTTTTCTTCCACTTTCATCCTGCTTCTTGACCTATTTTTTTTTGGAGCCATCTTCTTGACTCCGTCATCCTTCATCTCGATATCTTGGTGGAGCGCGGCCTGAAGGTTTTCACAAACTCGCAGAGGTAATTATCTGACTAGTTCTATCACCATTTTTTGCCCAGCCCTCGTTTCTTCATCCATCAATCATTATCTCCATCCATCATCATTACCATCGTTGCCATCTATCACATCCTTGGAACTTGAGTTTACTTGCAATATTTTTTTTATTGTTTTGTTGTGGTTATTTTTAGTTTGCTGCACTAGTTATATTTCATTGATTAGGCTTCATTAATAAGATATTTACCATGTTCTGTCTTGCGTTCACATACCTCTATGATGTTCTTTTGGGATGATGAGTATTTGCTGAAGTGTCTAATCAACCGCACTATAATTGATTATTATGAAATCAATCTATACTTGTAGTAATCGATTATAGGTTGCACCTATTGCCAAAAAACCCTAGCGATTCCCTTGATCAAAATACCATGTTTCAATGGTTGTGAATGAATTTGAACCTGGATTCATGCAAAACCAAATTTCTGAAGGTTATCGGTGAAGTTGCCCATCCCCACCGGCTTGCTGGCCATTGAAGCTATGCTAAGAATCATGTTCTTCCAGAATTCAACGGGCAGCCTAAGCAAACGGATCCAAACTGTGGCTTCCTTCACCATGTTCACACCTGGAATGAGGTCTGGCACCTAGCGTTCCATGGCCAGTAATTGTCCGGCAACCATCTAGGGGCCATTAGCAAGAACCACCTCTCGATTGGTCTGACTTGAATCGGATGATGTGATGATCGTCCGCCAATGGAAAAGTTTCAATTCCCACTTGGATCTTGCCTTCTTCCCTTGATTTCGTGAGCAATCCATTCGTCTGGCACCCTCCACCCGAGGCTCCGAGTGACCATCGCTGTTGATTCCCACTCCTTCCTCGATTCTTGCAATTCATCCTCTAGTAGCTTGAGAACCTCCGTGAAGTGTTGCTAGAGGTTCTCAAGCCTAGGTGGGACCTAGAGGGCTTTTGAGGCTGCCCATGTGCTACCCTTGCTCGAGATCTCATCTTCTTTCTGGTCTTCTAAGGATTGCGACCCTCTCCATTAGAAGCGGCATCCGCTGCATCTCCCATGCTATCACTCATATTCATACTTGGAAGCTGTTCGACAAAAGTTCAAAGAGCAGCACAAACCTCAAGAAGCACTTATGAAAACATAGAAGCAGTGCTAGGCATGCTAGGAAGCATGAATATTTCAAGTGCCATATTATTGGCTATGCATCAGATGTTGATACTCATTAGGTACTTCTTTGATATGTACTTGATACTTATGTTAAGTATCATATATCCAAAATTTAAGAAAAAAGAATATGTTGAATACTTCATAGGGATAAATGGAATGTGTCTCGGTACCTCCAAAGATGAGAGAGGGCATATTCTTTCTTTTTTTAATGTTAAACTTCTAATAGTGAATGGTCTATTTGGAATCTTTGATGTTAATATTAAACTTTAAGCATAGATTGTGGTCTATGAATTTGATTGATGACTAACAACTATATCTTGAGCTTTTAAAAGTTGATGTCGCCACGTAAAGTATGGACTGCTTTATTTTGAAAGCCTACCATGCCTAATTGATGCTTTTTTACATGCCTATATATATGTGTATGTATGTATGTGTATATATATATATATTTATTTATATATATATATATTTGTGTGTGTAGTTACTGACATATATATGTATGAAATATATACATTGTTGGGATATTGGTCTACTTTGTCAAGTCATATCCGTATCCTGTATCCATATTCATGGTTAGGGAACATGCCCTTACATTTTTTTTCTTCTATTCATTTGTTAAGGATGATTTTGGTTTTGTCATCTGTTTTTTATTTTTTCTATTTTTTTCATTTGTTTTGAATGTGAAAACAGAAAGATGTTCGATACTCATTTTTTTATTTTTCAAATCATACAACAATAAAATGCTTTTGGTTATGGTGGAGGTGGATGGATTGTGGCGTCGTGGTGGTTGGTGATGGTGTCACAATGTGGTGGAGTAGTAGTGGTAGTCATGGTGCAATTATGCTGGAGGGATGGTGGTGACTGATAGTGGATGTGATGTTGGTGGCTGCAGTGGAGTGGCTGTGAGAGTCGTCAAGAATCGGTGCCAATTGCAATGGTGGGGGGAGGGGATGGATCATTGGTGGCAATGCAACAATAACCATGGTGGTGGCTATGCTGGCATGGGGGTGGTGGCTCTGGTGGTGGGTGTTGGTGGTAAGTCACAATTTGGTTCAGGAACGTTGGTAGTCATGGTGCAATGGTGGTGATGGAGGACTCTGGTGGGTAGTGGATGTCGTAGTGGTTACTTCAGCAGAGTGGTTCTGAGGGTTGTCAAGGAGGTGTCTTGATTGCAATGGTAATTGATGTGTGTGTTGGGGGGGGGGGGGGGAGGGTGGGGTTTTGGGCTGATCATGGTCTCAGTGACAACAATCTTGGTGGTGGCATAAGGGGGGCAGCAGTGACGGTGGATGGTTGCAGCAGCAGCAATAGAATGGTGGCGGTGGAGTGCTGGTGGTAGCATAGTTGGTGGTATTGGATGTAGATGTGAATGGATGGCAATGGCCTATTATTTTATTTTTGCCTCTGGACTTTTTGAAAGAGAATTTTATTTTTCGCTTCCAAAATTTCAGAAATAAAAACACAAAACAAAAACGTGATATTACCAAGCCTTTTTGGCTCCTTAGGTTTTGTGTTCTTGTTTCTAACCACAAAAAGAAAGGAATCAATACCAAATATTGTCTAGGTTATTCATTATTCTCCTGTCCATTTAAGATTTTGATTTTCTCAAAAAGCATGAACCTTAGGAGGGTTGTGTAAGGTTGTGATTAATTACAATATCTGGAATTCCATAATCATTTGTTGTGGTTAAAAGCAAGTTTTTGGAAATCACTTCATTAACCTTGAACTCATAGTGGAAAGTTTTGATGTGGGATCTATTTGGTAAATTTCTCAATATCTCCAGTAACCATGCTTGCCCATTCACCTTGTATGCTGATATTTTCGGGGATCTTGTGATTTGCTAGTATTGCTGTTTTTGTGCCTGATTACATCTGTTCTGCGTGATCAAAATTGATTAGCTGTCTTTACACTGTATCTAGAAGTTAATTATAGGTTCACAATTTGAGTTTCAAATAACAGATATTATGCAAAGGTGATGCATTAGCAGAGGCCAAACATATAAATCTTATTCCATGAACACATCCCTGGACCCTGCAAATTTGTTGAGTCTTTTATCATGTGGAGAATACTTTTCATCAGATTTATATTTTTCATTCTTACATATCTCCTGAACTGCTTTTGTCTTTCTTTCTTTCTTTTGCTGTTGGCTACGGGGCCTGGGAGGGGTGCGTGTGGGATTGTGCCTGTGCATGCATGCAAGTTAAACTTAAGAGGGTGACGTTTTACATATTTATGATTAAATTTCACGTTTTAGCTGCATGTCTAATGGCAAACCTTATTACACTAGTACTCTGCTTTTGTTGCTCATGACATCTTTGTTTCTTCTATCAATCAAAAGTCGATGTGGCTCTTAAGTGCCCAGTAATTTCAGTCCATCTTGTGAAGTAATTTTCGAGACTCTGACATAGTTCTTGGCCTAGATTATGCAGCCAAAGTGAACTTATCTCTTAGGTCGAAGATTTAATATCAGTTTGTTAGCCAAAATGTCCCCATTAAGAATATATCCTTTTGTTTGCGATGCTAAAAGGCACAGTTAATTGTTGTGGGCATGAATGCTAACAAATTGTTTTGTTGCCTTGAAGGATGAAATCGTGAGAACAATTGAGCAAAGGATTGCTATTTGGACCTTTCTTCCAGAAGGTAACTCAGTATCACCTCTTCTTCTTTTCTTCTGTCCAATAGTTATGTTGTTTCTTCTTATGGAATTTTTCAACTGTATAGTCTTCCCATTTAACGCTTATTATTGAACAGAAAATGGTGAGTCCATGCAAATACTACACTACGAGCATGGTGAAAAATATGAGCCGCATTTTGATTATTTTCATGACAAAGTTAATCAAGCACTTGGAGGTCATCGAATTGCCACAGTACTCATGTACCTATCTGATGTTCGGAAGGGTGGAGAGACAATTTTTCCAAATTCAGAGGTAAGCAATACCTAACTTACTCCATCTTGTGTAAGAACTTTTTTTTATACTAACATTCTGCAATATTTGCAGGGAAGATTTAATCAACAGAAGGGTGACAGCTGGTCTGATTGTGCAAAGAATGGTTATGCAGGTATCATTCTGTCTGGTGATTTTGATAAAATTGACTGTCTGAACAATCTTCATGTTAATGTGGGTATCCTGAAAACATTTTTTTTTCCCGGGGGAGGGGGTTTGGCAGGTAAATCTTTTAGAAACATGTTACCAACTATTTATAATCATCTTTTTTTTTATACTTTTTTTCCTTTTTTGTGAGCGTGAAGGCATTAACACTTTTCCGCCTAATAAGTATAATCTAAGGGAAAATTATAGTGGCACCATCTCAACTTTGGACATTTCCTAGAGACACCCTCAACTTTAACAAGTTTCAAACCGACCCTTCAAGTTTCTAAATTGTTCCATAGTAGTCCTGCCGCTCATCTCCGTAACAGAGTGGTGTCACATGACCATCACATGGTAGCATAAAATTATATTATAACCAAAATATCCTCAGTTGTATTATTTTTTGTTTCTTTTTCTTTTTTTTGTTTTCTTCGATTCTTGTATTGAAACTTAAAATGATGGATAATTACAATCCCCTGCATCTAAAGAACAAAATATGCAGTTCAACTCCTCCGTTCTTTCATTGTTTTCTGTTGCCTCTTCTGTCTCCTCTTCACCCTTTATGGTATTTGGCATCGGAAATGATGGGCTAATTATCCCTTTTATTTCCAAGTTACTATTCAGCAACCTCTTGGCATAATCTGAGGCTGGAAATGATGGGGCAACTACTCAATTTTCCCCTTTTTTTTTATATACGGCATTTTTCTTCCTCCCTTCCTCAGTCCTTCCACTCCCCCCATTTTTGCTTGCCATTTCCCACATCAGCACCCATGCTTCATAAAAGCTTTCTTTTCCCCATGTACAACCATGTCCTTTTCTCTTTTCTTCTTGGCTCTCTCGCTTCAAAGGCTAATAGTATGGAAGACTCCATCTTCTAGACCTCCTCTCGAAAGTGATCCATTTGAGGAGAAAGGGAGAAGAAACCTTTAAATTTAACTCCAATGGGTGTCACCTAGAACTATGCTTCATCTAACCTCTTGTGTGCTGAGGATAATACCAGCATTCTGGAATTTGATGATGGGGAAGAGGACGGATTCAATGGAGAAACCAAGGGCCATGTGCCTGGCAGGATTCCGGAACAAAGGAGTGATTTTTACGGGAACTTCTTAAAGAGTTTTCCCCTACAATCTGACGAATACATCACTTTGCTGGTTGAGAAGGAATTAGAACATATTCTGGGAGGGGATTATGCCAAGAGGTTGCTGAATGGTGACTTGGACATTTCAGTCAGGAGAAATGCCACTGATTGCGTTAGAAAGGTCAGAGTTTTCTCTTTCCCTTATTCTTTTCACCTCATTCTTATGAATTTCTTATTGGACTTTGAGCTTCATGTATTTTCCGATGATTTCTATCCACGTGGTGTTTGATTTTTGAGACTATTGATTAATTCAGACAAATTTCATGTTTATGCTAAGAGGTAGTTCGACAATCTGAGATGGACCGGAGAAGGGGAGGAGTGGTTGATAGTGAGGGCATGGGTGTGGTCACCGACTTAGCAAAGCTTGCCATTGGGGAAATAGGGGAGGATCTTGCCGCCTAGGTGCAGAGAAACTTGATGGTTGGGGAGCTGGAGGAAGATGGAGAAGGCATTTTCATCATTTGAAATGGCCGGCAAATGCTATCTGCTGGTTGGGGAGCGAGAGAGGATCAGTTTGAAATGATTTGAAAGCTTGAAGGGTCGGTTTGAAGCTTTTTGAAGTTGAGGGGGTGTCTCTAGGACATGTCCTAAGTTGAGGGGTGTCACTATAATTTTCCCTATAATCTATCCTTGGCACATATTCTACGTATACCAGACTCGTGAACTCACCATGGACCAATTTCTGTCATTGAGGGTTTTCTACGCATTTGCATGAGATTGCAAGCCAGTTGGCCGTTGAGTTAGCATCCTATATTGGCTTAGAAGCAAATTCGTTTCGTTATGGATATATACTTTAAATCCAAAGGCTAGATTGCTTTACCAAAGGTATGATTTACATTACTGATGTTGTTTGGCTCCACTAAAAATTGTTCCACTCCCTGCGGAATGCACAAGCCACCTTGATGGCCAGTAGCCACACTTGGATTTCTTGGAACATTCCCAGACAAGCAATCCCTAACATACAATTCAAAATCAGCAATCTCCTTAACCTCACCTCTTGCTCCAACACTATTAAAGCAGCCTTGTTTCAGTAACCTTCATCTGGTTTAGATATGCTTTTATTTTTTGTCTCTATCATGGCCTTTGAGACAGATAGCTATGACTTGTCCTGCATTATGATAGAACGTTAGACCTTAATATTTCTGCTTTTCATTATGAATAAAATTTGGTGTCTTTCCTCAACCATCAAATGTATAGCATGATCACATTCGTTGTAATTTCAATCCCTTTTATTTCAACAACTGATGAATATTGTAATTTGGCTCTTGTATGACCCATCTCAGAAATAGAACTAATCTCATGCCACACCTTTTTGACCTTTTGAATCCTAAAAAAGGAGAAGTGCTGGTGTTTCCAATGCCAATAATTAGCATTTTAGGAACTACACCGAGTTGATTTCCACATGGATTGTCTCAGTAGTGGTTCAATTAGAAGCATGCAATTATTATAAAAAAACCAATCCCTTTTGCTTGTATGTTGCCAGTAATTTTGGCTGAGTGAAATATATGCAGATTTAGTGGAGTGGGATTCACTATAGCAGTATTTGTGGATTACTTCAAATGGAATGGTAATCAGCTCCTCATTTTAATCATTTTCAGCACGTTGTAGATCTCTTACAAGCAAAACTAGTTTTGTAAATTCCAGTCTCTTTACATCTGTGGGTTCAAATTGAATGACCCTAATACCTTTATCAGTTCATTCCCAAATCTTCAAATGCTTATCCAGAACTGCATTCCCAAATCCTCAGGACCTCGTTTGAAATTATCCTTTTCCATTGATACTTTGAGATAAAAATATTAGTCCAATCAGTCAGTCTGCGGTCTCATCCATCTTGAATTGCGGCTAATCCTGAAAATTCTTAAAGAGCAGATCGTGTTACCTGACCATCAAGGGATCCTTTGTTCATATCATTCCGATAAAGTTCCATGATTGCCTTCCAGATCTTGTCTTAATCCTGCACTGCCTTGGGCATCTCTCCAGCAGCCTTTATATTAAGCATAAACTTTGACTGCCCTATATTGTCTGCAGGATTTTTTTTTTCATAGTTGACATCTAACTGAAGAACTTGATCCAAATTTTTACCTGTTCATATTGGAAAGGTTGTTGAATTTGGGATCATTTAAACCTTTTGATGCATCTTATGATAGCAACTTAAAGGCATTTTCTCGTCCCTAAAAGTTGTTTTCTTATGCAGTGAAACCTCAGAAAGGTGATGCTTTGCTCTTCTTCAGCCTCCATCCTGATGCAAAAACCGATCCAGACAGTTTGCATGGAAGTTGCCCTGTCATAGAAGGTGAAAAGTGGTCTGCAACAAAATGGATTCATGTGAGTTCTTTTGACAAACCAGAAAAACAAAAGTCAAGTGAGGCATGCGAGGATGAGAATGTTCTTTGCCCGCAATGGGCTGCTCAAGGGGAGTGCGTAAAGAATCCTCTTTATATGGTAGGATCCAAGGAGTCAGCTGGATTTTGTAGGAAGAGTTGCAATGTGTGTGCCATGTAGGTTTAGTTCCATGTGGTCAACTATAGGTGTCTCCCAGGGATTTACTCTTAGATCCTTTGATGTACATAAACACTCGCATAGTGAAAGTTCGATGTTTGTTTGTAGTTTAAATTCTGAATTTTCTTTTAGAAAGATTGCATTATGTGGAGGACATTATGCATCAAATATTCATTGAGATGTCTGTTATGAGTAATGCTGATATGGTTCCAGCTGGTCATACAAAAAATTCCCTATAATAATTTCTCATGATGAAAAATTATGAGGTGGATCAGGTTCGCTGTGGATCTAGGGTGAAACCACCCTAGATAGATTTATTTCACCTTATGGTAAAATTATTAGGTGGGACTCATTTCACATTAGATCTATGGTGGATTTGGTCTACCTAATACTGTCTCGGTGGTTAGGGGTTTGGTTGCCATGCCAGTTGCACGTGGCCAAGGATAACATTTTGCTACTGAGTGGCACCTTGTAGCACTTGTGCTCAGTTGTTGGTGTATGGTCTTCATGGTCTTTATGATAGATTGTGACGAGGGGTGGTGGATAAAAGCTTCGCCGTAAGCCTACTCTTTTCCAGGCCTGTCAAGAGTTAGCATGATCAATGACTGGATCTGGCACCATGTCTCCTAAAAGGTGCCTAAGAATTAAGCCCTCAAGTATTTGATCCATAGCCAAGCTGATAATTAAAGAGGGCTCCTAACAAAAGAACAACTTGCAGAGCTAAACTGACCATCGCAGAGGCTTTACTGGTTGAATGCCATTTAGATTCAGTGCTGGATCCATGCTGGCCTTTTTTTTTTTTTTTTCCCTTTTTTGTTGGTACAACGGCTGCTCATCCTACTCTAGTAGAGGTGCAACCGGCAAAGTCAAGACTACAATTTGGCTCAATTGCGAGGAAGAGCCTTGGTGTGGCCAGTAGACCTCTCCAGAGTGCTGTGCAATATAGGAAGTGATCCAGTTTGCAGCACTGTTCGCCTTTCAGTACGCATGCACTGTCTAAAAAGCGCTGCAATCTCTCAGTATCTGATGAATGTTGCAAGGTAGGGGACTCTCATCTCCCTCCACCCCTCCTCCCATATCTAGTCGATTATTATGGCCGAGTCTTCCTCAAGGATGATGCGCTCAGCCCCCAATCTCTGTGTTGCGTTGAAGATGCCCTCCTATGCTGTCTTGAGCTCCAACCCTATAGCTGTGAGCCCATCGGTGTTTCGCCCATCCGTAGCAATCATCTGTGAGTCATGAATTCTAATCATAAAACCCACACCTACCCTGCCACCATCTCCGGAAACATTACCATAGAAATTCATCTTGAGATAGCGGCGGGGGGGGGGGGGGGGGGGGGGGGGGGGGGGAGCTTCCAAGAAATAAGGACGAACCTAAGCGCTAAGGCAGCCGAGCGGGGTTCTCAAATGTCCCTGGCCATCCCAGATAAACTCGCTGTAGTAGCCTTGATGATCTCGGCAGCCTGAAGGCAGGTTCTCTCTACAACACTCCTCGAAAGCTCCTGTTTGTCTTCGAAGATCCGGGCATTCCTGTCTAACCATATATGATACACCAAATAGGCCAAACTGATCTCCCATGCCACCGTCCTCAGGCTTCGCATGGCCTCCCTCAACTAGTGTAGGAGGTCGTCTGCAGATCGAAGCAACACGATTTGTGTTACCCGCTAGTATCCAAGCAACACGACTGATGGATTGCTCCGCATTCAGACACCAGGCACAGCTTGAAGTGATCTAAACACCCCTCCCTACCAGCACGCTCCTAGTAGGTAGGCATCCCATGCCACTTCTCATAGAAATAAGGCTACACGGGGATGAACCCACATCCTCCAAATCTACCTGCCATCCATCTACCTAACGACGTCCCCTCCCATCGCCTCCTGTATGTCTGTGTTACGCACCCTGAATCTGCCTGTAGCCGCCCAAACCAATTGTCCAGCATCTCCCCTGCGGGTAGCAAAAAAGTCAGTACCCTCTTGGCCAACTGCTCCTCGAAGACCTCCCTAATCAGCAGCTCATCCCACCTGCTCCGACCCGGGACAATCAAATTGCTAACTCAACAACCCTCCAACCTCGCTGGATCGAATAGGGTAAGTACTCGACAGAGCGTCTACTCAAATATCCAACCATCCTTCAGGACATAAATGGATCGCCCACCACCCACCTGACCGCAGCCTGCACCATCGATGCATAGAACCAGATCTTCCTCCACATAGAGGAACATCGCCGCCCAGCTTGGAGATCCCTCGCCACTGTGTGAACTCCATAGTTGGCCCTCAGTAGAGCACTCCATAGACAAACGGGCTCCAATATAAATCTGACCGCGTGTCTCGCTACCAGTGCCTCCCGCCTCGCCACCAAGGGTTGAATCTGGGATTGGGATAAGAAGTCTCAATATCCACGTTCCCTGTATTAGTTTTAAATCATGCATCCTTGCTGTACTTTGGATCCTGTGGAGTGGATGGACTCATACAATTTATAAAAATAAGGACATATGTATATATATTTCTTGTAAAATGGAATATCCAAATGATGCAGTTGAGCTTTACATGATGATCCTTATGAAAGATGGTGCATCTCTTGCAGTTGGTTTCCTAGCTTCTGGCTTTCTTGGTTGGATTTAAATCATGAGGGAGCTTTCATCATAGATTCTTGAATTGTGTTAGGCTTTGTTGTATTTATCATTAATGAATAAAAAACTTAAAACAAAACTTTCTGACATAATTTTCTTTCATATAGCTAATGTGACAAAAATACAATAAAATGAATAATTGTTAAGCATGTTTCATCAAAAGAAGGTTATGCTAACATACTCCAATACCCGTCTATGCATTAACATATCACATATATTGTCATGTACTTGAGCTATTAAACTATCATATTGCACCACAACATTTGATAGGGGCTTTTGTATGGTATCTTCATAGCTAATGTTGCCCACAACAAATGGACTATAGTCATCATCATTATTAGCCTTATCAAACTCTTCATCATGCATTGCATGCGTCCTAATATAGTTATGAATTACCAAGCTAGCAATAATAGTTCTTGTTTGGTCATCCAGCTTACATGCAGGCATTTGGCTCATTATAGCCCATCTATTTTTTCAAACCTCAAATACACACTCTAAAATATTTCAAAGTCACATATGAGCTTAGTTGAATACTTTCTTTGAACCTCGTATTAGTTGACTGCCATATCGAACTTGAAAAATATGAGATTTTTCTTCTTTCTATGGTGCCAAGTATCCTTTCATGTTTATCTTGCAACAATGACATAATATTTATCTATTCCAAAGCATAAATAATGCCATGTCAATTGGAAGAATTATTCGTGGCACTTATAAAGTTTGCAGTAGAATTTATTTGGTACACTCACCATCTCTTGGATATGGAAAATTTAATTCTGGTCTCTGCAAAGCCTTAATGAATATATGTACATCATGAGTGGGACATTTCCACTAGCCCGTATAGATATAAAACATATATCAAACCTAATACTGTCATAATATTCTATGTGCAATAAGATCTCCTCCCTATATATAGAATTTGTGGATCCATAGAAACCAATACATGAATATACGTTCCATCAGTTAGACCAATATAGTCCTGTGCATTATATAATAAGCAGAGACACTAATAAATATAGAGAAATGTACAATTCAAGTATACAAGAATACTTCCGTGTCATCCTCTTGATAAAATCAAGCTGTTCTGGAGTCATTGTAGTGGAGGGCTCCTCTTTGCTCACCATTTCAAAGATCCTTTCAAACTCCTCATTAGTGAACATGGGCACCTTTCTTCCCCAGCTTCAGCAGCTTGGTTTTATGTTCTTGCTGTGTTTGGTCTAGGTTAGCCTGCAGTCATCTATGCCTCAAATCCAGCTTCATTTGTAGCTTCTACTTCACCAACCTTACCTTGGGAAAACTCCTCATATGACATCCCTTCACTCCTTTCAAGAAACTTAGAAAACTCTTAAGGGAATGGAAGGTTCTAGGATAGCAGCTAGGCCTTCTTCTCTTCTCTCTTCCTCCTCCTCTTCTTCTTCTCCTTTTGCTTTTGTACTTTCCCTAACTTTTACCCATTGGCCATCAACCTTATTGTATCCCACCTTTGAGAGGGTCTTCTTGTTATATGTGTCAGTGTACTTCTTTATCTCCCCCTTGAAGTCGACCATAAACTTCTTGAATATTACCATTAACACCATTCTGTATGGGAGGGTAGTGTTAGTTTTGCCCACCACATCCCTCATGTGGTTCATTAACACCAATGGTAGGTTGATAGGGTTTCCATTGATAACATTAAATATAATAAGTAGGTCTCGGTCTGAGATATGGTCAAACTTTCCAACTTTAGGGAAGAGAAATTTTTTAGAAATGATATGATAAAGGAACCTCATCTCTATGTTTACTTGGTTGACAATCACTTTCTGATTTCTAGACAGGTTGCTCTTATTCAAAATTTGTTAAAGCTCTAGTTTTTGATTCTCAAGTCTCTTCAATCTATGTTCCTTCATAGGGCATTTTTAGAATGTCTCTTATCCTCTTGTAGTCAAAGCCTATCTTTGTTCCCTTTACTTTAGATATTAGACTAGCCTTCTCGAAATCATACTCAATAGTACTGTAAAATTCTTTTACTATGTAAGGATATGTGGGTTCATTAAGTCCGGCCATGTAATCACAACCTATTAACTTAATACTGTAACCTATGAGTAATCACCCAATATCAATGAATTCAACATCCTTGTTTCTTTCCATGGTTACTATCTTATAGAGCATAGAGGAATAACTCGATGAGGTTTCCTTTTCACTACACTTCTCCTGTTGTTCCTCCATCGAGATCCTTTTCTTTGCTTCCTTTAGGGTTTCAACATCAGTTCTCTTCCTCTTAGCTTGCAAATTAGGCGTCTCAAGCACCATGGAGTTCGAAGAGAGCAATATTTGGCTTCTAGAGATGTTGATTGGAGGAGAAGATAGTTTTTGTGAGAGAGAAAAGATGCCCTAGGATTGACTCCGAGAAAGTTTGTTTGAATGAAGTAGCTAAGGGGCGGGCAGACACTTAAGTACCCAAAGCATAGGAGTCATCTCATGTAAATCAGTAGTTGACTCTTTCTAGGATAGCTAAGCAATGGAGTTGTCCCGTAGACCTTAGGAGGCCACTCTAGCCTCTTAGATATTTTACTAGAGACACCTCCTACTCGCAAGGAGTCGTCTCCAGTCTTTATAACTTAGCTCTTCCTGATATTTCTGCTGCAGGATTCATCTTCAAAAGTCAGTTTCTTATAACAAAACCTCAAGATATTTGAGTCAGGAGACATCCCCTAGTTCTAAGGAGTCAGCTTCTGAGCCTTTAATCTCCTAGAACAAAGGTATTCAAAAGGTCTTCTCTAAGCAGATAAATCACAAAGGCCTAGATCTCTTTTGATAACACAAAATTATTCTTCACTTAATGGTTTTGTTAAAATATCAACAAGTTGATTTTTAGTGTTAACAAAATCAAGAATTATGTCTTCTTTTTGAACATGGTATCTTATGAATGATATCTTATTTCAATATGCTTAGTTCTTAAGCGCTAAATTAGATTTTTGGTTAAGAACACTAGTGTTATCACATCTTATTTAAATTTTATTATAGTTCAGTTCATAGTCTTTTAGTTGTGGGTTCATTAAGTCCGGCCATGTAATCACAACCTATTAACTTAATACTGTAATCTATGAGTAATCACCCAATATCAATGAATTCAACATCCATGTTTCTTTCCATGGTTACTATCTTATAGAGCATAGAGGAATAACTCAATGTGGTTTCCTTTTCACTACTCTTCTCCTGTTGTTCCTCCATCAAGATCCTTTTCTTTGCTTCCTTTAGGGTTTCAACATCAGTCTCTTTTTCTTAGCTTGCAAATTAGGCGTCTCGAGCACCATGGAGTTTGGAGAGAGCAATATTTGGCTTCTAGAGATGTTGATTGGAGGAGAAGATAGTTTTTGCGAGAGAGAAAAGATGCCCTAGAATTGACTCCGAGAAATTTTGTTTGAATGAAGTAGCTGAGGGTCGGGCCGACACTTAAGTACCCAAAGCATAGGAGTCATCTCATATAAATCAGTAGTTGACTCCTTCTAGGATAGCTAAGCAATGGAGTTGTCTCCTAGACCTTAGGAGGCCACCCTAGCCTCTTAGATATTTTACTAGAGACACCTCCTACTCTCAAGGAGTCGTCTCCAGTCTTTCTGACTTAGCTCTTCCTGACATTTCTTCTGCAGAATTCATCTTCAAAAGTCGGTTTCTTATAACAAAACCTCAAGATATTTGAGTCAGGAGACATCCCCTAGTTCTAAGGAGTCAGCTTCTGAGCCTTTAATCTCCTATAACAAAGGTATTCAAAAGGTCTTCTCTAAGCAGATAAATCACAAAGGCCTAGTTCTCTTTTGATAACACAAAATTATTCTTCACTTAATGGTTTTGTTAAAATGTCAACAAGTTGATTTTTAGTGTTAACAAAATCAAGAATTATGTCTTCTTTTTGAACATGGTATCTTATGAATGATATCTTATGTCAATATGCTTAGTTCTTAAGCACTAAATTAGATTTTTGGTTAAGAACACTAGCGTTATCACATCTTACTGAAATTTTATTATAGTTCAATCCATAATCTTTTAACTGTTGCTTAATCCATAAGATTTGAATATAGTAACTTTTAGTAATAATATATTCTGCTTTAGCAGTAGATAGTGTTGCTGAATTTTGCTTCTTACTAAACCAAAAAATTAACATATTACCTAAATATTGATAAGTGCCACTAGTGCTCTTTCTATATATTACATCATTATAACCTATTACAATAAGTGATGAGTCTCTAGAGTACTATAATCCTAGATTTTGTGTGCCAATTACGTATTTAAATATTCTTTTAATAGCAAGCAAATGAGATTCATTACGTTAGACTGATATTTTGCTCATAAATATACAATAAATAATATATCTGACTTACTAGCAGTCAAGTATGATAAAGAACCTATCATATCTCTATATAATTTTCAATAGGTTTACCTCCTTCATCTTTTTCGAGCTTGGTTAAGGGGCTCCTTGGTATGCTTACTACTTTTGCATTCTACATGCTAAACTTCTTTAGTATTTCCCTTATATATTTAGTTTGGCTAATAAAAAATTTCCTCTGTAGTTTGCTTGATTTGTAGCCTAAGAAGAAGTTTAGCTCCTCTATCATACTTATCTCAAATTCACCCCATAGTATCTTAGCAAATTCTTCACAAAAAGATTCATCAGTAGCACCAAAGATAATATCATTCATATAAATCTCAACAACAAGACTATCATTATCTTTTTCTTTTAACAAATAATGTGATGTTTACTTTCTTTAGAGAAACTATTTTTCATTAAGATTTTACTTAATCTCACATAGCAAGCTCTAAAAACTTATTTCAGTCCATACAGGGTTCTTAAGAGCTTGAAAACATGATTTGGAAACTTCAAATTTTCAAAACTCGGTGTCTATTTAACATAAACATCTTCTGAAATGAATCCATTGAGAAAAGTATTTTTAACATCCATTTGAAAAAGTTTAAAATTCATGTGGTAAGCAAATTCAAGTAACATCCTAATTTCTTCTAGTTTTGCAAAAGGGACATAAGTTTCCTAAAAATTAATTTCTTCCTGTTGACTATACCCTTGTGTTATAAGTTTAGCCTTATTTCTAACTATAATTTCAGATTCATCCATTTTATTTCTAAAGACCCATTTAGTACCTGTTGCTGGAAATTGGACCCGGGGGCCGCCGCGAAGCCGGAGAAGGAGGAGCTCCGCTGCTGCAGGGGGCAGACGGCGGTGCGCCGGCCGGCTGCGTCCTCCGCCGCGGGGGGTGTGCAAGTTCGAAGAGGGGTGGTGCGTCCAGTCCTGTCCTGTCCTGCAAAAAAGCCGGTGGCCGGGCTTCCCGGCGCCGGCCCTCCGATGCCTAAGTCAGAGGGGGCAAGTACGTGGAGAGAGCAGGGAAGAGAGTATGTGGAGAAGACAGAGAAAGCTTCGGGTTTTTCCTCCCGTTTTTCCGTCGTCTTTTCTCTTCCCCCCAGGTTCCCCTTTATAGGAGGATTCGGTTACCTGGGAGGTGACAGGAGGTTTGTCCCGTTATGTGATAATTGGGCACGATTTGGCCCATTAATGGCGTGGTGGAAAAAAAAGGCCGAATCAGACCGGAACCAGGGAGTTGTCACGGTCGATCGGACCTGTTGGAGTGGTTGATCCGTCGGCCGTAGCGGGCCTGGGGTCTGTGGATGGTAAGTGCATTTATTACCGAATGAACCGGCGGTCAGGTAGAGCCATGCGCTCTGATGGTTCAGTGATCCGGAGATCGTCTTGGGCCGTGTTCATTAAATGACTGAGTGCATCGGAGACTTGAGAGAGTCTCATGCATTAATGGCAGGTCGTGCCGAATACCTGCGAAGATCTTATGCCTTGATGGCTTGGAGATAGTGGCAGGTCGCAAGCCGTAGGAGTTGTCAGTCCCTTGGACTTTAGGCGGAGGTTAAACATTTGGTTAAGGCATCGGCTCGGCAAGAGTGCCGAGCTGAGCTGGTCGCCCAATGGGGCGCCCTGTGGCGGGGTTGCTTCAAGTGCTCCTGGTTGGCGCCCTTTAGGCGAGCACCTTCTAGCAGAGCGCCTCGGCGCTGTCTTTGGTCGGCACTTTCTAACCGAGCAGCTTATTTTAGTTGGGCACCTCTTGGCGCGCACTCTGGTCGGCGCCCTCTAGTCGAGCGCCTTCCTGGTCGGCATCCTTTGGCCGAGCAGCTTTCCGGTTGGCGCTCTTCGGCCGAGCGCCTCTGTGGATATATGACTTAGGGTTTTTCTCCTAACACTACCCCCCGACTTCCGAGCTCCAGTTGGCTATCAGCTGGAGCGCGGGAAGTAGCTTTAATTGGGTCGTCACGAATTCCGAAAATTTTGATTTACTGTGCGTTTTGAATTATCGAACGCTTCGAGGAGCCTTTAATAGGCGGCGTCTCTTCTTTCCCGAAGAGCCTCATTATTGGGACACCTTTTGCGAAGCGTCCTCGCGTCGTGGGCTCATGATGGGGCCGCACGATCTTCGATTGCGGATGCCTTTCCGCACGATCCGATGGGGCGCTTCGACATTCGAAGCGCCAGCCCTAATTAAATGCGTCGTTCTGTCTTTTAGGCCGACACGTGTTATCATCTAACCAGGACGCAGCGCTTTCTTCGCTGATCCGGGCCGTTGGGGAGGTCTATATAAACTCTCCCCCGGCCCCCTGTCCTCTTTCTATTGCCTTCTGCTTCCAGCTTCCTATTCTCCCAGCCTTCCTCGGACCGAAGTCCCTTTTCTCCGGCATCTTTTCCAGGTCCCCCTTCTTTTTGATTTCCCTCTCTTGTAATGGGTTCTTTGCCTAGCGAAGTAGTATCCACCATGAGTGTCCTGGAGGTCGAGATGACCGAAGAGTGGTTTTTCCCTCTTCACGGGTTCCATTTGGAACCCGCCAGGCGAAGGGATCGGGTAACCGATCCTCCGGTAGGCCGGATCGGAGTGCACTCGGAGTCACTCTGGGCCGGCCTCCGATTTTCTCTTCACAGCTTTGTGAATGAGTTGCTGGCGGTATGCCAGTTGGTCCCGGCGCAACTCACTCCAAACGCTTGGAGGGCAGTGATGGGTTTCCTATCACTGTGTTTACTACAGGGGATTCCTACCTCTGTCAACGTCTTCCGTCGACTCTTTATTTTTAAGTCGAATCCGGTAGACAAAGAGTGGCTCTACATCGCCCTTCGGGTGGGTCGGCCGCTCTTCCATGGTGCCCCCTCGTCCATTCATGGCTGGAAGGAGAAGTTCTTCTTCCTGGGCTCTGAACGGTCCTGGGGGTTTGACCCCAGGTGGAGGCCTGCTCAGCTTAAATCCATCAACAAGCTCCCTCGGCTTACTACACGTGAGGAGGGGATCTTTGACGCCATCCGCGGCCTTGGGGACGGGATCCTGCTGAACGGCCTCATCAGCGAGGACGCTCTGGTGAACGTGGGCCTCAGCTCGGCACGTCCTCAGGGTAAGGAGAGTTACAGTAATTTTTATTTCCTTAATTGTTCTAATGTCCTAATTTTGTCCGTCTATGCAGACATCGCGAAAATGGTGACAAAAAGCGAAGTCCTCTACGCCCGCTTCCAAAAGAGGGCGGCTGAACTCTCAGGAGAACCGACCGAGCCGAGGAAGAAAGCAAAGACCTCGGCGAAGACCTCGACGACCACAACCGTTGAGGCGCGCGCTTCTCGCCCCGTGCGCCCTGAGGCTGGTCGGGGAGAGGGCGTGGGCTCTGGCGGAGCCACAATGGCACCTCCGTGTCCGGTGCCGATTTCGCAAGTCCCTGGTCGGCGGGAAGCTCCAGATTCCGACCAGGGAGGGAGGACCTCAGCAGATCTGGCGCTCGCACGCCCCATCTCTACCACGCAGCGGTCCGGTCAGCCGTCTACTCGACCCCAATTCCCCAGCTCTGAGCCGGGGAATAGACAAGAAGCAACGGGGTCGGCCGCACCCCGGCCAGCTGAGGCCGGTCTGGCGGGTCCTTCGGGTCCTCAGGAGCGGGTGCCTTACGCTCCTGGATGGGCTGTTTTCGAGGGCGACTCGGCCCTCGATAATGTACAAGTGGCGCGCGAAGTTCTTCGGGTCGCGCTGCTCCCGGCCGACCAGGCCAAAATTCGGTCCATGAACTATGGCGAGTTCATGGACTCTGCTATTTGCTCTTCCATCCGAGTAAGTCAGCTTTTATCTCTGTGCAAATTGGTGTTTCGGCTTAAAACTGTTTCTTACATGTCCCTCTTGCAGCGCCTCCACGAGACCGAGACGATGATTCACATCATCCAGGACTATCGGGACCGGGCCCGAAGGCATCAAAGGGGGCGCGAGGAGGCCGAAACAAAGTTCCTCGCGTCTGAGGCCGAGCAGAAAGTGCTTCAAGCGAAGCTAGGGGCGGCCGAAGACGAGGTTCGGACTCTGGTCGCCGAACTTGAAGAGGAGAAGGGCGCGCACTCTTTGACTAGGTCCGAAGTGCGCGCCGCGGAGGCCCGCCGGACGGAGGCCGAATCGTCGCTCGCTATACGCGAGCAGGAGGTGGGGGAGGCTCGAATAAAGGTCCGAGATCTCGAGATCCGTCTACTTGACGTGCAATCTCTGCTCGCGGATCGCGAAAGAGAAATAAAGATTTTGGAGCGGAAGGCCGCCTATCATGAGGCTCGGGAGAAGGAGGCCCGGGAGCAGGCCCAGGACGCCGTCAAGCTCTTCCGTGAGTCGGAGGAGTTTCGCGACCTCTTAGCAGAGGAGGGCGTGAACGGGTTAATCCAAGGCTTCCGGGATTTCCGCAACTAGTTGCGGCATCTTCTCCCGGATTTCGATGTAAACCTGCTCAAACCGGGAGCAGGGAGGGCGGAGGCGGAGGCAGAAAGTCCGGGAGCTGAGGCGGCCGTAGCCGATCCTGAAGCGACCGAGGTCGCCCCCGAGGCCGCTCCTATTATTGCCGAGGCCATTGTAGAGGTCTCGGCTGCTGAGCCGACCACTCCCGGGACCGCCGAGGCTGAGGTGGTCGAACTCGAACCTTTAGTGTAATTTTTGTTCTTTCTTGTAAGGTTGGGATGGCCTCCCATTCTTGTAAGGGCCAAACCCGAATTTTGTACTTAGCCTACGGGCCTTTTTGAAATGAATATGCATTTCTTATTGGAAACTCGTTTACGTAGCGTAAGTTTTCCAGCTCGGATCCGTTTTGAGTTTCGAGGACATGGGCTCTATGGCCTCTAATCTCGCCCGCCACAGGGTTTGGGTTTAGGTTCGGCTCGTCGAGCTCCATTGTTTGGTCCTCCAACTAGTTGGAGTATCGTTCACCCAAAGGGTTCGGGCTCGGAAAGTCTTTTCGAGCCTAGTCCAATGCGACCAAGCCCTGGGGCGGTCATTAGGACTTAACTTTAGCGAAGTTAATTAACTTCGGGTCCGAGCCTTGAATTATCAGGGTCGGACCGAATTCTCTTCCCACAGATTGGTTGAATATTTGCCAACTCGTGACAGGGACTCACCAGCCTTGGCATGATAATGTGCCGGTGTCGTGAGCATTCTTTCGCTGAGGCGATTGCAAATGCTTTCTGCTCGGAGTCCATTCTTCAAGGACGTCGGCAGAGATCCGAAAACGAAAATAATGTAAAGACATTAAATAAATGGTACCTTGTACCGTATGCGTCCTGGCGCCGAGGCGACTGAAGACGCTTCTCTGCTCGGACTCCATTCTTCAAGGACGTCGGCAGAGATCCGAAAACGAAAATAATGTAAAGACATTAAATAAATGGTACCTTGTACCGTATGCGTCCTGGCGCCGAGGCGACTGAAGACGCTTCTCTGCTCGGACTCCATTCTTCAAGGACGTCGGCAGAGATCCGAAAACGAAAATAATGTAAAGACATTAAATAAATGGTACCTTGTACCGTATGCGTCCTGGCGCCGAGGCGACTGAAGACGCTTCTCTGCTCGGACTCCATTCTTCGAGGACGTCGGCAGAGAAATCCATAGATAGATAAAATAATGCCGACAATAAATAAAATGCGTCCGTGCGCCGAGGCGACTGGAGACGCTTCTCTGCTCGGACTCCGCTTCTTGTGGACGTCGGCAGAGAAATCCATAGATAGATAAAATAATGCCGACAATAAAAATAATGCCGACAATAAGTAAAATGCGTCCGTGCGCCGAGGCGACTGGAGACGCTTCTCTGCTCGGACTCCGCTTCTTGTGGACGTCGGCAGAGAAATCTATAGATAGATAAAATAATGCCGACAATAAATAAAATGCGTCCGTGCGCCGAGGCGACTGGAGACGCTTCTCTGCTCGGACTCCGCTTCTTGTGGACGTCGGCAGAGAAATCCATAGATAGATAAAATAATGCCGACAATAAATAAAATGCGTCCGTGCGCCGAGGCGACTGGAGACGCTTCTCTGCTCGGACTCCGCTTCTTGTGGACGTCGGCAGAGAAATCCATAGATAGATAAAATAATGCCGACAATAAATAAAATGCGTCCTTGCGCCGAGGCGACTGGAGACGCTTCTCTGCTCGGACTCCGCTTCTTGTGGACGTCGGCAGAGAAATCCATAGATAGATAAAATAATGCCGACAATAAATAAAATGCATCCGTGCGCCGAGGCGACTGGAGACGCTTCTCTGCTCGAACTCTGTTCTTCGAGGACGTCGGCAGGGAAATCCAGAAATGGAATAGCAGGCCGAGTTCGTTGGCTGAAGCCGGTAAAAAATGAGCCGAGCTTGCTTGGCCAATAAAGACATCCCCATGTATCGGGGCATCCCGGCCGAGGTCGGGGTAGGAGCACGAGCCGAGCTCGTCCGGTCAGAGGACCGCTACTCAATAGTCGATGGAGCACGAGGCGAGCTTGTCCGGTCAGAGAGGACCGCTACTCAATAGATGGAGCACGAGCCGAGCTCGCCCGGTCAGAGGACCGCTACTCATAGTCGATGGAGCACGAGCCGAGCTCGTCCGGTCAGAGAGGACCGCTACTCAATAGATGGAGCACGAGCCGAGCTCGTCCGGTCAGAGGACCGCTACTCATAGTCGATGGAGCACGAGCCGAGCTCGTCCGGTCAGAGAGGACCGCTACTCAATAGATGGAGCACGAGCCGAGCTCGTCCGGTCAGAGGACCGCTACTCATAGTCGATGGAGCACGAGCCGAGCTCGTCCGGTCAGAGAGGACCGCTACTCAATAGATGGAGCACGAGCCGAGCTCGTCCAGTCAGAGGACCGCTACTCATAGTCGATGGAGCACGAGGCCGAGCTCGTCCGGTCAGAGAGGACCGCTACTCATAGTCGATGGAGCACGAGCCGAGCTCGTCCGGTCAGAGAGGACCGCTACTCATATCTCGACGTCTCGAGCTTTCCGGTAACCGGGGCATCCCGACGTCTCGGGGCATCCTGACCGTGGCCAGGGTAGGAGAACGAGCCGAGCTCGTTGGTTGATGGAGAGCGCACCACGAACTCACGGACATCTTCAGGGAGTCCACGCAGGTACTCCATCATCCCGAGGCATCGGGGCATCCCAACCGTGGTCAGGGAAGAAGAATAAACCTGATGCCATGAGATAATCAGAAAAATTGGTGAGCTCGGAATAAGTTCGCAAACCATCAGTTTATTGTGAAATGAAATTCACAGAATGAAATTCAATGGTTGAATAATGGGGAACCCCTTAGGGTTCTACTGGTGGTACACGCGGAGATTTTCAGAGCTCCAGCTCCGCGGAATGGGAGTCCCATCTAGAGACTCCAATTGATAAGTTCCGGGTCGGCGAATGCGCGTGACTCGGTATGGTCCTTCCTAATTCGGGGCCAGCTTCCCTCGCTCAGTTGGTCGGGAGGTTTCAGCTCTTCTTAGGACAAGATCCCCTGGTCTGAAAGATTTGACTTTGACCCTGGCGTTGTAGTACTGAGCTGTCTTTTGTTGGTACCTCGCCATACGCACTCGGGCGACCTCCCTTATTTCCTCGATCAAGTCGAGGTTGCCTCTGAGCTGCGAAGAGTTAGAGCTAGCATCGTGGTGCTCGACTCTTGGAGAGGGGAGCCCAATCTCTAGTGGAATGATGGCCTCCGTCCCATATGTCAGGTTGAAGGGAGTCTCGCCGGTGGGGACGCGGAACGTAGTCCGGTAAGCCCACAGGACATTGTATAGGTCTTCGACCCACTGTCCTTTGGATTTGTCGAGCCTGGTTTTGAGACCTTGCAAAATAGTACGATTTGTTACCTCGGTTTCTCCGTTTGTCTGAGGATGCGCGACCGAGGTGAAGCGGTGGTCAATGCCAAGCTCGGAGCAGAATTCTCTGAAATGGATGTTGTCGAACTGGCGACCGTTGTCAGAGATAAGGATGCGGGGAAGCCCGAATCTGCAAATGATGGACTTCCAAACGAAATCCCGCATCTTCTGCTCGGTTATCCGGGCGAGGGGCTCAGCTTCCACCCACTTAGTGAAGTAGTCGATGGAGACGACCAGGAACTTCCTTTGCCCGGTGGCCAGAGGAAATGGCCCGAGGATGTCAATTCCCCACTGGGCAAAAGGCCAAGGGGAGCTGATAGAAGTCAAAAGAGCCGAGGGCCGGCGCTGAACGTTGGCGTTCCTTTGGCACCGGTCGCATCTCTTGACGAAATCCATAGCATCCTTCTGGAGTGTCGGCCAATAATACCCTTGGCGCAGAATTTTATGGGCCAAGGCTCGTCCTCCCAGATGGTTTCCACAAATTCCTTCGTGGACTTCGCGCAGGGCATAATTAGCTTCCGTTGGGCGAAGGCATCTAAGAAGGGGAGAGGTGAAGGATTTCCGATAGAGCTTTCCCTCGTATAGTATGTATCGGGTGGCGAGGCGCTTGATTCGGCGAGTCTCTCGTACATTAGCAGGGAGAGTTTCGTCTTGCAGATAGCTGATGAGTCCATCCATCCAGCTCGGCTCGAGCTCGGTGCAGAGGGTCCGCTCGGTCTCGTCCGTGCTGGGCTTTTGGAGATATTCCAGGACTGCCCCTTTGGGAAGCTCGCTCATGCGAGAGGACGCCAGCTTTGATAGCCGGTCGGCCCTGAGATTCTCCGACCTGGCAATATGTTGGACGTAGAAAGAGTCCAAGGTCGAGGCGAGATCCCGTACCTTCTGGAGATACTTCTGCATGGTCGGGTCTCTAGCTTCGAAGTCGCCCACAATTTGGTTGACGACGAGCTGGGAATCACTGAAGGCCTTCAAGTCCTTCACTCCTAGCTCTTTGGCTAGCTTAAGCCCGGCGACGAGCGCTTCATACTCCGCCATATTATTGGAAGCAGGAAACTCGAGGCGCAGGGCCTGCTCGGCGACCACCCCCTCCGGGCTGGTGAGAATAAATCCTGCTCCACTACCCCCCGAGTTTGAAGAGCCATCGACATGCAGAGCCCATGTAAAACTCGGGGTCTGCTCCAGCGGTGGCTCAGGTTCAGGCTTGACCTCATCTGGTATAGTGCACTCGGCCATAAAGTCTGCGAGTGCTTGTGCTTTGATCGCCTGTCTGGGCCGGTACTCAATGTCGAATTCCCCGAGCTCAATGGCCCATTTAGTGATCCGACCCGCACGATCCGATCTTTGCAGGATCTGCTTGATCGGCTAGTCAGTCAGCACGGCCACTGTGTGAGCTTGGAAGTAGGGTCGGAGCCTCCGAGCTAAGATGACCAAAGCATAGGCGGTCTTCTCAAGCTTGGAGTATCGGGTCTCAGCATCCCTTAAGACCCGGCTGGTGTAATACACCGGTTTCTGAAGTTTTCCCTCCTCTCGGACCAGGACCGAGCTTACTGCTACAGGGGAGACAGCTAAATACAAGTAGAGGAGCTCACCCTGTTGAGGCTTCGTGAGTAGGGGAGGGGAAGCCAGCAGGTGCTTGAGCTCTTCAAAAGATTGCTGGCACTCGTCCGACCACAAAAAGTTCTTAGGCTTCTTGAGGGCTGCAAAGAATGGAAGGCAGTGCTCGGCCGAGCGGGAGATAAACCTCCCGAGGGCTGCCACTCGGCCCGTGAGCCGTTGTACCTCCTTGACCGTCCTGGGAGGCGTCATCCTTTGGAGGGCTCGGATCTTCTCTGGATTGGCCTCGATTCCTCGTTGTGTAATGATGAAGCCGAGGAATTTGCCGGAGGTGACCCCGAATGCACATTTAGCTGGGTTGAGCTTCATCTGGTACTTTCGGAGTGTGGAGAATGCTTCATTGAGGTCGGCTATGTGGTCTTGCGCCGCCTTACTTTTCACCAGCATGTCATCCACGTAGACCTCCATGTTTCGGCCTATTTGGTCTTTGAAGATCCGGCTGACCAGCCTTTGATAAGTCGCCCCGGCATTTTTTAGACCGAATGGCATCACTTTGTAGCAGTAGGTTCCCCCGTCGGTGATGAAGGCTGTCTTTTCCTCGTCTTCTGGCGCCATGCGGATCTGGTTATATCCGGAAAAGGCGTCCATGAATGCCAGCAGTTCGTGACCCGAGGTGGAGTCCACGAGCTGGTCTATGCTAGGAAGTGGAAAGCTGTCCTTCGGGCAGGCTTTATTCAGGTCAGTGTAGTCCACGCACATACGCCACTTTCTGTTGGCCTTCTTGACGAGGACCACATTGGCGAGCCACTCCGGGTAAGCTATCTCCCGGATGAATCCAGCTTCAAGGAGTTTGCTGACCTCCTCGGCTGCTGCTTGCTGTCGTTCAGGGGCGGCGCCTCGCTTCTTCTGCCTCACGGGCTTGCTGGTTGGCTTTACTTGGAGCCGGTGGACCATGATCTCTGGATCTATCCCCGGCATGTCTGCAGGCGACCATGCGAAAACATCCATGTTGTCTCGCAGGAAGTTGACGAGGCGACCCCTCTCGTGCTCGCCAAGGCCGGAGCCGACCTGCACGGTTAGCTCGGGAGAGTTCTCACGTAGAGGAACCTGAATTAATAACTCACCGGGCTCTACCCGCTCTTTTTGGGGGTTGGCCCGTGCCTCCATAACCTCGGTTGAGGGCTGGTCAGTCGCTGGGGCAGGCACCTCGGCGGGTCGCTTTGCCTCGTGGGTCGCCAGGTAGCATCGCCTTGCCACCATTTGGTCTCCTCGGACTTCGCCGACCCCCTGGCTGGTGGGGAATCGCATCAGCAGGTGGTGAGTTGAGACCGCTGCTCGGAGGGCGTTGAGTCCTGGCCTTCCAAGGATGGCGTTGTAAACCGAGGGCAGGCGTATCACAAGGAAGCTCATACCCACGGTACTTTCACGAGGGGCGAGCCCGGCTGTGACCAGAAGGTCGATCTCGCCCTCTACTGGGACTGAATCCCCAGTGAATCCAACTAGCGGAGCATTCATCCTCTGTAGCTGTTCCTTTGTCATCCCCATTTTACAATAAGCATCAAAATACAAAACATTTGCCGAGCTTCCATTATCAACCAGGATGCGTTTTACATCAAATTTATTTATGATCATGGAGATGACCATGGCATCATCATGGGGAGTTTCGACTCCTTCTAGATCGTCGTCTGAGAAGGAGATAGCTTCAAATGTGCGTGGGCGCTTCGAGGAGGTTCCTTCCCCCGAGGCTTCTCCAGCTGAGGTCCCTCCTCGGATAGTGTTGATGACGCCGGCGATGGGCCTGTTGGCATTGGAACCTTCAGGCTGTGCTGCTCCTTCGGCTGGCTTCTTCCCTTCGCGCCGGCCTTGCACAAACCGATCGAGCACCCCTCGGCGAATGAGTGCTTCGATCTCATTTCGGAGCTGATAACAATCCTCGGTATCATGGCCGTGATCCCGGTGAAAACGGCAATACTTCCGGAGATCACGCCGGATTCTGGTGTCTGGCTTTGGAGGGGGGAGCCGGATGCAATCCCGATTCTTTATCTCCATGAGGATTTCAGCCCGAGGAGCATTGAGGGGAGTATACTTTTCATACCTCCCTTCAGGTGTACGGGCCTGCAGCGGGAACCTCGGGCGGAGTGACCTCTGCTGCGGTGGTCCTCTCAACCGGGGTGGACTCTTCGGGCGGGGCGGATTCTTAGCTCGTCGTGGAGACGAGCTTCTGGGTCGGCCGCGTTCCTCGCGGCGCCTCTTCTTGGGATTCTGCTCGGTTCCACCCCGCCTAACTGCCACGGCCTCTTCCGCCTTGGCATACTTCCGTGCCCGAGCGAACATTTCGGTGAGGTCCGCTGGGAAATTCTTCTCAATCGAGAAGAGGAATCTGTAGGACCGGGCTCCAGTCTTCAGCGCCGACATGGCGATTGACTGGTCAAGCTCCCGGACTTCCCATGTTGCGGCGGTGAACCGGTCCAGATATTCCTTGAAGGACTCTCCCTCCTTTTGTTTGATGTCGAGGAGGGAGTCGGATGTCCGCCGCTGGGGCTGGCTGGCGGCGAAGTTGCCGGCAAACTGTCTGCCGAGCTGCTCAAAGGAGGAGACAGTACTTGGCTTCAGCCCGGTGAACCAAAGCCGGGCTGGTCCTCGAAGTGTCGCCGGGAAAGCCTTGCACATCATGGCTTCCGAGGCTCCTTGTAGGGCCATCAAGACCCGGTAACTCTCCAGGTGGTCAAAGGGATCAGCCTTGCCGTTGTAAGGCTCCACCTGGGGCATTTTGAACCGGAGGGGAACCGGTTCATCTTCAATCTCCTGGGAGAAGGGCGACTTCGTATTGAACTCGAAGTCGCCGTTATGTCCCGATTTTCTCCCATGGAGTGCTTGGATTTGGCGCTCCAGCTTTTCGACCTTCTTGTCGAGTTCATCATTCTGGAGGATCGCTACAGCGGTTCCTCTGGGTGCAGGTTGCCCTGGAACCGACTCGGCTTCTGAAGGCTGTGGCCAGCCTCCGTGATCTCTGACTGGGTGCTCTCTCCAGAGGGAGGCCTGGACTTGAGAGTCCTGACCTCGAGGAGGAAGCCCGCTAGTAGGGGGTCCCAGTTGAACTGGAGCCGGGGGAGACGGCGCTGCTGGGATGCCCCTGGGTTGCAAGTTTTGAACGGCGGTAGCCAACGCCTGCACTTGCTGCACCAGGGCATCAAATTGTTCCGGTCGAACTTGAGGTGCTGGCTCAACCGGGGGTGATGAGTTCCGAACGGAACATTCTGGGCTTGGTGGAGGACGTCGAGAGGCGTTGGAAGCCCCTTTGCTTCTTAGCTTCATGGTGGCGAACTCGGGCCCTTCCTCTAGCGCCAACTGTTGCTGGAAATTGGACCCGGGGGCCGCCGCGAAGCCGGAGAAGGAGGAGCTCCGCTGCTGCAGGGGGCAGACGGCGGTGCGCCGGCCGGCTGCGTCCTCCGCCGCGGGGGGTGTGCAAGTTCGAAGAGGGGTGGTGCGTCCAGTCCTGTCCTGTCCTGCAAAAAAGCCGGTGGCCGGGCTCCCCGGCGCCGACCCTCCGATGCCTAAGTCAGAGGGGGCAAGTACGTGGAGAGAGCAGGGAAGAGAGTATGTGGAGAAGACAGAGAAAGCTTCGGGTTTTTCCTCCCGTTTTTCCGTCGTCTTTTCTCTTCCCCCCAGGTTCCCTTTTATAGGAGGATTCGGTTACCTGGGAGGTGACAGGAGGTTTGTCCCGTTATGTGATAATTGGGCACGATTTGGCCCATTAATGGCGTGGTGGAAAAAAAAGGCCGAATCAGACCGGAACCAGGGAGTTGTCACGGTCGATCGGACCTGTTGGAGTGGTTGATCCGTCGGCCGTAGCGGGCCTGGGGTCTGTGGATGGTAAGTGCATTTATTACCGAATGAACCGGCGGTCAGGTAGAGCCATGCGCTCTGATGGTTCAGTGATCCGGAGATCGTCTTGGGCCGTGTTCATTAAATGACTGAGTGCATCGGAGACTTGAGAGAGTCTCATGCATTAATGGCAGGTCGTGCCGAATACCTGCGAAGATCTTATGCCTTGATGGCTTGGAGATAGTGGCAGGTCGCAAGCCGTAGGAGTTGTCAGTCCCTTGGACTTTAGGCGGAGGTTGAACATTTGGTTAAGGCATCGGCTCGGCAAGAGTGCCGAGCCGAGCTGGTCGCCCAATGGGGCGCCCTGTGGCGGGGTTGCTTCAAGTGCTCCTGGTTGGCGCCCTTTAGGCGAGCACCTTCTAGCAGAGCGCCTCGACGCTGTCTTTGGTCGGCACTTTCTAACCGAGCAGCTTATTTTGGTTGGGCACCTCTTGGCGCGCACTCTGGTCGGCGCCCTCTAGTCGAGCGCCTTCCTGGTCGGCATCCTTTGGCCGAGCAGCTTTCCGGTCGGCGCTCTTCGGCCGAGCGCCTCTGTGGATATATGACTTAGGGTTTTTCCCCTAACAGTACCTATGACAGGATGATCCTTTGGTCTAGGTACTAAGGTCTAAACTTGATTCTTTTATATTGATTTAGTTCTTCTTTTGTAGCAATTAACCAAGTTTCATCTTTTTCAGTTTCTTCAATTCTCCTAGGTTCTATTTGTGAAATGAATACAAGATGATTACATATATTTCTTTAAGAAGTCCTAGTTTTTTCCTCATGAGATGGAGCAAAAAAATTATGTTATTTTCAAACTATTTTTTCTCTCTCAACAACATCATTTTGTTGAGGGGTTCTAAAAGTAGAAAAATTATAGGGTCTAGGAGTAGAAAAATTATGTTGAAAACCATTTTTTGTACATAAATTTTCAAACTCATGATTTTCAAATTCTTTTCCATGGTTGTTCTAAATAGAAACGATTGAAAAACCTTTCTCATTTTGAACTCTTGCAAAACATAGAAAAAACATGAAAAGCTTCATCCTCATGTGCCGAACATAAAACCCAAGTAAATCTTGAGAATCCATCAACAATTACTAAACTATACCGTTTACTACCTAAACTAATTATCCTAGTTGGACCTGATGAGAGCACAAAAGTGCGATCTACATGCTGCTTAAATTAGTATTACTGCTAACATATAACGATAAAATTACTAAGTTAATATTATATTTTTGTTTGGCACAGATTAGTATAAATTAAAGTTTAAATGCGCATTTGGTAGGGTTTAGAGGGATGCATCATGGCCCCAAACTGTGCAGGCCCAATCCTACCATGATATGATCAAACACATTTGCACCCAAACATCCGAGCCCGTGTGCGATCTTCCAGTGATCCTCGCGTTCCCTCCTTTCCGGATAAGCACCCGCACTCTTCCGGAATAGAGATTCCCAAAGAAAAAGAACTTTTTAACCTCCAATCCCATGAAGAATAGCTGAAAATACTTTTCATTCCTGAAGTTACTATTCATGCTGAAATCACTGTTCATATGAACAGTGTTCCGTGAAAATACTATTCATATGAACAGTATTACAAAAAATTTAATATTTTCACATCTATCCTCCTCCCAACAGCCACTCCCACGTTACAACTTTCCAGCCACCAAGTCTTCATCTTCCCACCGCTACGTCTGCAGCAAACTATTGCCACAACAACCTTCCATCATCCTACCATCTCCTCATCCCAAACAACACATCACGGCCTCCGGTTTCCTTTGTTCGTTTCCACGCTGCCTTCTTCAAACTCGGCAGCACGTCATCTTCTTCGCGTGCATCCTCCCGCTGCCCAATCCCGGCCGAGCCAACGCCCGAACTCGCAGCCAGCACCTCCCCTACGTCCTCCGACTCAGCATGCCTTCATCCCTGCCATCTTTCTGGAACAGCGGATGTTCTCCACGGATTTCCCATCCTTAACGTCTTCAAAGCAAGCCATCTTCTTCAGCCATTTCCATACAGTTCTTCATCAACTCCCCGGGTTCTTCTCAGCAAGGTCCCAACCGAAGCACATGTCCCCGCATCAGCAGCCGTCCCCGCCTTCCACGCGATCGTCCATCGCGTTCGCTGGCGAAGCCGCGTCCCAGCTGCAAGGCGTCTCCAAACCTCCACAATCATCGTGCTTCCCAGCTGCCGTTCCGAGTAAATGCAGTATCTCCAGCTCCTCTTCCGTGATCCAGCCTCCCATGCCCGTTCGACTGCAAGCGTGATCCAAGCATCGCGTCCAGCCGTTCGTGATCAACGTTCCCAGCGTCTTCCCACCGGATCCACCTCCCAGCGATCCCGCAGCATCCAGCCATCCGCATCACGGCCATTTCCTCCTCCATTTCAGCATCCCGGATGACACGCCTTCCTCCCATCGATCACGCACCCCGGACGTTCCCTCTTCCGCATCTCATCCCAAGCGTCTGCAATCGGCCGCCCGTGATTCCTCCCCAAATTTCAGCACCCCGCGACTATAAGAGGAGGGGAGGAGAGGCCATCGAAAAGAGAGGAGGTGGAGGTGCTCCGCTGGTTCAAAAGAGGAGAGTGCTCTCGGCTGGGCACGGGGAGGAAGTTGGGAGAGTTGCTCTATTTTCAAAGCTTTTTGAAAACAGAGTATACTCTGTTTTAAAGTTTGAGGAGAGTTTCATAATTTATTTTATTTTCTGTGAGAGTTTATTTGGGTAGAGAGTTTTATTTATGCTAAAGTTCTAATTTCTGTTGTTTTCTTAATTTCCATTCTTCAAATTCTGTAATCTTTTTTTTTTATGCAATATATTAAATTTTCTTTCATGCAATTTATGTTCGAGGCTTCAATCTTCTTAGCACTGTCTTCATCCTTTTTTTTATGCCAGAGCTTTCTTTTTCATCAAATTTATAAATGCTCTTCGATTTCTAAGTACCTATCTTTTCATTATTTTCAAATAGAAAAGATTCTCTGGCAGACCAGAGAATCAGTCAACATCCCCGACGTAATATTTTTCTTTTATTATTCAAAAATCGGCTTTGAATCCGAGTGAACGTTCTAATTTTTATGTAACTCCAATCGCCTTCCTGTAGATCGACCTCTTACGACCACTATTCTTCGAGTAGAAAAGGTAAGAGTATAATTAAATTAAACTTTATTTGTCGGTTCTAACAACGATCTGTTTAGCGTATTTTTAAGGAAACAGGAACGGACAATAGAATTTTGGCGCCGTTGCCGGGGAGACAAATCGAGAAGCAAGAATGATCATGAAGATCAAATCAAATTTTGGATGCTCGGAGTGAATGCACTTCGGTAGTAAGTTTTTTTTTTATTTTTATTAATTTTTCTTGTTTTGATTATTTTTAGTTAATAATTTCGTAGTTATTAAATTCTAAAATTTGAAATTAGGAATTTAAAGTTTAAAAAAAAGTGAAAAAATTAAATTAAAATTAAAAAAAAGATAATTAAAAATTGAAAATTTTTTTCCAAAATTCTAAAATTTAAAAATTTAAATTCAAAATTTGAATTCTAAAATTCAAAATTTGAAATTTAAACAAAAGGTTAAAAAAATTAATTAAATTAAAAAATTAAAAAAAAATTACTATTATTTTTGCTAGTAATTGATAGGGTGCAATCTCCCGAGGTTATCATACCTCTATTGGGGCTCCTCACGGAGTAATCTCCAGAGCTTATTCAACGGGCATTCGGAGATTGACTGACGCATAAGGATTAGTTTTAGTTTATATTCAAGTTATTCCTTTATAAAAATTTAAAAATATAAAATTAAAAAAATAAATTAAATTTTTTTTTGCTTGCTCATTTCATCAGTACAACCTAATGACATTCCATAAACTTTTTAAAAAAAAATTCATTGAATATTTGCTGCATTTAGTATTAAGCAATTGCCTAAAATAATTTAAGGGTAAAACCCATTAAAAAGATAAGGTCGGAAAGTCATTACCTGTTCTTAGCCCAAAAATCACCACCTTGCATACATATCCTAAGCCAAATTAAATTAAAATCAATTAGATGTTGGCCTTAGGGTTTTCGAGCTCAATTAGGCTCTTGGAAAGAAGCGGCTGAAAGCCACTCCAGTGAGAATTCAGTAATTGGTGATGTCTAGGAAAGTTTTACAACAGTGAGAACTATTACGGATATTGTGGTATCGGTGTATTCCCTCTGGCACCACCACACACCCCGGGACTTTCCTAGTCACTGGTTACTGGATCACTTAACTGGTAAGCTCAAGCTTAATATGAAAGGAAGATTAGGAGCTGTTTAATCTAGGAGAGAATTTCAGAAACTTTTTAACCTGATAAATCTCTGTGCAACTAGATTAAAAGCTACTAAACCTTCTTTAATCTCAAGATTATAGAGCCAATCTGTTGTG
The DNA here is from genome assembly GCF_051530095.1 of Phoenix dactylifera. Taxonomy (NCBI): domain Eukaryota; kingdom Viridiplantae; phylum Streptophyta; class Magnoliopsida; order Arecales; family Arecaceae; genus Phoenix; species Phoenix dactylifera. The sequence goes on along the minus strand of NC_143207.1, from coordinate 7,757,447 downwards.
TGGTGTTGATTGTGGTCATCTTGGTCTAGCCCTTCTTCTTCTCTTTTAGGATTTCATTTAAAAGTCGAGTCTAATTAAGTTGTGGATAATGTATGCATGGTAGAAGATCATTAAGGGGTAAGTTAATACCATTTAACCCAGAGGATGGAAAAAATTATCGTCACATCCGACGAATTATTGATCAACCACCAATCTCTACAATGGGTGATCATATTAGAACCCTGAATGAATTATTCGCTCCTGCATCCGCTAGTCCACCTACATGTATAGTGTTGCCAATAAATAACGCAGCCCAATTTAAAATTCGGGCTGCGACAATAAATATGCTACCCAAATTCCATGGGTTTGAAAGTGAACAACCCTACATTCATCTAAATAAATTCATGACAATTTGTCAAACTTTCAAAAAATCAAAATTTAGATGAAGAAAGTGTAAAATTGAGATTGTTCCCAATGACCTTAGAGGATCGAGCCGCGGCATGGCTATATTCTCTGGCCCCAAATTCCATCACAACATCGGAACAATTATCTAGGAAGTTCATGGCAAAATTTTACCCCATGATTAAAACAGAAAAAATTAAGGATGCCATAAGAACTTTCAGAGGAAAATTTGAAGAGGAATTCTTCCAAACTTGGGAACGATTCCATGACTTGTTGGTCAAATGCCCATACCATGGGCTTGATAAGGCTGATCTGGTCCACTTCTTTTATAAAGTGTTGCCCAAGGTGACAATCCAAGAGGGGGGGGGGGGTGAATTGGTTTCTTCTAAATTTTGGTGTTTTAAAAGTTTTCTTAATTAAGTGCGGTGGATGCTTTCTTAAATTATTTGAATGAGTTAAACTAGAACAAAGATGGAAGATATTGCAAGAATAAACGTAAGCACATGCACAACACAAACACAACAATATATAGTGGTCCGGTGCTCTCCTTAGCACCTACGTCCACTCCCCAAGCGACCCCTTGGGAATTCACTATAATCCCGCGGATTACAGTTGGATTGTTTTCCGGGCTCACAATCCAAAAACCTTTGTTGGTTTTACGGGCTCACCAACGAACCTATACACTTTGGTTTTCCGGGTTCACCAAAAACCTTTGTTGGTTTTGCGGGCTCACCAACGAACCTTTACCCTTTGGTTTTCCGGGTTCACCAAAAATCTTTGTTGGTTTTACGGGCTCACCAACGAACCTTTACACTTTGGTTTTCCGGGTTCACCAAAAACCTTTGTTGCTTTACACTTTGGTTTTACGGGTTCACCAACGAACCTTTACAAATAGTTTGACAAACAAAAAGAAAGATTCAAACTCCTAAATGAGCAAATGTAACAATATTAACTACAAAGAAGAGTTAGAAAATATTTATCGCTTTGAAGTGGCTTCTCTCTTCTTTGTCAAGGATGCTTCACTCTTCAAGGGAGGATGGAGCTCTTGATGACTCTTTGAATCTGCTCAACCTCTTTCTTTGATTCTTGAATGAAGCTCTTGAATGAAGAAGATTAGGGCACTTTTGTTTTCTTGTGTACTCTTTGATATTCCTTACAAAAGTTATTCTATCTGATGAATAGTGCCCTTTAAATAGCTTTCCACATCCTTTGGTCAAGCCCCAATGGTTAGAATTCAAAAACTAGCCGTTACTGACCTTGGGAAGGACAAAAAGTACATCTGCAGAACTAGCCGTTACTGTTCAGCCCGTGTTTGGGTCGGCTCAACCTGTCCTTGGGTCGACCCAACTTTGCCTTGGGTCGACTCAAACATTCCTTGGGTCGACCCTCTCAGAGAACACAGAAACTTGAATTTCAGACTTCCTTCACTTGGGTCGACCCAACCATTCTTTGGGTCGACTCAAAGTTCACTTGGGTCGACTCAACTTCTTCTTGGGTCGACCCTCTCAGTAATTCCAGAGAACCATTTTCTGTCTGCCTTTCTGTCTTGCCTTTGGGTCGACTCTCTCAGGGTTTGGGTCGACTCAAGCTTGGGTCGACTCAACCACTGTTTGGGTCGACCCTCTCAGTAAATCTAGAGAACATATTTCTTTCATGTTTTGAGGTTCTTGAAGTTTGGGTCGACTCATGCTTACCTTGGGTCGACCCAACTCACTGTTCATCTGTGCCAATTTTGCAGAAGTGTGCCAAATGACTTCTTGATGTGCCGAGGTCGACCCAATCAACCTTTGGGTCGACTCAATCTACACTTTGTTGCATCTCAAGGTTAGATTCATTCAAATGAACAAAGACATGTATCTATATTAATTCATACAAATATACTGAGAGTAATGAACTTATAAATGAAGTATCAATTTAACTTATAATATACTCTAGATAATTGCTTGTTAATCATCAAAATAACACTATCATCTTCAATCTCCCCCTTTTTGATGATTACAAAATAAAGAGTATAAGCCTATTGATACTTGTCTTTAAAAACAGTTTATAAAAGGGTTTAAATTGCTGAATTTCAGCTTTTCATATATAAGAGTGAAATCTCCCCCTATATTATTTAAATGTTGCCAATTTGACTCTTTGAATTGCTCCCCCTTTCATTTATAATTCATTAGCGATGAAACTTCAAAAATTTGAGATAAACTATGAGTTTCAGGTTATGTATCGGGGTGCGAGAGGTGCGTGCCAAATTCTGAAATTATATGTGCCAAATTATGAAATTTGATAGAAATTTTTGATTTGATGATTTTCATTGTTACAAATTGCTCCCCCTTAGATGTATAAGCTATCTTATATGATTTTCAATTTGTTTGACAAATTATTTCTCTTTCTTACTTTACTTCTCCTCTTATTACTCTTTCTTTACTTCTCCCCCTTTTTGTTACTCTATTTACTCTAAAGATATCTTTACTTCTCCCCTATTACTCTTTCTTTACTTCTCCCCCTTTTTGTTATCATCAAATAGGTACATGGGAAAAGATGCAATAAATACCAAACTTCAAACTTCATTGATCAAAATAGGAATATTTTAGTATATCAAAAGCAAAAGCAAATACAATATTCCTCAATCAAAGTTTGAAGATGCATGATAACCACCAAATACATATGAGAACTAGATACATATCCTAGTCTCTAAACAAGATCGTGAGACTCTCCCGGATCGCTTGGCTACGGCTCTCTCGGGTCCCATTTCTCCAAGATCTTGAAGTAATCTACTGTTTGGAGATGATTGGAGAAGATTTGAGAGTGGAAAATAAGGTTTTCGGAAGAGGACAAAGGGTAAACAGTGCCCTAGATAGCTCACGGGTCCTCTTTTTAACAGTGGGATCCCGACGTTGGGTCGACTCAAGAAACTTCTTGGGTCGACTCAACGTTGGGTCGACCCTATTCTGGGTTGGGTTGACCCAAGTGCAGAATTTTTCTTTTCTCTTCCTTTTTGCTTCTAAAAATTTTTCTTGCTTCCAATCCTTATAAATTCTTTCTGGGACAATGATACATGAGTAAGGAATCTATAGATAACAAGTTTGACTCATGTTTCATGGATTTTTAGAAATTGGAGGAATGTATCATGAGACTACTTGCTCCCTTTTATATTTCTTCAATAAAAAGGATCACATATACCTAATTCTCTCCTTAGCGTGCAGAATCTATCTTCACTCAAGGGTTTTGTGAATATGTCGGCTAATTGTTTTTCAGTGCATATATGCTCAATACATATGTTTCCATTTTGCACATGATCCCTAATAAAATCATATCTTATTTCTATGTGTTTGGCTTTAGGAATAAGATATTTAGGATATAAGCCAGAAGTGATCTCTAAATGTAGATTCCAAAGATAGTTTTGAAATCAAGTGTAGATGGAATCTTTTTCAAGTTATTTCAAGGAGTATCAAGAATAATATTTAAAGAAAGCACGAATGAAACTTCAATACCCTTTTTTTTTAATATATTAAGTATATAGCAACATGAGAGCAATCTAATTAATTTTTAGAGTATAGTATAAGAGCAGATAAAGATCAAAACTTATATACTCGAAAAACATAAGATTATGTTGAATCCTTAATTCTTAATGACTTCAAAGTTCTTTCATGATATAAAAGTATTGGAGCATAGATACCAAAATATGAATTTATGCAATGTAGGATACATAAAATTCAGGGCTTTGAAAGTTCTTTGAAAGCTCTCTTAAAGACTTTCTTTTACTCCTTTAAAGATCATATCATCAAAATCAATTAAAATGAATTGGCTCATGATTGAAACACTAAAGTGCAAGCCAATAAGAGCTCATTAGTAGATTCCAAAGTAAATTTCCAATACTAAGACAAATGGAATCCTTTTCACTTAGTTTTCAAAACAAGTGATTTACCAATTAAGTACAGATGAAAATCCAACTTTCAAAAGATATTCAATGAGGCACAAAGTTTAATACCACTTTACATTTAGTATTCTTTCTCTCATCTTTAGTTGTGAATTTACATGATTAAGTTCTATATGATCTCTCCCTCTGAAATTTTCTTTCTCCCCCTTAATTAATCATTCCATTTGAGAGTTTTAGAATTTGTTCAATAAAATTGTCAATCTCGAAAATATATTTTATTTTCATAAGACTCAAGGTTTGAGATAAGACAACCTTTATAGAACTCATCTCAAGGTATAAACTTATTATATAATTAAAGCAAGTCTTGCAATATAAGGAGGTTCATCAAAATCAATCCATAAAATTCAAGGTATGCATCAAATTAAAGTAACTTTAGGATAAGATACTGAATATCTAAAGCTCCCCCTTAAAAGATGCATTCTTCTTTAATTATTCTTATCTTTTGTTGAATTTCAGATTTTAATGATAAACGTGAATAAAACTGAAACTTTATGATATCAAGAATGTAGAGTGATCTAGAATTATTCAAAATTTATAGCAATCACTCTTTTTAATCTTTTAAGAACAAGTTATGCTTCCTCTTAATCTTTGAGAAAATGTACTGAAATATTAATCAGAAAATAATTCATTTGAAGCTCAAATTCTTTCAAAAGCATTTACATTTTCTTTCTTTTAAGAATCATTTGAGTGAGCTGAAATATTTCTAAACTTAAGATCATTCACTCTTTTAATAATATATATATACATATATATTTTGATAGAAGTCTTTAATAATGTAGGAGAGGAAAAAAAACATATAGATGATCATTGAAGTATATATATTTATAGATTTAATTTCTTAATCAAAGTTTTTCAGCAATGTATATATGAAGCACAATAAATCTTTTCAATATCAAAATAAAATCACATATTTAAAAATATTTGTTTGCAATCAAGATCATCGAAAGACACATCATTCAGACCAATATTAGTACACTTTGAAGATAAGAAATGATATGTTTCAGATGCGTATCGGGGCAAGCAATCAAGGCATCAGAATTATTCTATTTTTCTTAAGCTGTAGTTTTATCTAGAAATTCATATTGAGTTTAAGCTTTTATACAAAATCAGATTCTGAATTTCATAAAGATTCTCAAGGAGGCTTTCAAAGTTGTAATTTGAGATATGTATCTTCACATTGTAGCTCATCTTAAATCATTACGATTGAAAACACATATTTCAAACATATAAGAGCATATTCAGAATATTTGTATTTATGTTGAGTTTTGGTATGAATTTGAACATTATATACCAAAGTTAAGCAAGTTGAAGGATAAAACAAAATCAATTCATTTTGCCTAAATAGAGATATCCTTCTCTTCTCCTTTTTACAAATTTATTCAACTTTCAGATTTTAAAGATGATTGTGAACGACAATTCTGAAATTTTTTTTCAATAATACCAAATAAAAATTTTATGTAGTATTTCAAACATTCAATCAAATTGTCCAAGCATGGAGCATTACAAAATATTGAGAACCCATAATTCAAGACATCATGCGATATGCAAAATATATTATGTGTTAAGTCATGCATTAAAATATAAGAGCAAGCATGTCAATGATCAAAATCAATTCTTTTCAAATAAACTCCTCCTATTTAAATATAATCTTGCACTGATTTCATCCTTAAAGTGTGTTTTCAAGTGATTAAAAATTTGACTTGATTCTTCTTATATACTTTCATTTTTACCTTCTTATGCTCTATACTCTATTTGCTCCCTATCCGGTGGAGTTGGAAGGGGCACGAGGTACTACCACTAGCCTCCCTCTTGTGCCGTCCCTAATATACCCTACACCGAATAGTTGGGTCAAATAGTGCCGGGTATTACCACTAGCCTCCCCATTGGCACCATCCCTATAATGAGCAATGTAGAAATGTTAAACTGTTCTCTTTAGCAACAAGATATTCACTCCAAACTCTCCCTATTTAAATATAATTAATTACGGATTTTATCCCTTCCAAAAGAATGTTCACACAAGTCTCACAAATATGCTGAATATATTATGCTTGCACTGCTTTTACTTAAGATTGGAGTATTTACTTAGCTTTTACTTCTTCTGAGCAATGTTCATTTTCTTTTTCTTTATCTCTCTCTCTTTTTGTCATTTTCAAGTAGTTACATGAAAGAGCAGAATAAAGAATTAATCTAATATGCTGCATATAAATATATATCATGCAAACAGCATTTTCATTATGCCCAATGATTCATAGCTTATCACAAGTTATTTTGAATTAGAAACTTGAGGCATAAACTTGTGTATTTCATGGTTATGCATTATACAGGCAAAAGTGAACTTCAATTTAATCATACCATGAAACAATTATCATTAGCATGAGAATGAAGCATGATATCAAGAAGATTAGCAATTAAATGTTTAATCATGCTACCATATAATTTCAGACTATTAATTTTGCTCAACTAACTCACAAGAGAAGGGTTTAGATTACCAATGCATTTAGCATTCTTCAAGCCAAATATCTTTTAAATTCTTTACATCCTTGGCTGAAGAAAATCTCTCTTTTTTTTGTTTGCAAGGGGATGTTTATTGTATCTTTCATCGAGGTGTCCTTCAAGTTGAAATTTCTTGCTCATAAGTCCTGTATCATTAGCTAAATCTTTTTCTTTTCTTGAAGGCAATTCATTAGGTTCTCTAGGATACAAAAACATTCATACAACATATTTCTTAACTAGATGACTCAACATGAGACATGATAATAATTGAATTTGAGTCACTTTACTCAAGAGATTGCCTAAATATAAGCAAACACAAGTCACTTGAACTAAAGAGATAACTTCATTAAGTAAAATGGTTCAAGGACAAGCATGTGAGGCAATAGAAGGATTCATCAAGGTCAAATCAAAAAATTTTTTATTTTCAGAATTAATTTAGCTTAGATTCTATTTGCTTAAGATAATTATCAATAAGATATACAAGTTGAGTTTTAATCAAATTATCTTAAACAGTTGTTTCTATCAAAAATTTTGATTATGATTTAGTTTTCAACACTAATAATCATGTTTCAGGAAGTTGAGCAATCTTCTTTTAGAGCAATTAGGATTTTATTTTGACTTATGAGTGATAGTTTAAAAGAATTAATATTCATGCTTTAAAAGATTTTTATGATCAAGTTAAGCATGACATGTTACAATTAATCAGTAGAATTTGAGATAATTTTAGAGAAAGATATTAATCATGGATACAATGATTATGCTCAATGAAGTTTTAACATGAAGGCATGAAATCAGCATCAATCATTTATACTAGAGAGAAAATTTAGATTTTGAAAACTTGAAGGAGAAAGTTATACATATTCATTCATTGTTTTCTTATCATCATGCAAGCACTAGAAAATTTCATGCTAAGATCGCGTAGATAAGATTTGTCATACATACAAGGCATTTAATAAATATTCAATAGCCTAACTGAATTTATAAAGTTAAGCATATCAAGACATAAAATGACAAGTTAAATTACATTCACAAATGATGAAATAAAATTTATTTATAAGTCACGTGCCATGGCACCCAATTAAGAGTTTCACATGAGCTTCAAGGGCTGCTTTGACACATTTGCAAGATAATCTCAGTTTTTCATTTTAGGTACCCAAGCTTGCTTGGGTCTTTGGGAGTTAGTGCATATGGTTCCTTTTGGAATCCAAATCTGTTTAATTGTAATAATTTTATCATTTGATTTGCTTGTATTGAAACAATAGGTAAAGTTTTTATGCCTATTCTTTTCATATTTGAAACAAGTTATCTTATTTGATGGTTTGCTTGGTGAATTAATTACCTTTTTATTTAGAGGTTTATTGTTAAGTAAGGAAGTCCAGTCAAGTTTTGATTTATCAAAATCAGCATGTTGGCTTTCAAACATTGTTTTTAATCTTTCTGAACTTACAGTGAATTTGTTAATAAAAGATTTCAGTTGGTTAACCTTTTTACTTAAGTTTTGATTTTCTTTAATTAAATTCTGATTTTTCTGAATTAATTCTTCTGAATTTAACCTTAAATGTTCATTCTCAAAATTTAATTTGTCTTTCATTTCAACGGTAGAATTTCTTTCTTCTGACATTTTCAGATTTAGCTTTTATTCTTTAAACTAAGCTTCTTATTTTTTAAATTAAGCTTCTTGTATTCTAAGTATAAATCAGAAAAAGCATCATGAAGTTCATCAAATGTAAAATCAGATTGAGCTTCAGTATGTACTTGATTTTTGAATGAGAAATCACTTTGTGTTCGAGTACATACCTCATCTTCATGTGCTACAAAGCATAGATTTTCAGTTTCAGTTTGATACTCTTCTTCTTCGAAACTAGTTTCAAATTCACTAGAAACATTAGTGCATTCATATTTAACTTCAAGCATATTCCATATTTCCTTAGCAGTTATGCAAAAAGATATGCTATTAAGTTCACTATCATCCAATGCACAATATAGAATATTCATGGCTTTTGCATTTTGCTGAGCCCTTTCTTTATCATGATTAGTGTTTGTGTGTAGCCCATTGACTATGATACTCCATAAATCGTAGTCATGTGCTTGAATGAAAATGCGCATGCGTGCTTTCCAATATGTGTAGTTTATACCATCAAATAGTGGAGGTCTATCAATTAATTGTTCCTCACTCATAGAACATCCCACTTGGGTTGTCATGATCTTTAACTCTTGATTGTGAGATCAATGAGTACTATTAGAGCACCTTGCTCTGATACCACTTGTTGCCCAAGGTGACAATCCAAGAGGGGGGGTTAATTGGTTTTTTCTAAATTTTGGTGTTTTAAAAGTTTTCTTAATTAAGTGCGGTGGATGCTTTCTTAAATTATTTGAATGAGTTAAACTAGAACAAAGATGGAAGATATTGCAAGAATAAACGTAAGCACATGCACAATACAAACACAACAATATATAGTGGTTCGGTGCTCTCCTTAGCACCTACGTCCACTCCCCAAGCGACCCCTTGGGAATTCACTATAATCCCGCGGATTACAGTTGGATTATTTTCCGGGCTCACAATCCAAAAACCTTTGTTGGTTTTACGGGCTCACCAACGAACCTATACACTTTGGTTTTCCGGGTTCACCAAAAATCTTTGTTGGTTTTGCGGGCTCACCAACGAACCTTTACCCTTCGGTTTTCCGGGTTCACCAAAAACCTTTGTTGGTTTTACGGGCTCACCAACGAACCTTTACACTTTGGTTTTCCGGGTTCACCAAAAATCTTTGTTGGTTTTACGGGTTTACCAACGAACCTTTACAAATAGTTTGACAAACAAAAAGAAAGATTCAAACTCCTAAATGAGCAAATGTAACAATATTAACTACAAAGAAGAGTTAGAAAATATTTATCGCTTTGAAGTGGCTTCTCTCTTCTTTGTCAAGGATGCTTCACTCTTCAAGGGAGGATGGAGCTCTTGATGACTCTTTGAATCTGCTCAACCTCTTTCTTTGATTCTTGAATGAAGCTCTTGAATGAAGAAGATTAGGGCACTTTTGTTTTCTTGTGTACTCTTTGATATTCCTTACAAAAGTTATTCTATCTGATGAATAGTGCCCCTTTAAATAGCTTCCCACATCCTTTGGTCAAGCCCCAATGATTAGAATTCAAAAACTAGCCGTTACTGACCTTGGGAAGGACAAAAAGTACATCTGCAGAACTAGCCGTTACTGTTCAGCCCGTGTTTGGGTCGGCTCAACCTGTCCTTGGGTCGACCCAACTTTGCCTTGGGTCGACTCAAACATTCCTTGGGTCGACCCTCTCAGAGAACACAGAAACTTGAATTTCAGACTTCCTTCACTTGGGTCGACCCAACCATTCTTTGGGTCGACTCAAAGTTCACTTGGGTCGACTCAACTTCTTCTTGGGTCGACCCTCTCAGTAATTCCAGAGAACCATTTTCTGTCTGCCTTTCTGTCTTGCCTTTGGGTCGACCCTCTCAGGGTTTGGGTCGACTCAAGCTTGGGTTGACTCAACCACTGTTTGGGTCGACCATCTCAGTAAATCCAGAGAACATATTTCTTTCATGTTTTGAGGTTCTTGAAGTTTGGGTCGACTCATGCTTACCTTGGGTCGACCCAACTCACTGTTCATCTGTGCCAATTTTGCAGAAGTGTGCCAAATGACTTCTTGATGTGCCGAGGTCGACCCAATCAACCTTTGGGTCGACTCAATCTACACTTTGCTGCATCTCAAGGTTAGATTCATTCAAATGAACAAAGACATGTATCTATATTAATTCATACAAATATACTGAGAGTAATGAACTTATAAATGAAGTATCAATTTAACTTATAATATACTCTAGATAATTGCTTGTTAATCATCAAAATAACACTATCATCCTCATAAAGGACTACTTCCGGCACATAGAAACATGATTGAGTCCATGCACAAGGGTAGGTTCATGAACCAAACCCCGGATCAAGCCTATGAATTTCTTGTTGACTTAGCCGAGAACGCCCAAAATTGGAGTAGCTATGGTGAAGAAGTAAATAGAGATTAGTTCGGATCTAGAGAACCAAGTACCTACGGAATAAAAACAGATCCAGAACTCAAAAATGTCATGTCCAATCTGGTGAATGGGATGAACAATTTAAGTAAAAAGTTTGATGCTTTCACTGTTTCCACTAGTTCGAGTTCATACAAAGAGTCAAATCCCATCATGAAAGTGAAACACGAGCCACAGGGCTTATGTATCTTGTGTAACAGTTCTGAGCATCTAGTGGAGTGTTGTCCTAGTTTACCCAACATTAAGGCTGAGCAGGCAAATGCTCTAAATTCATATAGTGCCTTCAAGAAGCCCACTCCCAATTCATTCAGCCCAGTCTACCACCCTGATAATAGGTTCCATCCAAAATTCTCATACAAGCAAAATGAACGTATTCAGCATCAAGGTGGTCCACCAGGTTCTCAGAACAACTTCCTCAGGACAGGTCCATCACAAATGAACCAACCTTTGGTTCCATCTGTACCTTCTTATAATGCCCCTATCCCATAGTAACCTTCACCATTAGAAATCATGATGGCTAATATGATGAAACAACAACAAGATTTTATCAAGCAACAACAACATACTAATACAGCCCAAGCCCAGACTAACCAATTCCATGCGCAAGCGATTGCAAAACTTGAGGTTAGTCTGAGCCAAATAGCTAACTCTCTAGGGGATAGGAAGAGAGGTGAATTACCCAGTCAGCCAGTGCCTAACCCTAGTAGGCAACAGAATCAAGGGCCAAGAGGCCAGTTTCTGATTGATTCAAATGAAAACTCAACCCATGAAGTCCAAGCAATTATCACTTTACGGTTTGGCAAGTAAGTGGACAACAAGGTCCAACTTTCTGTACAAGAAAAAGAAGAAAAGCATAAACCAAACCCCACTCAGAAAAAGGCACAAGAACAGGGAACACAAGGAATAGAGGAGAAACCAATAGAGACATACACACCCAAGGCTCCCTTTCCTAGTAGCCTATAAGATTCAAAGAAAAAATCTCAGTATGATGAAATCATGGAAGTCTTTAAAACTATTCAAATAAATATACATTTTCTCGATGCCATACGACAAATTCCCTCCTATACAAAATTCTTGAAAGACCTCACCACGGTAAAAAGAAAAACCAGCATTCCTAGGCAAGCTATTATGGCTGCACAAGCCTCATCTCTCATTCAACAACAGATTGCCCCGAAATTCAAAGACCCTGGTTGCCCTACCATTGAAATAAAAATAGGAGAGACGATCATCCAGAGAGCCCTATTAGATTTAGGAGCCAGTGTGAACCTACTTCCTTACTATGTATACCAAAAGTTAGGTTTGGAAGAATTAAAGCCCATAAATATTACTCTTTTCTTAGGAGATAGAACGGTGAAGTATCCCAAGGGGATTGTAGAGGATGTAATAGTGAAGGTAAACGAGTTTTACTATCCTGTAGACTTCGTTATCCTTGAGACCGAACCTGTAATACATCTAGACAGTCACACACCTATAATTTTAGGTAGACCTTTCTTAGCCACAGCAAATGCTGTGATAAATTGTCGAAATGGCATGCTGAAGTTATCTTTTGGCAATATGAAAGTCGAGCTTAATGTCTTCAACATAAGTAAACAACCACCAGACAATGAAGAAATCAATAAAGTTGACATGATTGAAAATCTGGTTCAGGAGACTTTCTTACAAACTTATAGTAAGGATCCTTTAGAAGCTTACCTTGCCCATTCCAAGAAAGGGGTCGAGCATGCGCTCACTAATTCTGTTCCCCTTATGAGCATAGATCGTCATCAACCGACTGTTCTTCCTCGGACTCTTCCAAAATCATTCTTAGATAATGATTGAAAAAAAATGAATCTACATTTTGTCTGGCTGAAGACATAAAACTTAGCGCTCTTGGAAGGCAACCCAACATGTAAATATTAAAATAATAATAATAATAATAATAATAAATAAAAATAATAATAATAATAATAAAAATTTACTAACATGCAGATTTGGAGGTTTTTTGCCCCATTTGTCAATTTACCTACCCATATCAGGTAACTTCTCCTCTGTCCTATTACTGCTTTAACATTGAGGACAATGTTAGATTTAGGTATGGGGGTGATAATATTTTTGATTTTTCTGCCTAAAAAGATTAAAAAAATAGAGAAAAAAAGGGGGGATTTCAAATTTTTAACTCAAAATCTAATCTTTTTGGCTGTACAAACTAGGAATTGCTTTGACAAAGCTTTGAATTAAGGAATATGATAGCAGTTCTAGCTTAAGTTTTCGTCTCACCTATCTTCTGCTAACATGATGCAAGACATAGCACCTACACGTAAGCACATGAATATTGGGGTATGTAAACTTACAACTAATATGAATACTTTTAATCTTCTGGATAATTTAAAGTTATATGTGTGATGAACACCCTATTAAAAAAAAAGGAGAAGAAAATAAAACGAGTTTATTTTAAGTCTTCTCACTGAGTAACCGGGCCTCTTGCCTGGCAAGCAGTGAGTGTTCGTGTAAAAAGGTGAGGATGACTGAGATTAAACTCTGAGTGACTAATTCGGCCTTGGAGCCTAGTTGACTTGAGTTATTAAGCCTGTTAGGGTGTCTTTACACCTAGTACCCTGAGCCATCTGGATCGGGAGTCATTGGCCTAACACTCGCTACATGGGTTAGCTAGAAAGCTTAATAAGGCTAGATATTGCACAAGTCATTCTTCTTAGCATTCAGTCTGATAAATAAAAAATAAAATAAATAAATAAATAAATCTGGGGTGTTCATTACCATTTAACTCTAGAAAGTCTTGAAAATTGGAGTGATCATGTTGGAAGTAAGTGAAAGCCACTCATTTATATGATACTATCTTGCACCTCACCACATTCTTGACTTGTTAGCAGATAGATAGGGTGTAATGAAACTTGAGTTAGAGTCTGCTTAAATATGATAGCAACAAGTCTCTATTGTCCTTGCAATTCTAGTTTCATACAGTAATACTTGTTCAAATTTCGAGTTAAAAATTGGAAATCCCTAACTAATGAAGTTTGTGGGTAACTTCACTACAAACCCTCACAAGACAACACTCGTCCACTAGGGTAACCTAAGGGTTTAAAGGCTTGTTGCACGTGCTAAGTGCAATCGTGATGCTCTACGAAAGTGGGTACGTATCTCAGTTTTATGTACTTAGCTTCAATAAAAAGTCATGGGTTAGACTACATCTTTTGTGCCCTCATTTTATTGTTTGCTCGTTAATTGCTAGAGACTAGCAATAAGCTAGTTGGGGGGTGTGATGAGAGCACAAAAGTATGATCTACACGCTGCTTAAATTAGTATTACTGCTAACATATAACGATAAAAGTACTAAGTTAATATTATAATTTTGTTTGGCACAGATTAGTATAAATTAAAGTTTAAATGCGCATTTGGTAGGGTTTAGAGGGATGCATCATAGCCCCAAACTGTGCAGGCCCAATCCTACCATGATATGATCGAGCACATTTGCACCCAAACATCCGAGCCCGTGTGCGATCTTCCAGTGATCCTCGCGTTTCTTCCTTTCCGGATAAGCATCCGCACTCTTCCGGAATAGAGATTCCCAAAGAAAAAGAACTTTTTAACCTCCAATCCCATGAAGAATAGCTGAAAATACTATTCATTCCTGAAGTTACTATTCATGCTGAAATCACTGTTTATATGAACAGTGTTCCGTGAAAATACTATTCATATGAACGGTGTTACGAAAAATTTAATATTTTCACATCTATCTTCCTCCCAACAGCCACTCCCACGTTACAACTTCCCAGCCACCAAGTCTTCATCTTCCCACCGCTACGTCTGCTGCAAACTATTGCCACAACAACCTCCCATCATCCTACCATCTCCTCATCCCAAACAACACATCACAGCCTCCGGTTTCCCTTGTTCGTTTCCACGCTGCCTTCTTCAAACTCGGCAGCACGTCATCTTCTTCGCTTGCGTCCTCCCGCTGCCCAATCCCGGCCGAGCCAATGCCCGAACTCGCAGCCAGCACCTGAAGAGGTGGATGGAGGAGAAGAATATTGTAGTATTTTTCACTAAGGAATGAAGAGGACTTTTCTCTATATTAGATTTCTTCAATTCTCTTCATTACAAAATGACTCAAATAACAACCCTTTATAAAGAGGATTTTACAACCCTTCAAGTAACCTCTATACAAAATACTAAGAGACATATTTATGAATGACACTTCGGTTTCATTCATGAAGAGGAATTCTAAGTAACTTTCATAGATAAGATAAAAGGTCTTTTTGGAATCACAAATGTCTTAAATAATATCTCTTGAATCAATGCACAATTAAGTTTATCTATTTCCAACACCCCCCTTTAAACTTAATTGTCTTCCATCCTTCATACCAAGCAAATCTTTGAATTTGTTGAAGAGATCAACTCCAAGTGGTTTAGTAAAAATGTCCGCAACTTGATCATGAGTCTTCACATAAATAAGCTCGACATCTTTGTTCTTCACATACTCCCGGATTGAGTGAAAACGAACATCTATATGTTTGCTCCTTTGATGATAAACTGGATTCTTCCCTAAAGCAATTGCCGACTTGCTATCAATGTAAATTTGTGTAGCTTCATTTTGATCAATATTAATCTCTTTTAGCAAGCTCCTTAGCCATATTGCATGACTAACACATGAAGATGCCGCAACATATTCTGCTTCACAAGTTGAGAGAGTAACAATTGCTTGCTTCTTAGACATCCATGAGAATGCCGTATTACCCATAAAAAATACAAATCCGGAAGTACTTTTTCGGTCATCCAAGTCTCCACCCCAATCACTATCAGAATAGTCCTGTTGGGAACCCGCCCATGCCGCTGATATTTCAAAAAATTTCAGATGGCAGCGGAATCGGCATGCACGGGTTCGACGTTCATCGCATGAACGCTTGTTTCGAGACCTTTCGTAATTAGGTAAGAATTAAAACTTTTAGAACTAATAGGAAGATCAAATCTTCACCTTGCGCGGGTAGATGATCACCGCGAATCTGAATTCGTGGTTTTGGAAGAGGGTTTGTTTGAAGCCGTTCAAACGTCCGGCCTCTACGGGTATCCACACGAAGTAGAGAACCGATCAAAGCTTTCTTGTCTTCCCGGGGTGCTAGCTCCCTTGCAAAGACTCCTTTGATGGCTGATCTCTTCTCTTTCTTTCAACTCTTGAAAGTGCTTGAGAGGAGGAAGAAGAAGAAGGAACTCAAGGAAGAAGAACACAGCTTCTGCAGCCTTCTTTCTTTTCCCTGCGTTGGAAGAAGGATTGGAGGAAGAGGGAGACGCCAACGCTTGGACCTTGCTCTTCCTTTGCTTGCGGCTGAACCAAGAGAGGAGAGGGGAGGGTGGCGGCAGCAAGAGGAAGAGGACTCCTTCTATACCTAGGGCGCCGGCCTCACATCCCTTCTTATAGTCATCTAGGGTTCCTACTAAGTAGGAGCCTTAGACATCTTTCCAAAGAGGGGGCGCCGGCCCCCTTCTCTTGTGCCGCACCAATGGATCAAGGGGGAGGGGCTTGCGCCCCTCCCTCTTGGTAAACCCTAGTCCACATTAGGGTTTGCATTGCCCTAATGTGGTCTAGCCCTAATCCTATTAGGCTTAGCCCAAGGGTGAACCAATGGATCCAATCTAGGTAAGTCCTAATCCAATTAGAACTTGAATCAATTTTGACTCAATTGAACTCTTCAATCCTAATCCAATTAGGAGTCTTATTGATTCATTAGATTAATAATTAATTGTGACTTAAGAAACCCTAATCCATATTAGGATGTATTTAATTTTAGTCCTAATCCAATTAGGACTCAATTTGAATCCGAAGTCCTAATCCAATTAGGATTTCTAGGAATCCTACTCCAAGTAGGAATCCAATTTTTAATTCAAAACTCCTAATCTCATTAGGATTGAGGAATCCTATTCCAAGTAGGAATCCCAGTCCTAATCCAATTAGAACTCTAGGTATCCTACCCGAAGTAGGATTCTTGTTTCAAGTCCAATTAATTAATTCCTTTTTCCTTCTTCAACTTCTTATCAATCAAATTGATTTCTTGTGATTCCTAATCACGATTTCAACCATCGGATCGGTCAATACTTCTAGTGTGTGTGACCCCTTAGGTTCTATTCTGACTGGTAGTGAGATATATTGTGATCTCTATCACTATATCATTGAAAACTCCTTTCAATGGGTTGGAACGATTCCAACTCAACTCATTAGGGTTTATCGATCATCAAGATAATCCCTATGAGTCCCACCATCCACCAGTGACACCTAGCAGCATGTAGTGGCTACCCAGCAGAATGGAATGATGAACCTCTAGGTGCAGTTAAACATGTGATACAGTCCTACTATCGTGGATCCCTACAGGACGGAGGTCATGGACAACTCGTCAAACCCCATCGTCTGTCATATGTCAAGATTTATTCGACTCGAGTTCGATAGTGAAAAACTCTTTCTCCACTGTGCATACTGCCCCGACCGAGGTCTTACGAACTCAGTCTTATAAATCACATAGGATCTCTCCTTATCTATCAAGGTCGATAGATTCCATATAGGTGCATACCCTACTCCTACAGTGAACTTACTGCAGCCAATCTACACTGCATGGACCCATATGGCTAGAGACCATGTATGTGTGCAGTCAAACTACAATAACCTCACTGTGAGTAGCCGAAACACCGCAGGTCAAAGGACCAGTCACACTACTGCAACATCAAGCAAGTCACTGACGAGTGGATAGACATCCAAGTGACTTCTTGTATTGGTCACGCTCAGTACCCTTGTTCTCTAACAAGCACCTGCACTATCACTTCAGTATCCCTACACTGTGGACTCAAGTCTCGTCCATCCAGAAGGAGAGTGATCTGTGCACTGATCGGATCGATCACCGTCCTCGTGATGATCCTTTGATCAGGAGCATTTAGAAATTAATCACCAATGATACATGGCTCAAATTCTCAACTCTTGAGAATATGTATCATCATCTTATTAATTTCTTGGACGATTCATAGACACATAAACAATATGAATGAAAAAGATGCCTTTTATTTATTCAATAATAAATAGTCAAGTACAAAATTATGTCCCTAGAATCAACAATGTGTCAGCCAAATTGGCTTCTAGGGCATACATCTAACAATCTCCCACTTGCACTAAAGCCAATTGGTCATATATCTTAGGCCCATCTTCTCAAGGTGGGCTTCAGTCTTTTGCTGACTCAGCTGCTTAGTGAACGGGTCTGCCACGTTATCCGCGGAGTCTACTCTCTGCACCTCTACATATTTCTTCTCCACATAGTCGCGTATGAGGTGAAAGCGCCGCTCTATATGCTTAGACTTCTGATGAGACCTTGGCTCCTTAGCAAGGGCTATGGCGCCATTATTATCGCAGTAGAGTGTTATGGCATCTGATGTCATCACATCCAACTCTGCAATGAATTTCTTGAACCAGAAGCCTTCTTTAGCAGCTTCAGAGGCGGCGATGTATTCAGCTTCCATAGTAGAATCAGCAATGATCGGTTGTTTAGAACTCTTCCAATTCACCGCACCACCATTGCACAAGAACACGTATCCAGATGTTGACTTCCTGTCATCGACATCAGTCATGAAGTCTGAATCTGTGTACCCTTCTACCTTTAACTCTGATGATCCTCCAAAAACCAAGAATAAATCTTTAGTTCTTCTCAAGTACTTAAGAATATTCTTCACAGCTGTCCAGTGTTCTTCACCTGGATTCGACTGATATCTGCTTGTGACACTCACAGCAAGAGCTATATCAGGTCGTGTACATAGCATGGCATACATGAGGCTTCCTATTGCCGATGCATAAGGAATCTTGCTCATGCGTTGAATCTCTTCAGATGTGTTGGGGCACATCTTCTTGGAGAGATGAATTCCATGCCTTAGGGGTAAGAGACCCCTCTTGGAGTTTTCCATGCTGAACCTCTTCAGCACCTCCTCTATGTACATCTTCTGTGAAAGGCCAAGCATCCTTTTAGATCTATCTCTATAGACCTCTATTCCCAAAATATAGGATGCTTCCCCAAGGTCTTTCATGGAGAATTCTTTTGACAACCAGACCTTGACCGAGGTTAGCATGGGAATATCATTCCCAATCAGGAGAATGTCATCTACGTACAGTACGAGAAAAACGACAGTACTCCCACTAACCTTTTTATAAACACATGGTTCCTCCTCGTTTTTTATGAAATCAAACGTTTTGATTGCATCATCGAAACGAGTGTTCCAACTCCGAGAGGCTTGCTTTAGTCCATAGATGGACCTTTGCAGCTTGCAGACCTTGTGATCTCCATCACTGGAAGTGAAACCCAAAGGCTGTTCCATATAGATATCTTCATCAAGATATCCATTCAGGAAAGCAGTTTTCACATCCATCTGCCAGATTTCATAATCATGAAATGCTGCAATGGCAAGCAATGTTCGGATGGATTTTAGCATGGCTACAGGTGAAAAGGTCTCCTGATAGTCAATGCCTTCGCGCTGACTATACCCTTTCGCCACAAGCCTTGCCTTATAGGTCTCTACCTCTCCATCCGAACCTATCTTCCTTTTGTAGATCCATTTGCATCCAATAGGTACAATACCTTCTGGTGGGTCTACTAAGGTCCAGACTTGGTTGGAACGCATGGAGTCTAACTCTGACTTCATTGCTTCCAGCCATTTCTCAGAATCGATATCAGATATCGCCTCGTTGTAGGTTTTGGGATCCTGTATGTGATCCCTATCTCCCACTAGGAACATTTCCTCGGTATCCTCTTCTAGTATACCTAAGTATCTATCGGGAGGATGGGAGACCCTACTAGATCTACGAGGTGGTCGAGGGACATTGTGTACTGGCTCTGTATGAATGGGTTCAATAGGATCCATGACTCGTTGCTTTTCAGAGACTTTCTCTTCAAGCTCAATTTTCCTCCCACTGCCTCTATCAAGGATAAACTGATTTTCCAAGAAGATGGCATGACGGCTCACAAACACATTGTGATCCTCTGAGACGTAAAAATTGTATCCTAATGACTCTTTAGGATATCCTATAAAACGAGCACTTATGGTCCTAGCCTCTAACTTGTCCGCCTGTAGTCTCTTGACATGGGCCGGACATCCCCAAATCTTGAGATGACCCAGACTTGGTTTCTTACCATGCCATATCTCATACGATGTGGTAGGAACGGATTTAGAGGGAACTCTATTCAACAAATAAATTGCTGTGAGTAAGGCATCTCCCTAAAGGAACATAGGTAAATCAGTGAAGCTCATCATGGACCTGACCATATCCAATAGGGTCCGATTCCTCCTCTCTGACACCCCGTTGAGTTGAGGTGTACCCGGAGGTGTCCATTGTGAGACTATGCCGTTTTCTTTGAGATAGTCCCGGAATTCCCCACTAAGGTATTCTCCTCCCCGATCTGATCGAAGAGCCTTAAGAGGTTTTCCAGTTTGTTTTTCTACTTCATTCTTGAACTCTTTGAACTTTTCAAAAGACTCAGACTTGTGTCTCATAAGATACACATACCCATACCGTGAGTAATCATCGGTAAAGGTAATGAAGTAAGAATAACGTCCCCTGGCTAGCACATCGAATGGGCCACATACATCTGTATGTACTAGGGCAAGTAATTCAGTGGTCCTCTCCCCATGTCCTACAAAGGGCAGTCTTGCCATTTTTCCTTGAAGACAGGACTCGCAAACTGGATGTGACTCGGAAGTCAATGAGCCTAAAAGCCCATCTTATCCATTTTGTTCATTCTGTCCTCTCCAATATGGCCAAGCCTGAGGTGCCACAAATATCTTTGGTTTATCTCATCTCTGGATCTTTTGGATCCTTTGGCACTCACATCTTGCTCGGTAACATTCACAGATACATCCATATGTAAATGATAGAGACTGTCAATCATGAAACCACGTGCGACTATTTTATTTCTCAAATAAATAGAACAGCAGTCTTTGTCAAATGTAAAAACATGACCTTCCTGTGCTAGACATGAAACAGAAATCAAATTCCTGCTAGCAACAGGTACATAATAGCAGTCTCTAAGTATTAAACTAAATCCAGACGATAGTCGCAGATGGTAGGTGCCCACAGCCACAGCAGCAACTTTTGCCCCGTTGCCAACCCGAAGGGTTACCGCACCTTCCGCCAGCCTTCTACTTTCCTTTAGACCCTGCATGGTAGTGCACAAATGAGCACTAGAACCAGAATCTATAACCCAACTAGAAGTAGAAGAAACCGTTAGATTAGTTTCAATTATGAGCAAGTCTATACCTTCTGAAGGTATGTCACCTTTCTTGTTCTTTAGGCTCTCGAGGTATGAAGGACAGTTTCTCTTTCAGTGGCCTTCGACATTGTAGTGGAAACATTTTCCTTTGTCGTTAGCCTTTTTCTTTTGAACTTCCTTCTTTTGCTTCTTGTCTTTCTTCTGCTTCTTAGCAGGCTTCTTTTTCTTCCAAGTAGACTTTCTCTTGGAACCAGAAGTCAACTCAGCAGTAAGGACATTGCCCCTTGAACCTTTCAAGGCTCCCTCAGCAGTTACCAACATGTTGATTAGTTCAGTCTTAGTGCATTCAATCTTATTCATGTGGTAGTTTACTATAAACTGACCAAATGAATCAGGAAGTGACTGTAGGATCAAATCCACTTGCAATTCCTTGTGCATGTCCATACCGAGCTTCTCAAGCTCCTCTAGGTCCTTGATCATGGTCAGACCGTGATCATGGACAGACTGCCCTTCGCGCATCTTCGCTTTGAAAAGCCTCTTGGACACTTCAAAACGAGCTGTGCGACTCTGCTCACCATACAACTCTTGTAGGTGTGCCAGTATGTCCCTAGCAGTCTTTATATTTTCATGCTGGCATTGGAGTTCATTAGACATAGATGCCATCATATAGCATTTTACTCTAATGTCATCATCCAACCACTTTTTATGCATCTCACGCTGAACATCAGTGGGACGTGCTGGTAATGTGGGGATATCTGAATCGAGTATATAGCCTATCTTCTCACAGTCCAAAACTATTTTGAGATTTCTAAGCCAGTCCTTGTAATTGGTTCCAGTCAGTCGGTTGGTCTCAAGAATACGGGTCAAAGGGTTTGAAGCCGACATTGTATCTGCAGAGAGTAAAGATTCTAGTTAGACTCTTGTACTTGATCCTAATCTGTCCTAAGGTCTTTTAGAACAAATATGACTCCCACTATTTTTTCGAATTCCTCACACTCCCCTGGTAGGAAAACGGAAATCCCACACGACTAGGGTTTCTAGTGGGTACTGCGGTCCCGCCAATTCACATGCCACCTCACCTAACAGTTATTGGTGACACATAGATGGATGAGTGTACAACTCTTGTACAATGCTTCTCAAGCATGTTGCAGTGCAACTTGGTCTCTAAGCCATGAAGACCTCACCTAACAGTTATTGGTCCCATTTCTTAGTTAAGTCAGACCCACTGTATAACCGTAGGAATAAAGTCGTCATTGGGTCCTCACCTAACAGTTATTGGTGCCCAACCCCACCTTTACCCTACAACATCTCATGTCTATAGAGAGGTCCAGCCCCCCAATGCAACTTGACCACTGTATCCAGCCGAGACAAGTCAACATCAGAAAGGCCTTAGCAGCTCTACTACAGTGGAAGACCTATTGACTTAATATTGGTTAATCAGGTCTTAGTGTTTGCAACTTGAGCCTTTCATAAGAGGTAATCGAACAATTGGCCAGGTAAGCAGGTGGGAGGCTCTCCTTACTCAGAGAGTAAGGTCCTAATTAAGTAACCACCTTTCATGCTTTCCTAGACACCAATTAGATCAATTAATCTAATATGACTTGCTCATGTCGGTTCACTCTCGACTTGATTGAGGAGGTTTTGATTTAGGTCTCAATTGGGTTTGCTACATCACATGTAGACCTATCTACCCGACTCTCATTCACATCACATGCAAACGGCGCATTGCAGGCAGTTATAATCGCGGCAATAATTAAAGCTAAACTTTAACTAGGTGATGATCATGGATTCTAATTAGGTCGTATTACAAGCACATGCACATCAATCGATCAAGTGGTCTTCAACTCTTGAATTGGATCCAAGCTTCCTTGATTCGATCCTTGATCAACTCTTGATCCCATCGCCATCAACCGCTTAGACCCCTGTTCATCTCATGCATCGTCTTCGACTTGATCGTTGATGTACATCACATCACAGAAATACAACCAGATGTAAAATAAAAATAAAAATAAATTACATCTCCTTTTAGGAAGCACGCAGGCCTCTCAAAACATCAAATAAGATGCATGCAAGCATCTGAAAAATTACATGACATCGCAGATCACATCGCAGGTCATTACATTTGATACCAAAAGGGGTTGAATCCTATGATCATCACCGTATGCAACAATTATAATTTTCAGATCTGAAAACTAACTGATTGTATCATGACATAGGTCGCTGATCATGCTAATCATGATTCTAAACTTTGTAATCCCATTAACAATGCATTTAGAATCATCTTTTTATCACATAAAAATCAGCATGCAAAAAACAGCACCCCTGAAAAATCTGCATGCAGAATTTTTCAGCATGCATGATCATTCAATTTTCAGATCTAATATGCCTTTAGATATTTAATTCTTACCTTAATCTACGAAGCCTAGGCTCTGATACCACTGTTGGGAACCCGCCCATGCCGCTGATATTTCAAAAAATTTCAGATGGCAGCGGAATCGGCATGCACGGGTTCGACGTTCATCGCATGAACGCTTGTTTCGAGACCTTTCGTAATTAGGTAAGAATTAAAACTTTTAGAACTAATAGGAAGATCAAATCTTCACCTTGCGCGGGTAGATGATCACCGCGAATCTGAATTCGTGATTTTGGAAGAGGGTTCGTTTGAAGCCGTTCAAACGTCCGGCCTCTACGGGTATCCACACGAAGTAGAGAACCGATCAAAGCTTTCTTGTCTTCCCGGGGTGCTAGCTCCCTTGCAAAGACTCCTTTGATGGCTGATCTCTTCTCTTTCTTTCAACTCTTGAAAGTGCTTGAGAGGAGGAAGAAGAAGAAGGAACTCAAGGAAGAAGAACACAGCTTCTGCAGCCTTCTTTCTTTTCCCTGCGTTGGAAGAAGGATTGGAGGAAGAGGGAGACGCCAACGCTTGGACCTTGCTCTTCCTTTGCTTGCGGCTGAACCAAGAGAGGAGAGGGGAGGGTGGCGGCAGCAAGAGGAAGAGGACTCCTTCTATACCTAGGGCGCCGGCCTCACATCCCTTCTTATAGTCATCTAGGGTTCCTACTAAGTAGGAGCCTTAGACATCTTTCCAAAGAGGGGGCGCCGGCCCCCTTCTCTTGTGCCGCACCAATGGATCAAGGGGGAGGGGCTTGCACCCCTCCCTCTTGGTAAACCCTAGTCCACATTAGGGTTTGCATTGCCCTAATGTGGTCTAGCCCTAATCCTATTAGGCTTAGCCCAAGGGTGAACCAATGGATCCAATCTAGGTAAGTCCTAATCCAATTAGAACTTGAATCAATTTTGACTCAATTGAACTCTTCAATCCTAATCCAATTAGGAGTCTTATTGATTCATTAGATTAATAATTAATTGTGACTTAAGAAACCCTAATCCATATTAGGATGTATTTAATTTTAGTCCTAATCCAATTAGGACTCAATTTGAATCCGAAGTCCTAATCCAATTAGGATTTCTAGGAATCCTACTCCAAGTAGGAATCCAATTTTTAATTCAAAACTCCTAATCTCATTAGGATTGAGGAATCCTATTCCAAGTAGGAATCTCAGTCCTAATCCAATTAGAACTCTAGGTATCCTACCCGAAGTAGGATTCTTGTTTCAAGTCCAATTAATTAATTCCTTTTTCCTTCTTCAACTTCTTATCAATCAAATTGATTTCTTGTGATTCCTAATCACGATTTCAACCATCGGATCGGTCAATACTTCTAGTGTGTGTGACCCCTTAGGTTCTATTCTGACTGGTAGTGAGATATATTGTGATCTCTATCACTATATCATTGAAAACTCCTTTCAATGGGTTGGAACGATTCCAACTCAACTCATTAGGGTTTATCGATCATCAAGATAATCCCTATGAGTCCCACCATCCACCAGTGACACCTAGCAGCATGTAGTGGCTACCCAGCAGAATGGAATGATGAACCTCTAGGTGCAGTTAAACATGTGATACAGTCCTACTATCGTGGATCCCTACAGGACGGAGGTCATGGACAACTCGTCAAACCCCATCGTCTGTCATATGTCAAGATTTATTCGACTCGAGTTCGATAGTGAAAAACTCTTTCTCCACTGTGCATACTGCCCCGACCGAGGTCTTACGAACTCAGTCTTATAAATCACATAGGATCTCTCCTTATCTATCAAGGTCGATAGATTCCATATAGGTGCATACCCTACTCCTACAGTGAACTTACTGCAGCCAATCTACACTGCATGGACCCATATGGCTAGAGACCATGTATGTGTGCAGTCAAACTACAATAACCTCACTGTGAGTAGCCGAAACACCGCAGGTCAAAGGACCAGTCACACTACTGCAACATCAAGCAAGTCACTGACGAGTGGATAGACATCCAAGTGACTTCTTGTATTGGTCACGCTCAGTACCCTTGTTCTCTAACAAGCACCTGCACTATCACTTCAGTGTCCCTACACTGTGGACTCAAGTCTCGTCCATCCAGAAGGAGAGTGATCTGTGCACTGATCGGATCGATCACGGTCCTCGTGATGATCCTTTGATCAGGAGCATTTAGAAATCAATCACCAATGATACATGGCTCAAATTCTCAACTCTTGAGAATATGTATCATCATCTTATTAATTTCTTGGACGATTCATAGACACATAAACAATATGAATGAAAAAGATGCCTTTTATTTATTCAATAATAAATAGTCAAGTACAAAATTATGTCCCTAGAATCAACAATGTGTCAGCCAAATTGGCTTCTAGGGCATACATCTAACACTTTGTTCTTCACATACTCCCGGATTGAGTGAAAACGAACATCTATATGTTTGCTCCTTTGATGATAAACTGGATTCTTCCCTAAAGCAATTGCCGACTTGCTATCAATGTAAATTTGTGTAGCTTCATTTTGATCAATATTAATCTCTTTTAGCAAGCTCCTTAGCCATATTGCATGACTAACACATGAAGATGCCGCAACATATTCTGCTTCACAAGTTGAGAGAGTAACAATTGCTTGCTTCTTAGACATCCATGAGAATGCCGTATTACCCATAAAAAATACAAATCCGGAAGTACTTTTTCGGTCATCCAAGTCTCCACCCCAATCACTATCAGAATAGTCTTCAAGTTGAAAATTATTAGAATAAAAATAGAATAAGCCAAGGCTTAGAGTACCTTGAATATAACGTAGGATTCTCTTTGCCGCCTTCCAATGAGATGATTTTGGTTCCTTCATGAACCGACTCACCAAACCAACGCCATATAGTATGTCCGGTCTTGTACATGTCAAGTATCTCAAACACCCTACCAAGCTTTTGTAGAGTGTAGGATCAATCACCTTGCCTTCATCATTCTTGGACAATTTTACACCACAATCCACTGGTGTGTTAATAGGATTGCAATCTTCCATCTTGAACCTTTTAATCACTTCCTTTGCATAGTGCCCTTGGGAAAGAAAAATTCCATCTTCTAATTGATTCACTTCTAAACCAAGAAAATAGGACATAAGTCCCATGTCGGTCATTTCGAACTCCTTTGCCATTGCTTGTTTGAATTCTTTGATCAATTGTATAGAATTGCCGGTGAAGATAAGATCATCAACATATAATGAGATAAGTAATTTGTTCCCATCCTTCTCTTTGATATAGAGAGCTTGTTCATAGGGGCATTGAACAAACCCATTTGCCTTGAAATAAGCATCAATTCTTGAATTCCAAGCTCTAGGTGCTTGCTTCAAACCGTAGAGCGTCCTTTTTAATTTCAACACTTTGTCTTCTTGTCCACTTCTGACATAACCTTTGGGTTGCTCAATGTACACTTCTTCATTCAAATAGCCATTAAGAAAGGCTGATTTGACATCAAGTTGAAAAATCTTCCATTTGTTTTGAGCCGCCAAAGAAATCACCAAGCGAATGGTCTCCATTCGAGCAACGGGAGCAAAAACCTCCTCATAGTCAATTCCGGCCTTTTGCTTGTAGCCTTTAGCCACAAGTCGTGCTTTGTATTTCTCCACTTCACCTTGTGGATTTCTTTTGACTTTGTAAACCCACTTTACTCCAATTGGTTCAAGCCCACTTGGTAGAGAAGTAAGCTCCCATATCTCATTTTTTTCCATGGCTTCTATCTCTTCATTCATGGCTTTCCTCCACTTCTTATCTTTGATAGCATCTTCAAAAGAAATTATTTCTTCATTAGCAAAAAGACAAATAAGATTTAAGGGAGTTGTCACCTCATATAAATCTTGAATGCTTCTTGTCTTTAATGGCGTTGAAACATCTTCAACCGATGAAGTAGGAGATGAAGGTGGTGTTGGAACTCTAATTTGCTCCTTGATCTGCTCTTCATCTTGTATCATCACCATGTTAGTGTTCCAACTCCAAACACCGTCTTCTTGAAACTCCACATCTCGGCTTACAATGACTTTCTTCTCCTTTGGTTCATAAAGTTTATAAGCTTTGGATCTTGCATTGTACCCGATGAAGATGCATGGTAAGCTTTTATCATCTAACTTGCTTCTCTTTTGATCCGGAATGTGTGCATAAGCTATGCACCCAAACACCTTCAAATGAGAGATATCAGGCTTGTATCCACTCCATGCTTCTTGTGGTGTTACTTCTTCCAAGTTCTTTGTGGGGCATCTATTAAGCAAATAGATTGCACAATTGACAGCCTCGCCCCAAAACTCCTTCGACAACTCCTTTGTTTTAAGCATGCTTCGGACCATGTCAAGTATAGTCCGATTTTTTCTTTCCGCGACGCCATTTTGTTGAGGTGAGTATGGAGCGGTCAAAGGTCTCCAAATGCCATGAGTTTTGCAAAAAGCTTCAAACTCCTTGGATGTGAATTCTCCTCCACGATCTGACTGCAACGCCTTGATAGTATAGCCACTTTGATTCTCCATCAAAGTTTTAAACTCCTTGAAAGCTTGAAATGCTTCTGACTTCTCCTTCAAGAGATACACCCATGTTTTCCTGCTGAAATCATCAATAAAAGTTAGAAAATAGCGACGACCTCCAAATGAGCTTGGAGTGATTGGTCCGCAAATGTCGGTGTGGATAAGTTGAAGTGGTGTTTTTGCTTTGTTGTGAGACTTCTTTGGAAAGCTCCTCCTTGAGTGTTTGCCAAGAACACACCCCTCACATATATTATTAGGGACATCAATATAAGGCAGCCCCTTCACCATTCTTTTACTTGAAAGAAGCTTTAGAGCACCGAAGTTTACATGTCCGAACCGCAAATGCCAAAGCCAAGATACATCCTTCATACATGCACTTAGACATTTGACAACAATATGATTTATGTTTAATACAAACATGCGGTTATTTGACATAGGAACATGAGCAATCAATTTATTTTGTTTCCTTAGATAGAAGCTTCCTTCCTTTAGTTGCATATCAAATCCTCTCTCCAAGAGTTGCCCAATACTAAGAATATTGGTTTTCATATCAGGCACATAATAGACATTGGAAATAAACTGTTGGCTTCCATCTTTGAGTTGAATAAGTATCTTACCAATGCCCTTCACCTTTACCTTGGAAGCATCTCCAAATGAGACATGGCCATTCACCGATTCATCAAGCTCCATGAAAATTTCTTTGTGCCCCGACATGTGGTTACTTGCACCGGAGTCTAAGTACCACATATTTTGATTGATAGCATCTCTTCCTTTTCGTGCTAGTAGAAGCACTTCATCTCCATCATCTTCCTTTTTGATATAATTGGCTTTCTCATGAACTTGACTAGATTGATTAGAGTAGCACTCAAAAGAATAATGCCCAAATTTGTTGCAATTGTAACATTGAACTTGACCCTTGTCATACCTTCGGCCTCTACCTCTTTGTCCTCTTCCTCCACGATTTTGGTTGCCTTCCTCAATATTGTTGTGGTCACCACGGCCTCTACCACGACCATAAGATCCACCTCGACCTCTACCATGAACACGTCCTCGGCCACGACCACGGCCTCTTTGGCTACTTTCGCCTCTTGACTCCTCCCTTTTGTTATTGATGGAGAGCTTGCTTTGTAGAACTTGCTCTAATGGCTCTTGTCTTCTCTTTAGTATTCTTTGCTCATGGGCTTGAAGTGAACCCATAAGCTCATCTACCATCATAGTGTCCAAGTCTTTGGACTCTTTAATGGCCGCCACAACATAATCAAATTTGTGGTCCAAGGATCGTAGGATTTTTTCCACAACCCGATTATCATCAAGTGTCTCGCCGTTCCTCCTCAATTGGTTCACAACGGTCAACACCCTTGTGAAATAGTCCGACACAACTTCGGACTCCTTCATTTGCAAAGCTTCAAACTCGCCTCTCAAGCTTTGGAGGCGAACCTTCTTCACCTTTTCTACACCTTTGTAAGAATTTTGTAAAATCTCCCATGCTTGCTTGGAATTGGTAGCACTACCAACCTTCTCAAAAGCGGCCTCATCTAGGCCTTGGTAGATGAAGTAGAGAGCCTTCTTGTCTTTCTTCAAAGTCTCTCGTTGTTGCGCCGTAAGAATATCTCTATCTTCGGCTTCTACATAGCCTCTTTCGACTATGTCCCAAATATCTTGAGATCCAAGCAACGCCTTCATTTGGATACTCCAATTCTCATAGTTGGTATTGGTAAGACGAGGAATGGGAAGCACTCCGGTAGCCATGATCTAGCTCTGATACCACTTTGAAGAGGTGGATGGAGGAGAAGAATATTGTAGTATTTTTCACTAAGGAATGAAGAGGACTTTTCTCTATATTAGATTTCTTCAATTCTCTTCATTACGAAATGACTCAAATAACAACCCTTTATAAAGAGGATTTTACAACCCTTCAAGTAACCTCTATACAAAATACTAAGAGACATATTTATGAATGACACTTCGGTTTCATTTATGAAGAGGAATTCTAAGTAACTTTCATAGATAAGATAAAAGGTCTTTTTGGAATCACAAATGTCTTAAATAATATCTCTTGAATCAATGCACAATTAAGTTTATCTATTTCCAACAGCACCTCCCCTACGTCCTCCGACTCAGCATGTCTTCATCCCTGCCATCTTTCTGGAACAGTGGATGTTCTCCACGGATTCCCCATCCTCAACGTCTTCAAAGCAAGCCATCTTCTTCAGCCATTTCCATACAGTTCTTCATCAACTCCCCGGGTTCTTCTCAGCAAGGTCCCAACCGAAGCACATGTCCCCGCATCAGCAGCCGTCCCCGCCTTCCACGCGATCGTCCATCGTGTTCGCTGGCGAAGCCGCATCCCAGCTGCAAGGCGTCTCCAAACCTCCGCAATCATCGTGCTTCCTAGCTGCCGTTCCGAGTAAATGCAGTATCTCCAGCTCCTCTTCCGTGATCCAGCCTCCCACGCCCGTTCGACTGCAAGCGTGATCCAAGCATCGCGTCCAGCCGTCCGTGATCAACGTTCCCAGCATCTTCCCACCGGATCCACCTCCCAGTGATCCTGCAGCATCCAGCCGTCCGCATCACGGCCATTTCCTCCTCCGTTTCAGCATCCCGGATGACACGCCTTCCTCCC
The DNA here is from genome assembly GCF_051530095.1 of Phoenix dactylifera. NCBI lineage: Eukaryota > Viridiplantae > Streptophyta > Magnoliopsida > Arecales > Arecaceae > Phoenix > Phoenix dactylifera. The sequence continues at coordinate 7,726,857 of NC_143207.1, read as the reverse complement.
ATCGATCACGCACCCCGGACGTTCCCTCTTCCGCATCTCATCCCAAGCGTCTACAATCGGCCGCCCGTGATTCCTCCCCAAATTTCAGCACCCCGCGACTATAAGAGGAGGGGAGGAGAGGCCATCGAAAAGAGAGGAGGAGGAGGTGCTCCGCTGGTTCAAAAGAGGATAGTGCTCTCGGCTGGGCAAGGGGAGAAAGTTGGGAGAGGTGCTCAGTTTTCAAAGCTCTTTGAAAACAGAGCATACTCTGTTTTAAAGTTTGAGGAGAGTTTCATAATTTATTTTATTTTCCGTGAGAGTTTATTTGGATAGAGAGTTTTATTTATGATAAAGTTCTAATTTCTGTTGTTTTTTTAATTTCCATTCTTCAAATTCTGTAATCTTTCTTTTTTATGCAATATATTAAATTTTCTTTTATGCAATTTATCTTCCAAGCTTCAATCTTCTTAGCACTGTTTTCATTCTTTTTTTTATGCCAGAGCTTTCTTTTTCATCAAATTTATAAATGCTCTTCGATTTCTAAGTACCTATCTTTTCGTCATTTTCAAATAGAAAAGATTCTCTGGTAGACCAGAGAATCAGTCAATATCCCCGACGTAATGTTTTTCTTTTATTATTCAAAAATCAGCTTTGAATCCAAGTGAACGTTCTAATTTTTATGCAACTCCAATCGCCTTACGACCACTATTCTTCGAGTAGAAAAAGTAAGAGTATAATTAAATTAAACTTTGTTTGTCGGTTCTAACAACGATCTGTTTAGCGTATTTTTAAGTAAACAGGAATGGACAACAGGACCAAAGAGATCCATATGCAAAAATTGTAATGGACTAGAAATTGAAACCACATACTTGGGTTGGAAAGAAACTCTTGTATGCTTGCCCATTTGACAAGCATAACAAACTATATCTTTTTTTAAAATTTATTTTTGGCAAACCTACAACAAGATCATTTTTTATAAATTATGTCCATGCTTGAATGAGCAAGTCTCCTATCCCATAACCAACTAGTTTCACTATTTTTGAATTTCATCGCCATAATATATTGAACATTTTAAGGAGAAAGATCATCTAAGTAAATAATATAAACATTTTCTTATCGTTGGCTAATGAGTTTTATCTCATTATTAGTGATAGTAGCGACTGTGCAGGAGAAAAACTCAAAACTAACTTTAGTACCTCTATCACACAGTTGGCTAATACTAAAAAGATTATGATTTAAACCATCTACAAATAAAACATCATCATTGCAAGTAGAGAAATTTATACTGACACATACAATACCAATGATCCTCCATTCGCTATTGTCTTCAAATATGATAGTTCCTCTATCATTAGCCTTCAAAGAGATGAATTGTGATTCATCTCCGTTCATATGCCTTGAACTTGATCCTTGATGATTCAATAATTGAGGTACATAGCCTTTCTTTATAATGTAATAGTGATGATGCAGCAAAAAAAAAAAGAAAAGGCAATTTGATTGGCGAGGTTATGCTTCAAAGATCAACATGAAAATAGAAAAAAACTGAATTGAAGAATTTTTTACTTAGAAAAAGAAATTCTCTCGAAAAAACTTTATTAATATCTCAAAGACTGGCCTTACAATATATTATGCATATATTTATAGGACATGATACCCTAAGCCTAATTCGAGCATTAAACTCGATACAAAATTATACTTAAAATAGAACTCGACATTAAAAAAATATATTAGAATTATTCTATTACAAATATAGAAATGTGGTTAAAATTTGATTATGTCCCTAATGAAAAAATTATAAAAAAGTTTGTAGTATGCGTCCATGAATCCACTAGTTTCTTCGATACCTGGCATGGTTTAGTTAGTCCTAATAACTGTTGGCAGCACTCTGTCATCAAGTGAGGTTCACCCTTATACAATTCAGGTCAAATTTCTCTTCTAATTCAAAATGATTAGCTTTCTAAAAATAAACACGACTAGTATAAATAAATATATAAAATAAAATTTTACAGGAGATAGATCTCGACTCCTATATCAACTTTATCTTCTTTCACACTGCCGAATTTTTCTGGAATTGGGAGATAGATCCGGACAAAAAATTTTCTAATTTTTTATTTTTTTTTGGTTTGACTGGCTTATTTCAAATCTAGTAATCCTTTTGGATCACAATTGCTCAGCAAATTTCAGATTCTCTTAGTCAAAACATGAATATGAACCTAGTTATTCCTCTAATCAATCTAAATCACTACAAATTAAAAATGTACAAATGCTTGGATATCAAAGTATTGCACAACATACATTGATGCCTATCATATATTGCTAGATTTTTGGTATTTAAGCATGCAACTCGATTGCTTCAAATCTACATGTTTTGAGAGATCGCTTCAAAGCTACTTATATTTATTGAGAAGCTAATAGCTCTACTGATTGGTTGCAAACTTTGTTTTTGTTGGCAACAACCTCATCTTGACCTTCCAACATGAGTTAAACAGCTTGTTGTGTCTACAATCTCTTCCCTTTTTTCCAGCAAAAAAGAAAAAAGAAAAAAAGAAAGAACAAAAGAAAAAGGAAAGGGAGGAAGTATGTTTTACTTTGCAGCCATGGCGCCGATTTATGTCCTGATCGCATTTCCTCGGGGAGAAGGGCCGCAGCCGCAATCCACCGTCGCCACCTATGCAGCCAAACACCACCGTCCGGCCCTTCGCGTCTCGCAACCTCCTCGTGGGCCAAGTCATGGTCGCCATGCTGCAGGACCGCCCCTTCGGCCCCTCCCTCACCCCCTCCCCCGGCTTCCCCGGCTGGACCTCCGCCGCCGTCATCGACGTGCTCGCCTCCATCGCCCGCTTCTTCTTCCTCAGCCCCCGCTCTATTGGCCGCCGGCAGTCCTTCCGCCACCGCTCTCCTCTCCGCCGCCGCAGCCTCCGCCGCGAGTCCGCCGACCTGGGCCGCGGCCTCTGCCTCCACGGCCCCCCCGCCTACCGCGACCCCACCAAGGTAAAACTAGGGGTCGCCAAGGCCTTGGAGTTCTACTCCTGGGTGGAATCCCGGTGCGGCTTCCTCCACGACGAGCTCACATGCCGGGAGATGTCCCGGGTCCTGGCCAAGGCCAACAGGCTCCCGACTCTCTGGCGGTTCCTCCGTTCGAATGAGGCCCTCGTCGGCACCGCCACCGTGACGTCGGTCATCAAGATTCTTGGCGAGGAGGGTCTCACCAAGGAAGCACTGGCCGCATTCTACCGCATGAAGCAGCTCCACTGCAAGCCCGACGTGCAGTGCTACAACACCGTCATCTCGGCCCTGTGCAGGGTCGGAGACTTCAAAAAGGCTAGATTTTTACTGGACCAGATGGAGATGCCCGGTGCTCGGTGCCCGCCTGATACGTTCACTTATACGATTTTGATCAGCTTCTACTGCAAGCGGAGCTTGCAGACCGGGTGTCGCAAGGCCGTTAGGAGGAGGATCTGGGAGGCGAATCATATGTTTCGGAGGATGGTGTTCAAGCGCTTTGTCCCTGATGTCGTCACGTATAATTGCTTGATCGATGGGCTCTGCAAAACGTACCGTATCGAGAGGGCACACGAGCTGTTCGACGATATGTGTCTTAAGGGTTGCTCCCCTAATCGGGTCACGTACAATTCTTTCATTAGGTACTACAGTGCTGTTAATGAGGTTGATAAGGCCATTGAGATGATGAGAGAAATGCTGATGAGGAAACACGGCACACCGACCACGAGTTCATATACACCAATCATACACTCCCTGTGTGAGACTGGAAGAGTTGGGGAGGCAAGGGATTTCTTGGTGGAGATGGTTGATGGTGGATCTATCCCGAGAGAATTCACATATAATCTAGTTTGCGATGCACTGAGTGGTGCAGGGAAAGAAACTTTGCCGGACGAGCTGCGCAGAAGGATAGAAGAGGGAATTGATGTTAGATTTCGACGGGTAATGCAAGTAAAGCCTGTGACGGGTGGCAGGACCAGATCCACTCAGCAGCAGATGTGATATTGGATGTATGACATGTAATGGACGAGTGAAGGGAATTTGCTATCTGTAAATCTGATTTGCCTCAGGTAAAAGTCGCTACCAATCTATAATCTGTTCATCAATCCCAGTTTTTTATTGGATCTTCCAGTGCTATTGGCTTATTGCTACTTCTAAGAGAATTTTTAATGGAAACCTTTTCTTTTTTTTTATTTTGTCTGATTCAAAACAATTTTAGGATTCTGTTGTTGTCTAAATTTGCTATCTAAATTGACTGTCATTTTGAAACCAAGCATTTTAACCAAAATTTATAAATTTACATGTATGTGGACAGTTTGTGCAAGATTTTGTTATTATTCTGAATTGACCAGATATTGACTCTAGAAACATGCTTTTCCTGAAAGGATAAAATGCAACTTACAACTTTACTAATATAAGGTTTGATAGTTGAGCAACTAGGATACAGTGGAGTCCTTATATAAATTGGCATTGTACTTTTCTTTTTAAATTTCTCTTAACTGACCAAGTCATTCAGATACTACCAATGGATAACATTTCTACTCTACAAACGGGAGATTCTACAATTTTGTCTTGCTTTGTTTCTAATGACATTTTTTCTTTTTCATTTTGTTTTTGATCTTTGATGATGTTGACAGTAGATAGTCTGTGTAATGCACTTTCCGTTCTCTGGAAGTTTTGGTATACATAGAATTTTGTTTCATTTATTACTGATGTGGCCTAAATCTAATCCGCCCATCATAGATCGATACGAGCATTTTGAAAAGATTCGAATTTGAACAAATTTAAATTTTTGGCGGAGTCCAAACAAGAAAGAAGATTACGACATATTTTGATCCAGATAAGGAAGTTACGACAATTTCTTGATTTTTGCCTCCAAATCATGGATTCACGCTCTCTCCTTTATATAAACAAGGCCAAGGGACTCCAAAGGGAGGAACGACCAGACACTCCCAAACATAGATGGCGAGAAGTTTCCAAGAAGAGGCACTTGAGCTCTCAAGGCGACAAACTCTCATGGTGAGAAGCTTTTACGAAGAGGCTTTCAAGCTCTCATAGCAACTTTTGCATCTGACTCCTCTTCCATGGCCATCCTTGAATGCTATCTCCTCTCCAAACAGGATGTGTGCCTTTGGAGATCGGGATGCGCTTCCTTGGAAATTGCTCTTACATGCCATCTGAGATTCAAGCACTTCGCGTATAGGGCCTACATCCTTGTAGATTAGGATGTGAGTTTCTGGAGGCCGTCCTTCTGTGCCATTTGAGATCCGAGCATCGTGCGTATAGGATCTGAGTTCTTGGAGATTAAGATGCAAGTCCCTGGAGGTCGCTCTTCCATGCCAACCGAGATCCGAGTGCCATGTGTACAGGATTTGCATCCTTGGAGACCAGGATGCGAGTCCCTGGAGACCGAGGCGCATGATCGTTGACCAAAGTCATGCCAAGCTCCCAGTTCATGCATCCTCAGAGACAAATTGCAAGTTTCTGGAGACTGGGATACGCGTTTGCCGACCAGAGCCATGCCGAGCTCCTAGCCTGCCCTTCCAGTCTGAGCATCCTTAGATACCAGGACGTGAGTCCCTAGAGATCATGATGTGATCGCTGATTAGAGCAAGATTGAGCTCCCAGTCCGTGAATCCTTAGGGACTAGGAACGAGTCCCTAGAGACCGGGACGCACGACTACCGACCAGATCCCTGCTGATCTCCTAGGGTGAGCTCCTAGTCTGTGCATCCTGGAAGACTAGGTTGCAAGTCTCTAGAGACCTCGACGTGCGACCGCTAACCAAAACCATGCCGAGCTCCCTTGCCACTCCGAAGCCGAACTCCCAGTCTGCACTCTTAGTCCGTATATTCTCAGGGACTAGGACGCAAGTCCTTGGAGATCGGGATGCGCGACCGCCAACTAGAGCCATGTTGAGCTCCCAATTCACGCTCCTAGTTCGTGCATCCTCAAAGATTAGGATGCAAGCTTTGGAGACTAAGATGTGCATCCGCCAACCAGTGCCATTATTCAAGCATGTTCGTCATTCTTCCTGGCCTGCATAGCTTACCTTTTTCTTTATTTTATCCCTTGTATGGATTCAATATTTCTATTTGATATTATAAAACCTAGATCATTTATACGTATATACTGTATTCCATTTTATTGATTATCAATCATCTTATCAAATTTTCTCTCACTCTTTTCCTCTATCTATATTCATTTTAAGGATTGAGAGAGCTATACTAAATGTGTGGATCTTGCATGTTCTCAGGGATGTTAATACTTAAGGTCAAGATGCATACGCTTTCTTCAAAAAAATCAATGGAAAACTGATAAAAGAGATAGAGTCGGGTGCAGAAAGTTTGCACTCCATTTACATCATTATTTTTACTTTAGGTACATAACAACTACTGATGTTGCTGCACTTGAGTATACTGGTGGTCTTTGATTATTGCTCATGAAGGCATTTCACCACAAACAACTATTGCACCGGCGAAGGGTGTACTTAGCCTTCTGTGCACTGAACCTTGCATTTTCATCCATCAACTCAACTAGCTGTGGATACAAGGAAAAAAGAGGTTTAGGATAGATAGGAAGGGTGCCAGTACTAGTAAATGTAAGTAGGAATAAGTAGTTGATGTCTTCAATTCTCTGTAAAGTAAAAACATATAAACGGGTTGATGCGAGAGACTGTACCAGTTGCCTTGTTTCTGCCTAGAGCTTTTGCTGCAAATTTGGTGCCAAAATAAACCATGTTACCAACTTGAAAGAAGAAGAATAATTTTTTTTTTTTTTTCAATTCCTTTTGTAGTTAAAGAAGCACTCAGTGTTAAAATCTAATAGATATTCTTATAGTTGGTGTGACCCTAGTTCGAGGGTTCATAAATGTTAGTAGTTTATAGAAAATGTTTGATATAACTGTCAATTTCTAGGGCACGTCAGCAAACATTCAAAGGAGAATATATTTTTCTTTCGTTGTAAGAAATAAGAATGTATAGTTTTTAGGGGTTCTCGGATACCTTGTCTTCTTGGAGTAGGGCATTCTCTTCTTTGAGCTGATTGACCTCTGTTTCTAGCTCCAAGGTGTAGGCCTTCAAAAATATCATGCAGAGAAAGGTTTTCAACCAAGATTTAATCATGCAAGAAGGAAGATTTTGTGTAAAATTAATATGGTTATACATTCCAAGCTGTTATTTAGTAGTCACAATTCTGATTGGTGTTCTACTTGTGTTGGTGCTTTCCTTTTCTCACACACCAAAAAAAAGAAATGAGTCCATTTACTACAATGAAACATTTATGTATGAATTCAACTTCGTAGAGTAATTTTTGGGAAGCTCAAACATAAATTAGAAAAGAAAATGAATTAGATTTAAATCACAATAATTTGTTTTGCTTCTTATGTCATGCAAATACTTCCTCAGTACTAACTTGAGTAAGATCATTTCCCTTCTATCAACTATGGACCCTCTCAGACACGGCCAACCCCATAGACAATAAACTACTAATAACCCAGCAACTCTAGCAGTGAAAATTACGAGTTACAGACAAGTGAAATACTTTTTGCTTACATTTTTTCTGATTTTCTCAACTAGTAGGATTGCCGTATAATATTGTTGAAAAACTGCAATCAAAAAATAATGATGCCACAAATTTCTTTTCTTTCTTTATGTAATTAAATGGGATACCACTTACTAAGAGACAATAATCTCTACAATCTACTCAAACAGTTAACAAACAAAATAATTAAGCAAACCACACATAAGAGGCCATATAATTTTTTAACATAATTTTTTTTTTTATGTGAAGAAAAAAAACCACGGAACCTAGTCCAGCAAAAAACTTTCACTATTTATAATAATGAAATTACAATAGATCCTCTTTAAATCAACTAGAGGTTGCACAAACATCAACAAAATTTAATTTTGGCTTTAACAATAAGAATATTCATCATCAATATGACGAATTTCAACAATAAACATCAAAATAGAAGATAGATCTCACCAAGTATTGATCCTTAAAATAATCAATAGAGAAAACTTTTTAAAGATCCAAATTGTTCAATCTGTAGCTCTTAATATCGGAAAGAATATACTAAAATTTTAGCTAAATCCGAATAAAATCAACCATTCGATTATTCGACAAAACAACACTTTTTTTTTCGTTTCTTTTTTTTTTTCTTCCTCCGTCTTCCATAGAGGAAGGATTGCCACCACGAGAGGTAGGATTGCCGTATTTAGTACCTAACGCCTCATTCTGCCATTTCTGATTTCTAGGACATCTCATGTTTTCCATGATGTAAGAGCTATGTGCAGGATGATTTTTTCTGAAACGGAGGATCTTTTCCCGCAACGAAAGAAAATAAATAAATAAAATCCTGCAAAATAACAAACAGTAATAGAAACAAAAATCTCACCTCTAGCAACCCAAGCGTGTTGTATCCCAAGAGATCCACGCTCACTGCCTCTCCAAGAGTTTTGCAGTTCTCGCACCTTTTTTATGTAACTTATGGTTCTGATGGCCAACGCTGGCTATTTATAGCTACCACATAAAATCTTAGGCAATGATATGCGTGGGATCCTTAGGAATTTCTATTCTCAGCCGTAGGATTATCACTGAAAAACTATTTTTCAGAATTCTTTATATTCTCTTAATTCTGAATTTTGGGCTTTTACAAATTGCAAAAATGTCCATCAACACTTTGCAATTGACCCCCTAGAAAAAAAGATTAATTTAGTGAAATCCCTTTTGCTTACAATTTTGTTTATTTATCCTTCCACTATACTATATTCCACATAAGCCAATAAGATCGGAAAAATATCACTGATTAAATCCCTGGCTTATATAATTCTTAATTCTTATTTTGTAAATTCAGTTGGACCCCAAATTATTTTTATAAATCTCATTGGCTAGTTTTTTTTGGGTCCAACCTCATGCATACATACTGAATATACTACCTTAAATTGAGGCTGATGGATTCCTTATTGAGTATCTATATAAATTTATCTAATGCACTCAAGACCCAACTTTATCTACATATTTGATCTTGAGAAGACCATCAATAATTGACTCAGTCAAAGCACAAGAACACACCAAATATATCTGTATAGACCTCTCAGGCCAAAGAATATATAAACTAATTATGTTGAGTACCCTTCTCAACGTCAATGATCACTTTCAGAAAGTATTCATATTTGGATTTCCTTTAATGTATGTACTTTTACAGTGCACCTACTCGTTTGCTTAAGGTCTCTACCTCAATAACGAAGTCTATCATCCTATTTATATAGCAGCATAACGAGTGTAGGCCTAAAATATGTAACTTGGCCTAGAACAATATGAGTTAATAAGGAATCAAAAAACCACCATTTTGCGCCTGTGATTCGTTTATCATCGGTGTGATTCTTCTACAATGTTACTTAATATATATACCATTTGAATATCTCCTGTCATAATAAAATACCCAATAAACAAATAAAAATATTTGTGAAAAGGAGAAATAAATAATTCAATAATTATTAAAATTAATTTACAAATTGGTTTCTGAGGGCATAATTCTAGCACTATGAATAGAGAGAGAGAGAGGCACGGGGGCAAGGATTAAGTAAGAAGGTTGTAAGAAGAGATGAGAGGGAGATTAGATGCTACTCAGTCACCTTGAATCATAAGAAACATCCTCCTTGCATCTCTTTACGGCATTCTCTTCCATGTTTCTCAACATTTCCGGCATTAATTTGGTAATGAGGTAGAATTGAGTAATGAGTTGTCTATATAAGACAGTAATCCTTGGCTACATTTTGATTGACCTGACAAAGAGATGAAGCGGAAAAATCATCTATTTTGTTGCTCAATGGATTCTTACTCGATGTTCCATATCTTGTTTTTCATTACGTTATGGGGTGTGCCGACTTCTATCACCATTTTATTTTCCTTTTTGGTTTAGGTATTCTATTGATAAACGTAGAAGAAAAGGTTTAATTATCAAACAAACCAAAATATTTTTTGTGCGAGTTTAGGGATACTCAAACTTTAACATGCTCTTACAGCATGTCGCCCATTCCTTTTGCAAATAGTAGATATTTAGTTAAAATGCATTAAGATAAGAAAAAACATTACCCGCTTTCTGGCACGAGAACGAGCAGCAGACTCTCGATTCTTGATCATCCTCCTCTTTCGCCTCTCCATCACCCTCCCTATCATCTCATTCAAAGCCCGCTTTCCCCTTCCGCTCCTCCCTCCTGCTTCCTCCCTACCATATACACCAACCCCGTCCGCATGCTCTAGTGATAGACTGTCAGTGGACGCGGGGCTTATTTTTCTCGGCTTTACTGGTGATCCCATCTCCAGCCACTGTGCCCCAAACCCTGCCTCTCCCATGTTCTCTCCCCCTCCAAGATGGACTCCTCCTAAAGATGGTCCACTCTTGGTGCACACGAGACTCCCTGGGTCCTTGCACCCCAATTCCAGCATATGGTTGAACTCTCTCTCTTCACCATCAATTTGTAGGCTGGAATTATTGCATGGGCTCTGTTGTGGAGAAAGTGAAAAGAGAAGACAAGAATTGTGTCCTGTTTTTATTACACCTACCTTTACAAGAAAGTCTTCGAGTGTCATCTCCTCGAGGGGAGATTGGTGAGAAGCACCATGGGCATATCCAATGTGGGGGCTGTCGACGGTTTGCTCCCTCTTGATCTTTGCCCAGACCTCATCCATGGTCTTCTGACAAAATGGGGAATGGAGGCTGGAGGCTTGGCTGTGGAGTGGTGGAGAGATGGAGCTGGTGTTAGGAGCAATGGCAGACGTGCGGGCGTCATCAGAAGAAGCCCAGAGATTGGTGAGGAAATCTTCCATGTTCGCAAAGTCGATGGCATTGTCAGGCTCAAGTTCTGTGGTCAACACCTTCTCTGAGGCGAGAGATAGGATGGAGGGTTGCATCATTTTGGAGAATGCCGATATCAGCTCTTGCTTCGTCTGCTCTGCCGCTCTCTCGTTTTTCTCTTGGTTTTGTTGTTGCTCAAGGTTTTGGTGCTGAGTTGGCGTCCAGACATCATCCCACGTATTGATATTATTGTGGGTAGTCAAAGCGGAGTAGTTGAGAGAGTTCTTCGTAAGGTTCCTTTTTCAAAAAAAGTCATCTCCTTTTCTTGGAAGTGGACTTTTAGCTTTGGTTTTGCTGCAAGGCGAGACAATAGAAGAAAAGAAATTTGTTTCAGAGGGAGAACCGACGCCGTTGCAAGCTGGCACAGTAGCGGTGGGAAACGATTGCTTTTGAGAAAGAGATCAAGGCCACGGCCACTAGTTGAAAGTCTCTTAGCTGGCTTTTGTGTTTTTACTGAAACAAAATGAGGGGAATTAACCCCACCCACGTAGCAATTTTCACTGGGCCCTTCTTCCATCAGAAAATATTTGATGCAGGTAAAAAGTTTCTCATACCTTTCCCACCAGTACGGGCGAACCGCACCCGTGAGTTTCGAACATAGGTCACTCCATTGGAAACAAAGCCCCATTCCACCATGCTACCAACTCGGTGGTTGGCTTTTGTTGCTTGTCAAATTTTTGTTGGAGTGATGCTCTTGACAAAAATAGAAAAAAAAATCATACATATTGAAGTTTCTAAGGTTAAAAAAAAAAAAAAGTGATCACATGCACATGAAAACTTTTGGGGGAAAATAAAACATTAAAACCATGATTGAAAAGAGACCCTCCAAGGATGAAATATGATACTAAAACAAGAAAAACTATTAAAAATATTCATGTGAAAATATACACAAACCAATGGGAAAATAACTAAAAAATCTAATTTTCATCGGATATTCATCAGTTTTTAAGCTGGAGGTGATCCAACAAAATAACCGTAAATTTAATATATATATAGAAACCTCTCTTTCCTTAATATTTACTATCATTCACTCTTTTTAAATAAAAAAGGATAGGGTGTACTCTATATATAGATGACTACAAAACCAAATGCAATACGGTCAAACAAGTGGATATATATATTCATGTAGGTGATGCCAAATGCACATGATGCTAAAACCCCCATTAATGTCTTGATGTCATAAGCCACAAAAAAATTCCCTTAGGCTATGTTTGGATCAGGTATGAGTCATTTTGGGATAAGAAAAAGTTATGCTATAGGTATTGATTTATGCCAGAATAAATAAGTAAAACCATAATTTTTGTTTGTATAAATATAATATATATACCAAGTAATGATTGCAATTATTCTCTAATGTTTATTTGGATGTTAAGAGAGTATAAGAAATACTATTTAGATGTTGATGGGGGACAAAATGGACCGTCCTATTTTCGGCATGAAGTCATCCAATTCTGAACACTAGAAGGCCAATCCCAAAAGACCGACTACAGGAGGCCGACCCCAGAAGGCCAACAACAGGAGGCCAACTCAGAAGTCCGAGCTCAGAAGGCCAACCTCGTCGTCCACATGCTGCGGCCATGCCCTGCAGCAGCCTCATCGCACCATGCTTTGCTTCCTGGCTACGCCACGATATATCAATCAGAGGCCATGCCCTGCTGCCCCAGCCATGCCCTGCCACATCTGTCAATGCCTTACCGTCGCCAAGAACGGACTGCATCGTGCGCCACAAGCAAGCTCTGATTGTGCACCACTCCCACTCATGATGGGAACATGCCATACCTCCGCTACCTAAGTGCTCCTACCGGGACTATAAAGAATCCCAACAGGTAACTTCTAAGGGACTTTTAGCCGGACCAAATTTACTCCACTCTAACTTGAGCGTCGGAGGGCCCTCACTGGAACCCCACCGGTGAGGCTTTATGCAGGTCCGCTGCCGTCGCACGAGAGGTGGCTCCCGTCCTCTTCTTCCACTCACCGGCAGCTCCCTCGACTCCTCCGGCATGGTCACCCTCGGGCCAGATTTGAACCACAACATATTTAGTGCTAGAGGAAGGAACTGAGTCGTGATCATGAAGGTGAGGGTCCAAGGTGCTTCAAATGCCTCGAGGCACAGGGTACCAACTCCCGACCACTCCCTCAATGTCCACCCCTTGCAGCACCTGCGCCAGCGGACTGAACTCCTCAGGTCCAGTCGGAGCAGTTTAGTCTGCTTATCCAGCAAGTCCAAGCACTCACTACGGCCGTTCAAGGCCTGCAGCGGGCAGGAGCCCATCCTGCACTCCCTCCTCATGGGTGCAAATCCTTAGGACGGCACTCGTGATGCCATTCTCCTGCAAAGCGTCACCACGCCAACCTTAGAAGGCCGAGCTCAGAAGGCCGAGACAACCTCAGAAGGATCAGAAGGCCTAGTGGGAGAAGATGCTCCCAATATAGCTTCTATATACTACATGTCAACGACTCCTCAACCTTGGGGGGCAGCAGTGCGGCCTAGAGCTCAACGCCTGCCGCCTAACAACCTCCAATGACTCCCAGCCGGTGCTGAGCTAAGTCCTGAGGAACCTCGAAGCTCAGGAGTTATCAAAATGTCTCCAAAAAGTACGGAACGCTACTTCGGCTTTAAATAATTTTAATATTCCACATATTATAAGGTCGGAGAATGCAAAAGCCGACCTACGGATATCTCCATCCCCAACGTCTTCCCCCTCATTTATATTCTCGGGCTGGTGCTTACCCTCGAGCTCTTTTGTTCTCGAGCTCATCTAAGTGATCGAGCTCCTCTATTCTCGAGCCCATCCAAGTGCTCGAGCTCCTCTGCTCTAGAGCTCATCCAAGTGCTCGAGCTCTTTTGCTCTCGAGCTCATCTAAGTGATCGAACTCTTCTACTCTCGAGCTCATCTAAGTGCTCGAGCTCTTCTAAGTGATCGACGCTATTTCAACGCTAATTTGATGCCATTCGACACCATTTCGACGCCAATTCGACACCATTTCGATGACATTCAACGCCATTTCGACGCTAATTCGATGCCATTTCGACGACATTCGATGCCATTTCGACGACATTCGATGCCATTTTGACAACATTCGACGATAGTCGACGCCATTTTTGACGCCAATTTGATGACATTCGACGCTAATTCGACGACATTCGACGCTAATTCGACGACATTCGATGCTATTCGACGCCATTTTGACGACATTCGACGCCAATTTGACGCCACTTCGACACCATTTCGACGACATTCAATGCCATTCGACGCTTTCTGCGACGACGCGCCCCGATCTGAGTGGGGGCGCCCTGCTGAGTCGACCATAAGCTAAAAAAGGCCGCTGAAGTCGACCTCGGTGCAGTCGTTTAGCTCGGCTTGGATAGCTCGGCCTAAAACCGTTAGCTCCAACTGTACGAGAGGTACACCCTACTCAGTACATACATTTCCATAGATATTTGGCTATATTACAGGACGATCAACGACTGGACTACTTCCTTCGCCCGAGCCAAAAGACAACTCGGACTCGAAAGTCTGGGGGCAAATGATGGAGGACAAAATGGATCGTCCTATTTTCGGCATGAAGTCATCCAGTTCTAAGGGCCAGAAGGCCAATCCCAGAAGGTCGAGCTCAGAAAGCCAAGCCCAGAAGGCCGACCACAGGAGGCCGACCCCAGAAGGCCGACCACAGGAGGCCGAGCTCAGAAGGTCGAGCTCAGAAGGCTGAGCTCAAAAGGCCAACCTCGTCGTCCACATGCTGCAACCATGCCCTGCAGCAGCCTCATCGCACCATGCTTTACTTCCTGGCTACGCCACGACATATCAATCAGAGGCCATGCCCTGCTGCCCCAGCTATGCCCTGCCACATCTGTCAACGCCTTACCGTCGCCAAGAATGGACTGCACCGTGCGCCATAAGCAAGCTCTGACTGTGCACCACTCCTACTCATGATAGGAATAGGCCATACCTCCACTACGTAAGTGCTCCTACTGGGACTATAAAGAACCCCAACAGGTAACTTCTAAGGAACTTTTGGCTGGACCAAATTTATCCCACTCTAATTTCAGCGTCGGAAGGCCCTCACCGGAACTCCACCGGTGAGGCTTTGTGCAGGTCCGCGACTGTCACGCGAGAGGTGGCTCCCGTCCTCTTCTTCCACTCACCGGTAGCTCCCCCGACTCCTCCGGCGTAGTCACCCTCGGGCCAGATTTGAACCACAACAGATGTTATCCGGGATAAATAGATTAAAAAAAAGTGATTTTTATTATGCCACAATACAATAATATATCATATAACGTAATAATATAATAAAAATGTTGTGTAATGCATTACATATTAGACTATTATAGTATGACGCTACATTATATATAATATATTATAATACATTACGGTATAATATTATATTATTATGTTATAATATATTTTATTACTATTTCATTATATAAGATTATAACAACATCTAATATTGCACAATATTTAGTATCATAATAACATTGTAACATAATATTATATAATATTATAATATAATATAACATAATATCATATAATTATATTATATTAGGTACAAAGTTGTACCCGTTTTTAATAGGTATAGGGTTGTATTGACCAAATAACTAGGTTAACTTATCTTAGTCGACAGCTCTACATATTTGGGTTGTATTGCCTACTCCTGATGTGCATGTATAATATATGCCTTATAAGGAAAAGACAATGGAATACTCATTCTTATGTACATTTGCCAACTCCCTATGTTCAATCTTGTACATGAATAAACATCATGTTTAGAGGGGGCAATCAGCATGTGGAGTGAGGTTCGGGTCAGATTGAACTCATCACATATCATGACTTGTAGGGACTGATCTAAATCTATCCTAACCTAACAGTGACAATTGAATATCTGATGGGAACCCAATTGATCACAGCCAACCCGTCAACCCCCAATCTACCTAAGGAACTGAAAGAGTAGATGCCCTACAAGCCAATCGCAATATGTATTGTGAAGGATTTTCTTTTGATTTTTCAAATCATGTACATGATATTTAATATAAATAAAGGCATTGTGTTTCATCATATGCTGTTGATTATATTTGTGATGAACCTCTTAGATTAAGACAATGATTTTGAGGCTATGATGAGATCATACTAGTGAGACCTAAAATCTTAAAATCCTAATCTTAAATATTTCCAGTCATTGGTACATTGAGTCGAGGATCAATGTTTACCGGAAAGACTGGCACATCTTATGTATGCTCGATGCAGAGGGTGATTGATCTCATAATCACTTGTGTGGAGACACTAATACAAAGATGTGGGTGCTCATTAGAGAAATGAGTTCACTGAATTGACCTACAAAGAGAAATCTTATGAAGTCTTACTTACATGTCAAAAGATGATTCTCTTAGTGGGAGTTGTGCAACTGATCCTTTGACCTGAGATCACCATAGTATCTTGTGCACATAAATCCATATTTTGGTTTCCACTCATTCATGACAATAAGTTATGTACGAGGTCTTCTGGATATGGTGGAATGTGTACGAAGGTTATGAGTAGGTCAACAAGAAATTAATCACCTCTAGTAAGAGAAGATCGCATCCTATTTATTCTAATCATATGATAATTCAGAAAGTCTTTAATCAAAGCACAATGAAAATTAGAAAGAGTTTCTAATATTTCATTATTCGAATTATCATTAGAAGATTGAAAAATATATGAATATAAAATTGAGTTTGACATATATTCATACTCATATACATATTCGGGATGCAGTTTGATTAAAGGATTGAATTGCACGGTAACTTGCCACTGAAGGGTATTTTTGGTATTTCCACCAAATTCCATATTTTCCGGATAGACATGACACGTTGCTAGACGTCAATCTTGTCTTATAGGTTTGATCGAATTAAAGAGTTTAATTCGATCACCAATTAGAAAGGATTCTAATTGTTAAGTTTGGGTTCGCGCAGTTTGGACTTAAATCGATTAGAAGAGTTCTAATCAAGTTGGGTCAACTTGCACTCACACCTATTGCTGGCTAAGTATGGAACCCAATGGGTCACACACAAGAAAACTTATTAAGGGTCTAATTGGATTAGATCATGTTTGCAAGATAGACATCCTAGCAGGTGTTGCAAACCCTTAGCTCTTGATTCGAATTGGATTCGAATCTGATTCTTAATTGATCTAATTTGATTAGATCATCTTCTAATATGGGTTAGCCAAGAGTTGGCACCTAATTGGCTTGGTTTGAGTCTAATTGGATTAGATTTAATAAATCATTCAATCTAGACCGTTAGATCTTGATCTACCGTTGGATGAAGACATAATGGAGAGTTGGTTTAACCCAATTGGATTGGGTTAGAGGATGGCTATCATAATTGACCATTGGATCTTAATTCCACCATTGGATGAAGACTTAATGGGTCAAGTAAATGGCGCCTTGCATTGGAGCCCTTAGATCATCATCATGAAAGATCAAGAGGTGAGGCGTGATGGACATGTGATTAGCATGTGATGTTGACTTGGTCAAAATATGGCACCACATGAAAGGACATATCATTTGATACACCTCTTCACTTGATCTGCACCTCCTCTTATTTGATATGGCCCTTAGATGATGTCCTTTCATGAAAGGATGTGTGGATGGGATGCATCCCTTGGAGATGCATCCCTACACCTATTATAAATAGGCTAGCACTACATGGGTTTCATCATTCCAACTCCACCCCACTCCTCTCTTCTTTCTTTCTTACATTAGTTTCTTTCTTTCTAGCATTGCTTCTAGTGTGTCCTAAGCCAAGACAAGGTGGTCTTCTTTAGGACTAAAGGATTAGAAATGATTTTAGAAGGTTAAACAAAAATAGAAAGAAAGGAAAGCAAGCCATTAGAGTTCTTTAAGAATTCTGCATTAAGGATCAAAGTCTTTGGAGCTTAAGACTTAAATCAAGTTTTCGTATGGATCAACGTTGGAGGGTGAACACTTGGGCACCTAGTAGAAATTCTGCATATTGGATTAGCGTTAGAGGTATTCTTCTATTTCTGCATTTATATTATATTATTTGATTGCTTCCATTAAGGTGATCTTGGCTTATAAGGGTTTTATGTTAAGGAACTTTATCAAGAAATTTTTAAAATTCCTAACTTCCGCTGTGCATTATAACATGCTAAAACCCTTCAGTGGTATCAGAGCCATCCTTAATTGGTTCAATCAAATAATTATGTATGATGTATGATTATTAATTTACTATGAGATAGTAATGTCATATGCTTAGAGAAATGCTGAAATGTATGATTAATATATGATATGTTATGTAATAAAATATCATGATATGAAATTTTTCATATGAAAATATGTTGAAGCATGTTAATTAATTGCTTATGATTTATATATGCTATGAGATAGCCATGATGCATAATAGTTTATTTTAGACATGTTAAATGTATGTTACAATTAAAGAATGTGCTAGAGACTAGTAAGCCCTCAATAAAAATTATATTAAGTAATAGTGTTGAAAAACTTTGAGCTAACCCATTCTAGAACAATTAATCTAATTGGTGTCTAAGAAAAGCACTAAAGGTGGTTACTTAATTAGGACCTTACTCTCTGAGTAAGGAGAGCCTCCCACCTGCTTACCTGGCCAATTGTTTGATTGCCTATTATGGATAAGCTTAATATTGATATAACACTATTGATAGCCTTCCTTCATGCCTCGATATTATTATGTCAAGATCCATGCTAGTTTGTTGTGCTAACACAAGACTTGCAATGGGGACTGATGTTATACTGTCTTGGTGCATTAAGATGCTTATGGCATATTTTAATATATATTGCCTTGTTGTGCAACCACAAGGGCAATATTATTCGAATATGACTATATGGAAATGAAGGGTTTGACTTAACTAAAATATTATTGTGTGTTGTGCTAACACAAGGCAATAAGTATTTTAAGAGGACAAGATAAAGTTGAGAATTGCATGAGATGCAATTGGAAAGAGTTTCCTACCTTTGAACTCATAAGAGTTTGTTGTGTAAACACAAGGCTTTTTATGATGAATTAGGATCTCAACCCTACTAAGAAAAATTATATTTTTACGTTTATCATAGGAGAGGGCTATTATATTCGATAAAAATAGTAGGAGACAAATTAGATTAAAGTCCTTATCTAGTTGCAAACATGTCATCATGATTGGTCTGCTTATATTAGTTTTGTTCTTGCATATGTAGAATTATTAAATGGCTTCTTCACTTTCACTAAGAGGCATCTTAGATGCCAACAAGTTGACCGGACCAAACTATGTGGACTGGTTGAGGAATTTAAAGATAGTACTCACTCAGGAGAAAATTTTCTATATACTTGAAATCCCTGATCTTGGAGATCTAGGGGATGATGCTACAGAAGAGGAGGTTGCCACACATAAGATGTGAAAAAATGACAGTGTGACTGTCAAATGTATCATACTTGCCTTTATGAACAATGAATTACAGAGGCAACATGAAGGCATGGACACTCAATCCATACTTCTCAATTTAAAAGAGTTGTATGGAGAACAAAGCAGGACTGCTAGGTATGAGATATCTAAGCAGTTGTTCCGTGCTAGAATGAATGAAGGAACTCCAGTGCAAAACCATGTTCTTATGGTTATAGACTTGATCACCAGATTAAGTCAATTAGGTTTTGCTATGGATAGTGAGCTCAGTCAGGATTTGATCCTGCAATCACTGCCTGATTCATTCTCTCAGTTTGTTGTGAACTTTCACATGAACAAGCTGAACACCTCCCTGCCTGAGCTGTTAAATATGCTCAAAACAGCTGAAGGGCATATTAAGAAGGATAAAGGTCCACTCCTTCTTATAAATAGCACCTCTATGAGGAAATCGGGAAATAAGGGTTCTAAGAAACGATTGAACCCCAAGAGTAGCATCAAAAAGAAAAAAGGAAAGAAAAACTCCGGATCAAGTACCTGTTTTCATTGCGGCAAAGCTGGCCACTGGAAAAGGAATTGCAAGAGTTTTCTTGCAAGTATGAAGACCGATGCAAGAGTTGCATCAAAAGGTATGTTTATGTTACATGCCAACTTGTCATTAAGTTCTTCAAATTCAAATTCATGGGTATTGGATACAAGCTGTGGTTTTCACATTTGCAAATCTTTGCATGGACTACAGAAAATTAAAATTTTGAAGAAAAGTGACTTCGAGCTGTATGGCGCTGGAGGAGAGTCCATCCAGGCTGAAGCTGTTGGAACCTACAACTTGGAATTGCCTTCGGGAAAGCTTCTACAATTAGAAGATTGTTATTATATGCCCAAAATTATTAGAAATGTAATTTCCATTCCTTTGTTGTTAAAGAAAGGTTTTGAAATTAATGGAAAGGGCAATGGTTGCTCTATTTATTTTTCTAATAAGCATCTTTGCAATGGCATTATGAAAAATGGTCTTCTAGTTTTATTACTTAATGACAATGTCTTTCATATTAATAAAAGCAATAAAAGAAAGAGAGAGGAAGTGAATAATACCCTCCTTTGGCATTGCCGACTTGGTCACATAAGTGAATCAAGAATCAACAAGTTATACAAAGAAGAGTTCTTTGATCCTTATGATTATGAATCATTAGGAACTTGTGAATCTTGTCTTATGGGAAAAATGACCAAGTCTCCATTCACTGGACATGGAGAAAGGGCAAGTGAGTTATTAGGACTTATACATACAGATGTATGTGGTCCTATGACAACTCCAGCTAGAGGTGGATACTCTTACTTCATCATATTCACTGATGATTTATCAAGGTTCGGATTTGTGTATCTTATGAAACATAAATACGAAGCCTTTGATAAGTTTAAAGAGTATCAAAGTATGGTTGAAAAACAAACCGGAAAGTGTATTAAAATCCTTCGATCTAATCGAGGAGGTGAATACCTTTCTAGTGAATTTTTAAATCATCTTAAAGAAAAGGGCATTCTCTCTGAATGGACACCTCCGTATACGCCACAACTAAATGGTGTAGCTGAACGGAGGAATCGTACTCTATTAGATATGGTAAGGTCCATGATGTGCTTTACAGATCTTCCTATTTCCTTCTGGGGTTATGCCTTAGAAACTGCTACATATGTGCTAAACAGGATACCTTCAAAATCTGTATCTAGTACTCCATATGAGATATGGAGAGGTAGAAAGCCCAATCTTAAATATTTTAAAATATGGGGCTGCCAAGCATATGTCAAAAGAAATTTTGGACATAAGCTAAGTGCTAGATCAGATAAATGTACATTTATAGGTTATTCCAAAGAAAGTATTGGATATCTCTTCTATCACCCTACTGAACAAAAGGTATTTGTTAGTAGGCATGCCACTTTCTTAGAAAAAAAGTTTATCTTAGAAAAGGACAGTGAAAGAAGAATTGAACTTAATGAAGTTCAAGACCTACAAATAGAAACACAAGAAATTCTTCAACCAGATGTACCCATTGATGAAGTACAACCACAACACACATCTCCTCTCCAAAGGTCAGATAGAGTGCGAAATGCACCTAAGAGATATGGGTTTGTCATTGAGAATGATGAAGCCCACATCGTCGAAAATGATGATCCTCTGACCTATTCGGAAGCTATCATGAGTAATGACTCTAACAAATGGTTAGAAGCTATGAAATCCGAAATAGACTCTATGTATACCAACCAAGTATGGACTTTGGTTGATGCACCAGAAGGTGTAAACCCTATAGGTTGCAAATGGGTCTATAAGAAGAAGATTGGAGCAGATGGCCAAGTAGAAACCTACAAGGCTAGATTGGTGGCAAAAGGTTTCAGGCAAAAGCAAGGAATTGACTATGATGAAACTTTTTCACCAGTTGCCATGCTTAAATCTATTCGGATTTTGCTTGCAATAGCTGCATACTATGATTATGAAATTTGGCAGATGGATGTCAAAACCGCCTTCCTTAATGGTTATCTTGAGGAAGAGGTTTACATGACACAGCCAGAAGGATTTGTCTCAAGTGGGAGAGCAAATCAAGTATGCAAGCTTAAGAGATCCATTTATGGATTAAAGCAAGCATCGAGGAGTTGGAACATCCGTTTTGATACAACAGTCAAAGAGTTTGGTTTTATCAAAAATGTGGATGAACCATGTGTGTACAAGAAGACTAGTGGGAGTGCCGTTGTCTTCTTAATATTGTATGTAGATGACATACTAATCATTGGAAATGATATTCCAATGTTACAATCGGTCAAGACTTGGCTATCAAAAAGCTTTTCCATGAAAGACTTGGGAGAAGCATCCTATATACTTGGTATAAAGATCTATAGGAATAGATCTAAAAGGATGCTAGGCTTGTCCCAACCTAAGTACATAGATCGTGTGCTGAAAAGATTCAGCATGGAAGGAAGTAAAAGAGGTTACTTACCTATGAGTCATGGCATACGTCTCTCTAAGAAGATGTCTCCTAAGACATCTGAAGAGAGGAATAGAATGAATTCTATTCCCTATGCTTCGGCAGTAGGATCAATTATGTATGCTATGCTATGTACTAGGCCTGATGTTGCTTATGCCTTAGGCATAACAAGCAGATTCCAGGCTGATCCAGGAGAAAATCATTGGATAGCTGTGAAAAATATTCTTAAGTACTTAAGAAGGACTAAAGATATTTTTCCAGTTTATGGAGGATCTGAGTTGAAACTAGAAGGATTTTCTGATTCTAGTTTTCAATCAGACCCAGATGATAGCAAGTCCACTTCAGGGTATGTCTTTACCCTAAATGGTGGTGCAGTGAGCTGGAAGAGTTCCAAGCAGCAAACTGTAGCTGACTCAACTACTGAGGCAGAATACATCGCTGTAAGTGAAGCCGCTAAGGAAGCTGTCTGGATGAAGAAGTTCATCGCTGAGTTGGGAGTAGTTCCTGAGATTGCTCGACCAGTTCCAGTTTATTGTGACAACACTGGAGCGGTTGCTCAAGCAAAGGAACCAAGATCTCATCACAAATCCAAGCACATTCTAAGACGCTTCCACCTCGTTCGAGAGATCGTCGAGAGACAAGACATAGTCATTGAACGAGTAGACACAAAGAACAACTTAGCAGACCTGTTCACTAAAGCTCTACCACAACAGCAGTTTGATCGCCACCTCGATTGTATGGGGATGAAATATAAGGGCGATTGGCTTTAGTGCAAGTGGGAGATTGAAAGAGTAGATGCCCTACAAGCCAATCGCAATATGTATTGCGAAGGATTTTCTTTTGATTTTCCAAATCATGTACTTGACATTTAATATAAATAAAGGCATTGTGTTTCATCATATGCTGTTGATTATATTTGTGATGAATCTCTTAGAATAAGACAATGATTTTGAGGCTATGATGAGATCATACTAGTGAGACCTAAAATCTTAAAATCCTAATCTTAAATATTTCCAGTCATTGGTACATTGAGTCGAGGATCAATGTTTACCGGAAAGACTGGCACATCTTATGTATGCTCGATGCAGAGGGTGATTGATCTCACAATCACTTGTGTGGAGACACTAATACAAAGATGTGGGTGCTCATTAGAGAAATGAGTTCACTGAATTGACCTACAAAGAAAAATCTTATGAAGTCTTACTTACATGTCAAAAGATGATTCTCTTAGTGGGAGTTGTGCAACTGATCCTTTGACCTGAGATCACCATAGTATCTTGTGCACATAAATCCATATTTTGGTTTCCACTCATTCATGACAATAAGTTATGTACGAGGTCTTCTGGATATAGTGGAATGTGTACGAAGGTTATGAGTAGGTCAACAAGGAATTAATCACTTCTAGTAAGAGAAGATCGCATCCTATTTATTCTAATCATATGATAATTCAGAAAGTCTTTGATCAAAGCACAATGAAAATTAGAAAGAGTTTCTAATATTTCATTATTCGAATTATCATTAGAAGATTGAGAAATATATGAATATAAAATTGAGTTTGACATATATTCATACTCATATACATATTCGGGATGCAGTTTGATTAAAGGATTGAATTGCACGGTAACTTGCCACTGAAGGATATTTTTGGTATTTCCACCAAATTCCATATTTTCCGCATAGACATGACACGTTGCTAGACGTCAATCTTGTCTTATAGGTTTGATCGAATTAAAGAGTTTAATTCGATCACCAATTAGAAAGGATTCTAATTGTTAAGTTTGGGTTCGCGCAGTTTGGACTTAAATCGATTAGAAGAGTTCTAATCAAGTTGGGTCAACTTGCACTCACACCTATTGCTGGCTAAGTATGGAACCCAATGGGTCACACACAAGAAAACTTATTAAGGGTCTAATTGGATTAGATCATGTTTGCAAGATAGACATCCTAGCAGGTGTTGCAAACCCTTAGCTCTTGATTCGAATTGGATTCGAATCTGATTCTTAATTGATCTAATTTGATTAGATCATCTTCTAATATGGGTTAGCCAAGAGTTGGCACCTAATTGGCTTGGTTTGAGTCTAATTGGATTAGATTTAATAAATCATTCAATCTAGACCGTTAGATCTTGATCTACCGTTGGATGAAGACATAATGGAGAGTTGGTTTAACCCAATTGGATTGGGTTAGAGGATGGCTATCATAATTGACCATTGGATCTTAATCCCACCATTGGATGAAGACATAATGGGTCAAGTAAATGGCGCCTTGCATTGGAGCCCTTGGATCATCATCATGAAAGATCAAGAGGTGAGGCGTGATGGACATGTGATTAGCATGTGATGTTGACTTGGTCAAAATATGGCACCACATGAAAGGACATATCATTTGATACACCTCTTCACTTGATCTGCACCTCCTCTTATTTGATATGGCCCTTAGATGATGTCCTTTCATGAAAGGATGTGTGGATGGGATGCATCCCTTGGAGATGCATCCCTACACCTATTATAAATAGGCTAGCACTCCATGGGTTTCATCATTCCAACTCCACCCCACTCCTCTCTTCTTTCTTTCTTACATTAGTTTCTTTCTTTCTAGCATTGCTTCTAGTGTGTCCTAAGCCAAGACAAGGTGGTCTTCTTTAGGACAAAAGGATTAGAAGTGATTTTAGAAGGTTAAAGAAAAATAGAAAGAAAGGAAAGCAAGCCATTAGAGTTCTTTAAGAATTCTGCATTAAGGATCAAAGTCTTTGGAGCTTAAGACTTAAATCAAGTTTTCGTATGGATCAACGTTGGAGGGTGAACACTTGGGCACCTAGTGGAAATTTTGCATATTGGATTAGCGTTAGAGGTATTCTTCTATTTCTGCATTTATATTATATTATTTGATTGCTTCCATTAAGGTGATCTTGGCTTATAAGGGTTTTATGTTAAGGAACTTTATCAAGAAATTTTTAAAATTCCTAACTTCCGCTGCGCATTATAACATGCTAAAATCCTTCAGGAACAAACCTACTTAGTTGAGAGCTTTACATTAAATAGGTAGACTACTTTTTCATAGTTCTGGACCATTTGTACTGTAACTCATTTTTTATTTAGTTCTGATTTAATGGAATAATGGTCCAAGGACTCATATATTATATAACCGTTTAAAAATATATAGAAGTATAGATATATAAATATTTAAAAATTATATATTATATAACCTCTCATTTATAACCCGATTGGTTGAGCGGCTTTGACATGAACCTAACTCAACCAGCCAGCAGCTTAGGAATGGCTGACTCATACTGGACCCACAAACCTGATGGATGGGGTTAGGCTAGTCAGGTTGGGTAAATGGGTCAAAACAAAAATCGCGACCCCTACTAGGTTCATGCAATAAGAATTATGTGGTTAGTGAGAACACCCGTCTGTAAGCTTCTTTTTATGTATTATTGGTGCTTATTTTATACTGCAAAGAGCTGTACAACCTTCGATCATCACCGTGTCATCTAATTATGGAGATGGATAGCTATCAAACATGGCACAATGCAAAGCATCATGTAGTATTGTATTGCTTGCCAAACACGATGCACCATTGTTGGATGCAAAAACAACATTTATCCATCTTCGTGATTAGTTGACATAGGGGCGATTGAAGGCTGTACGACTTTCTACCGTGCAAAACATGCACCATAGAGGATCTAGACTTTTAGTGCCATACCCTTTTCAAGTCCTTGGGCACCATGCTCTAACCCCATAGTTGGTGTGATTTTGAACTTTAGACAAGTTGACATCTTACTTGTTGGGAAAGGAGGATAGATGAATGTTCGAGAAGCTTTGCTTAAAACTAACAAGAGTTCACGTAAGAGAAAAATAGTGAAACAAAGTAGAGATAAAAAGGTATTATAGTAAGGGCTCAGTCCATTGATCAGCCTGCACATTTATTAGGCTTGGACAGGCCTGAAGAGGCCAGCCCAATAGTTGCACATGCGCCGCACGTGACGTAACAGGAGCGGACTCCAGCTGGAAGTCTTATTCCTCCCCATTTTCAATCGCGATCGCGATCGGAAAAGCAGTGGCTTAAGCTAATCCAAACACTACCACTTGCCATATTTGCTTGATCTAACTCTAGATTTATTTTGAATTTATTTGTGATGCAGGTGTTAATGGGCTTAGTTGTTGAAAAGGCTTGCAGTGCCTTGTCTCTGGAGGCTAGCCACAGGGAGCAGCAACTCTCTCCAAACATAGTTGCCCTACTAATTTTTGCTTTTCTCCCTTGGCTTGGTGTTGGCAGATAACTCTATGCAATATAACAGCCTAGACCTTATTGAGGCTTTAGTGGGCTTGTTTGGAGCATAGCCATTGGATCCCATTAACCAGTGAGATGGGGGTAATTGGACCAACCTATAAACACGAGGCTCGGTTCAAGGTTTTTTCTTAGATCATAGAAAATGTCCGTAAGTTTTGTTCTCCGAGAAATCCTTCTTTCTACTATTTCTCTCTATTTTTCACCAAGTTTCCAAAAAATTTCCTTTCCAGTCATTATACATTTTTCACATATTTTATCCTCCTCGAATTCTTATTTCCAAAAAATTGAAGTAGTCATTATGTCACTTGCCTTCTATATGCTCATTGATGACCCAAAGATTGATTCATAGATTGATTTTGATGATCACAAA
The DNA here is from genome assembly GCF_051530095.1 of Phoenix dactylifera. Classification (NCBI taxonomy): domain Eukaryota; kingdom Viridiplantae; phylum Streptophyta; class Magnoliopsida; order Arecales; family Arecaceae; genus Phoenix; species Phoenix dactylifera. Next base: position 7,699,987 of record NC_143207.1, on the reverse strand, counting down.
ACCTTGAAGTATAGATACTAATGTTTATGTTGCAAGGAGAAAGATATTTATTTTGCAAGGAACATAGCAAGTTGGAAGAACACAAGAAGGCCTCCAAAGCTCTCAAGTTGGAAGAAAGCTACAATTTATTGGCCCAAGTTTAAAGTTCAAAGGATTCAAATTGGAGGAGTAAAATCAAAAGAAAAATTCAAAAGAACAGTCTTCGAGTCGACTCCAGTGGAACGCGAGTCGACTCCGATGGTTGGTAGGTCGACTCCAAAGAAAGCAAGAGTCGACTCTCAGCGGAACACAAAGAAAAAGTCAGAGAGCATTTTTGGGACTCTGAGATTCGAGTCGACTCCCGCATTGCACGAGTCGACTCCGAGACTCCGCGACCATCAACAGACAGAAGACCAAGTTACTGCCTCTGAGAGCCGAGTCGACTCCGAGGAAGTTCGAGTCGACTCCAAGACTGGACGAGCCAAAAGACAGAGGATCGGGAGTTCGGGCTCTGAGATTCGAGTCGACTCCCAGGACAGTCGAGTCGACTCGAGTAGATCAAATTCAAAATTGGATCCACGGACTTCAGTGGATGAGCCGACTCCGAAAATGCCAAGTCAGCTCCAGATGTTGGCGAGTCGACTCCGGGTTAAGTCGAGTCGACTCCCAGTCAAGGCATGCACTTTAATTCAAATTTGGAACAGTGGCCGAGTCGTCTCCAGTAAAGCACGAGGCGACTCCTGCAACAGGCGAGTCGACTCCTGATCGCGCGAGTCGACTCCGATCCCAACGGTAATATTGTCAGGAAGTGCAGACTGTGTCCAACGGCTCTATTTTTGTCTCTAACGGCTATATTCTTGTTTCCACGCCATCTAAAGCTATAAAAACAAGAAGAGAGCTAGGGGAGAAATCATGGAAGTGGGAGAGATCATCTAGGAAAGAGATCTCAAAGAGATTACAAAGGAAATCTCCCATAAGCACAAAAGGGCCATCCAAAATGAAATAGAGAGAAGAAGAGCATCCAAGTGAATCCGAAAGCTTCCTCTCCATCCGTGTGCTGCCTCGGGGATCCTCTACTTCATGCCAAATCAGAGGAGGATCAAGTAAAGAAGAAGCCGAGCTCCTCCATCTTCAAAACTCGTTTGAGGGCTTCTCTTTACTCTATTTGTTTATATTGTCATATCTGCTTGTTTAAGAAGCTTTGATTTGTTTTTATTCTTTGTTTTAATATCTTGTAACTTGATTCAATCAAGGGATTGAATCAAGGGGTTAAAGGTTTGTTGGTGAGCCAAAGGGAAAACCAACGGGATTAAGGTTTGTTGGTGAGCCAAAGGGAAAACCAACGGGATTAAGGTTTGTTGGTGAGCCAAAGGGAAAACCAACGGGGTTTAGGTTTGTTGGTGAGCCGAGGGTAAAACCAACGTGTAAGGGTTTGATTGTGAGCCCGGAAAAACAATCGGGGTTGGTTCTAGTCGGTGAGCCTGGGAAAACCGACCGAGTTCGTTGTGCGCTCGTAAAACAACAAGTTGGGTTGTGAGCTTGTAAAACAACCGGCTGTAATCGGTAGGATTATAGTGAAATTCTCAAGAGGTCTTGGGGAGTGGATGTAGGTGCTGGGGTGCACCGAACCACTATATGTCCTTTGTGTTTGTAATGCCTCTAGTTATTGTCTAACTAACACACTTACTTACTTAGATAAATTGCTTGCTTAATTCTTATCCGCACATCCTTTAGTTGCAAGCATATTTAATCAAGTCGAAGTCTATACATCAAAACCTTGCTAAGTTTAACTTTCACTGTGCATCTATACAACTTAGCATAGTTAATCAAAAAGTTTTAGAAGTAGCATAAAAGTTTTAAAAGACCCAATTCACCCCCCCTCTTGGGTTGTATCTACTGGGCAACAAGTGGTATCAGAGCAGGTGCTCTAAGTTTAATTATTGATCTCACGATCAAGAGCCAAAGATCATGACAAGTCAAATAGATAGTTTTCTAGGAGAAGGACAATCAATTGATACACCTCCACTATTTAATGGCATAAACTATACACATTGGAAAATACGCATGCACATTTTTATTCAATCACAAAACTATTATTTATGGAAAATCATAACAAATGACCTTCACACACTCTCACAAACTATTAATGAAAAGGACTTAGCACAATTGAACGCTAATGCTATGAACATGTTATATTGTGCTATTCAAGAAACGAAGTTTAATGAAATTTCTGCATGCTTATCTGCTAAGGAGATCTGGGATACTTTAGAAAATATTTATGATAAATCTCAGACTAGCTCACATGTGCTTCAAATATATACTAACAATGAGACTGCAGAAAAGGGTGTTGAATCTCCCTCAGTCGAGTCGACTCCAAGTATCTCAGAGTCGACTCTCAAGTTCACCGAGTCGACTCCAATAAGGTCCGAGTCGACTCCGAGGCAAATCAGCTTCCTAAAGACAAAGAAGAAAAGGAAGCAAGAAGAAAGGAAGAAAGAGATAAAAAGGAAGAAAGCCTTGACCAAGAAAGAGTCAAGCCAGAAAATAAAAGTTAGGAGCGACAATGATGATATTAGCTCCAAGAAACTACAAGAGGTAACTGACTTGTGCTTTATGGCGCAAGAAGACAAGGTAAAAACTGAATCTACTCTTACATCAAATAATTTTCAAGAAGAATTTTCTTATGATGAATTATTAAATGCTTTTCATGATTTGTATGGTGAATGTAGAAAACTAGCTGTAAAGAATAAAAATCTTAAGAAACTAAATCTGAAAATTTCAAAAAAAAGAAATTCTAATGATGAAATACAAGAGAAACTAAATTCTAAAAATGAATGCTTAAGGTCATTTTCAGAAGAATTGATTCAGAAAAATCATAGCTTAATTAAAGAAAATCAAAACTTAAGCAAAGAAATTAATCAATTAAAATCTTGCATTAACAAATTCACCGTAAGCTCAGAAAGATTAAAAATGATGTTTGAAAGCCAACATGCTGATTTTGATAAATCAAAATTTAGCTTGACTCCTTCACTTAGCCATAAATCTCTAGAGAAAAAGGTTATCAATTTACCAAGCAAACCATTAAATAAGATAACTTATTTCAAAAATGAAAAGGATGGGAATAACAACTTTACCTATCGTTCTAGTATAATTAAATCAAATGGTAAAGTTATTACTATTAAACAGATATGGGTTCCAAAAGGAACCATATGTCCTAACTCTCAAGGACTCAAGCAAGCTTGGGTACCCAAAATGAGAAAATGAGGATGTACACATAGGTGTACCAAGGTACCCATGGAACATAAAGAAGCTTAAAAAGTTATTAACAAAAAAAATAATAATGAAATCAGTAATTCTTGCATCTCATCATTATTTGTGCTTTAGTATTTGATATGATTTGCTAGTAGTGATCAATTTTGTGATATAGAAAATACTTTTGGAAATATAATCAAATCATTTTATTTTACTCACTAGTGGATAAGGTGCTAAATGATTAATCAACTTATTAAGAATAACTCTATGAATTCTCTATATGCTTGATTGAGAGTTTTTATCTATGGCATTATTGTTTATTGATCATAGATATGATAATGTGTACTTGGTATGCTTTTGAATATATGCACTATGAATACCAAAATTAAAGAAACCATATTTGGCATATGAAATCAGCTCATGCTAGTATGTACTTAATCTCAAAAGACCTTGCCATAGGCTTACTTAGATTATCCTCTTAAAGGTCAAAGTTTTACTATGCATGCTAACAAAGGAAACAAACAAAAATAATTTCTAAATCTAGAGTTGTTGTTTCCAACACTAATTTTTTCAAAAGCTTACATTAGCCTTGTTCTTGGCACTCAAATTAAAATATTTTCTGCATTGGCACAAACTCACAAGAAGCGATCAAATGATAAAGGTTTGCAAACTATGAAATCATGGCATAGTGATTGAAAACCAATTTTGTGTTAAGTTGTGCACAGAAAAATAATATTTTCAGCACCAAGGACACCTTAAGTAAAACAGGATTAATAGAATTCTTGAAGAAATGAAAAAGACAATTGTGTATGATAGTCATCTACTTAAATGATTTTTTAAAAAAAAAAAGCTATCATCACTGCTTGTCATACATATGATTTCTATTAGATCTATTTTTGATGAAAACTCCTTTTGATCTTCTGAAAAATGGAAAAGGAACCATTGCATATCTTTCATATTTTTCAGTCGTACATGTTATGCTTGATATGTTCTTATGAAAAATAATGCCAAATCTGATAGAGATATGTCTATCCTTGGATATCATTCATCAAGCAATGCATATAGAATATTCAATGAAAAGATTTTAGTTGCAAAAATATCAAGTCATCTTATTCTCTATGAAACTAAGGATTTATTGTCAAGCTACTAAGATCAAATTATATATGGTTAATCTTTTACCTATAACAAACTGAAAACTTGTTAATAATTATAACAAAATTGAGTTTTTCAGAAATGCACTTAATGAAGAAAAATTGATAACTACTAAAAGACTAAATCAAGAAAAGATGCAATAGATCTTGATTCTTGCATGATTAAAAGTAAAGATCACCACTATCATTTGCTTGCCTCATGAGCTTTATATTCTGTCAAATGAATGTGTAGAATTCACTCCTATGTGGTTATTTCATTAAAAAGGAGATCTAAATAAAATAACCACCATATTTAAAGATTACACATTACATATATGATAAAGCAATATGTGATTTGGAACAAGCATCAAAAGCATGATAGCTTAAGTAACCTTTTTGATAGAAAGTAATCGTGATAAATCTATGCATCAAAAAGAAGAACTTGTGATGTCTTATTTGCTCAAAGTATACATAATTTTTGGTTCTACTAATGAAAAGTTATATGAAGATTTTACTTAGCTCATGTTAAGTGAGTTTGAAATATATATGATGAATGAATTAACATCTTCTCTCAAACTCCAAATTAAGACAAACAAGAAAGGGGATCTTCATTGACCAACATTAGTCCACAAGAAAACTCTGATAGAAGATTGGCATGAAGAAGGTATGTCTATGACCCCATCTTGTAGAATTTGTAAAGGATGAGCAAAGTAGATCTATTGTTTAAAGCTGTATTGAAGTATGATAGAATAATTATTTTATCATACAGCTAGTAGACCAGATTGTATGCTCATTATGTGACCTTGTGCAAGACTTCAATCTAACTTTAATTAATCATATTTTATTGATAACAAATACGTCATAATCTGAATTTTGATAGAAACAAACGTTTAAGATAAGTTGATTAAAACTTAGTTAACACATCTTATTGATAATTATCTTAAGCAAATAGAATCTAAACTAAATTGATTTGACCTTGATAAATCTGTCTATTGCCTCACATGCTTGTCCTTGAACTATCTTGGTTAATGAATTTATCTCTTTAGTTCAAGTGATATGTGCTTGCTTATATTTAGGCAATCTCTTGTGTAAAGTGACTCAACATGCAACTATTGTCATATCTCATATTGAGTCATCTAATTAAAAAATATATATATATGTTGGATGAATGCTTTGTATCTTAAAGAAACTAATGACCTTCCTTCAAGAAAGAAAAATGAGAAATTTCAACTTGAAGGATATCTTCATGTAAGATACACTAAACATTCACATGCAAACAAGAGAGAGGACCTTCTTCAGCCAAAGGTTCATACATAAGAAATCTAGTAGGTATTTGATTGAAGAATGCAGAATGAATTGGTAATTCTAGATACTTCTTGAGCAAAGTCAACAACTTAAACCTTATTATGGCATGATTAAGGTCTTTAATTATTAATTTTTGATATCATGGCTCTATATATATTGATTGACTTATGCTCTTAGAAATTGTTTCATGGTTTGCCCAAACTAAATGATTTCTTTGCCTATATCATAACCATGAAATATACAAGTATATGCTTAAAATTTTGATGTAAAATAACTTGTGAGAAGTTATGAACCCATGAGCATAATGAAAATATTGTTTGCATGATACACATATATATGATACACAAGATTAATTCTTTATTCTGCTCTTTCATGTAAATTACTTGAGAATAACAAAAAGAGAGAGAGATAAAGAAAAGAAAATGGACATTGTTCAAGAGATGAAAAATCTGAGAAAAGGCAAATACTTCAATCTTAAGGAAAAGCAAAACAAGCATAATATATTCGGCACATTTGGAAGGAATAAAATCCATAATTAATTACACTTAAACAGGGAGAATTTGAAGTAAACATTTTAACCTTTCTATATTGCTCATCATAGGGATGGTGCCAATGGGGAGGCTAGTGGTAGTACCCGGCACTATTTGACCCAACTATTCGGTGTAGGGCATATTAGGGACGGCACAAGAGGGAGGCTAGTGGTAGTACCTCGTGCCCCTTCCTAACTCCACCGGATAGGGAGCAAATAGAGTATAGAACATAAGAAAGTTAAAAATGAAAGACAAAGTAAATGAAAGTATATAAGAAGAATCAAGTCAAATTTTTAATCACTTGAAAACACACTTTAAGGATGAAATCAGTGCAAAATTATATTTAAATAAGGGGAGTTTATTTGAAAAGAATTGATTTTGATCCTTGATATGCTTGTTCTTATTATTTTAATGCATGACTTAACACATAATATATCTTGCATGTGGCATGATGTCTTGAATTATGGGTTCTCAATATTTTGTAAATGCTTCATACTTGGACAATTTGATTGAATGTTTGAAATACTACATAACATCTTTTGTTTGGTATTATTGAAAAGAAATTTTCAGATTTGTCGTTAACAATCATCGTTAAAACCTGAAAGTTGAATAAATTTGTAAAAAGGAGAAGAGAAGGATATCTCTATTTAGGCAAAATGAATTGAGTTGTTTTTATCCTTCAACTTGATTAACTTTGGTATATAATGTTCTAACTCATACCAAAACTCAACATAAATACAAATACTCTGAATATGCTCTTACATGTTTGAAATATGTGTTTTCAAACGTAATGATTTAAGATGAGCTACAATCTGGAAGATACATATCTCAAATTATGATTTTGAAAGCCTCAATTGAAAATCCTATGTAATTCAGAATCTGATTTTGTATAAAAGCTTAAACTCCATATGATTTCTAAATAAAATCTTAATGAAAGAAAAACAGAATTAATTTTGATGCCTTTGGTTGATAGCTCCGATACGCATCCGAAACATATCATTTCTTATCTTCAAAGTATACTAATATTGGCCTAAATGATGTGTCTTTCAATGATCTTAATTGCAAACAAATATTTTTAAATATATGAGTTTATTTTGATATTAAAAAGATTTATTATGCTTCATGTATCCATTGCAGAAAAACTATAATTAAGAAATTGAGTTCTATAAATAGATATACTTCAATGATCATCTATATGTTTTTCTCTCCTACATTATTAAAGACTTCCATCAATAGAGTGAATGATCTTAAAACTAGAAATATTTCAGTTCACTCAAATGACTCTAAAAGAAAGAAAATGTAAATGCTTTTGAAAGAAATTGAGCTTCAAATGAATCATTTTCTGATTAATATTTCTATACATTTTCTCTAAGATTAAGAGAAAGCATAACTTGTTCGTAAAGGATTAGAAAGAGTAATTACTACAAATTTTGGAATAATACTAGATTACTCTACATTCTCGATATTACAGAATTTCAGTGTTATTCACGTTTATCACTAAAATCTGAAATTCAACAATTTAAAATGATTAAAGAAGAATGCATCTTTTGAGGGGGAGCTTTAGATATTCAGTATCCTATCCCAAAGACACTTTATTTTGATGCATACTTTGAATTTTATGGATTGATTTTGATGAACCTCCTTATATTGCAAGACATGCCTTAATTTCCTTGAGATGAGTTCTATAAAGGTTGTCTTATCTCAAACCTTGAGTCTTATGAAAATAAGCTGAAATATATTTTTGAGATTGACAATCTTATTGAACATTATCTTAGGATTCTAAACTCTTAAATGGAATGATCAATTGAGGGGGAGAAAGAAAATTTCAGAAGGAGAGGTCTTATGGAACTTAATCGCATAAATCTATAACTAAAGGAGAGAGAAAGAACACTAAATGAAAAGTGATTCTAATACTCTCCAATATGTATCATCTGAAATTTAAATCTGAAAATCTGTATGATACACCTTGAGGCGTGTTATTTGGTTAGTATATCTCATGCATCACTCTTGAACCAAATTGCAAATCTTAAGAGCCTCTAATTTAATGAAAAAGGAGGAGAATAATGTGTTAAATTTTCTTGAGTATCTCTTAGAAAATCTATTTTTTAAACTTCACTAATGAGCTCTAATTGGCTTGCTTTTTGGAACGTCAATTTTGTGCAAATTCATTATTTTATGTATCAAATTGTGCTTATTTTCTAAAGAAATAAAAGAAAGTCTTTAAAAGAGCTCTAAGATGTATCAAAAATTGCATGAATGTATATTTTGATATTTGTGCCCCAATGCTCCTATTATCATAAAAGAACTTTGAAGTCATTAAGAAAATTAATTAATTTGCTCTCATGGTTGATAAAATACTTAATAGATTGGGCAAAAGGTCTTAAATGAACAAGCTTTCATACTTAGTGAAGAGATGTTAGATTTCCACTCATGTGTTTCCTTGAATATCATTTGTAGTACTTCTTGAATTAACCTAAGGAAGATTCCACCTACACTTGTTTAGAAAACTATCTGTGGTATCAAATTAAAAAAAAAAAAAAAAACCTCTTGAATTCACACTCGATGTGTTCTGCTCTGATCTTTGTACTTAATGTTTCACTATCTTTTTGATGTTGTCAAAAAGGGGGAGAAATATCTAAGTATATGCTATATACTCAGAATGCTTTATTACTTTGAATTGAATACAAATCAGCTTAAAATTTAAATATGTTGATTGTGTTAAGCTGATTAAATCTAAAGCATTATCATGAAGTATGTTTTTAAATATATATGTTTTCCACTTCATGCAACTTAGCTATGTATTACTTCTAGAAATCAATATCTTTTATATTGCATATACTCCAAGTTTTGTCATCATCAAAAAGGGGGAGATTGATGACCCAAAGATTGATTCATAGATTGATTTTGATGATCACAAAACCTTGAAGTATAGATACTAATGTTTATGTTGCAAGGAGAAAGATATTTATTTTGCAAGGAACATAGCAAGTTGGAAGAACACAAGAAGGCCTCCAAAGCTCTCAAGTTGGAAGAAAGCTACAATTTATTGGCCCAAGTTTAAAGTTCAAAGGATTCAAATTGGAGGAGTAAAATCAAAAGAAAAATTCAAAAGAACAGTCTTCGAGTCGACTCCAGTGGAACGCGAGTCGACTCCGATGGTTGGTAGGTCGACTCCAAAGAAAGCAAGAGTCGACTCTCAGCGGAACACAAAGAAAAAGTCAGAGAGCATTTTTGGGACTCTGAGATTCGAGTCGACTCCCGCATTGCACGAGTCGACTCCGAGACTCCGCGACCATCAACAGACAGAAGACCAAGTTACTGCCTCTGAGAGCCGAGTCGACTCCGAGGAAGTTCGAGTCGACTCCAAGACTGGACGAGCCAAAAGACAGAGGATCGGGAGTTCGGGCTCTGAGATTCGAGTCGACTCCCAGGACAGTCGAGTCGACTCGAGTAGATCAAATTCAAAATTGGATCCACGGACTTCAGTGGATGAGCCGACTCCGAAAATGCCAAGTCAGCTTCAGATGTTGGCGAGTCGACTCCGGGTTAAGTCGAGTCGACTCCCAGTCAAGGCATGCACTTTAATTCAAATTTGGAACAGTGGCCGAGTCGTCTCCAGTAAAGCACGAGGCGACTCCTGCAACAGGCGAGTCGACTCCTGATCGCGCGAGTCGACTCCGATCCCAACGGTAATATTGTCAGGAAGTGCAGACTATGTCCAACGGCTCTATTTTTGTCTCTAACGGCTATATTCTTGTTTCCACGCCATCTAAAGCTATAAAAACAAGAAGAGAGCTAGGGAAGAAATCATGGAAGTGGGAGAGATCATCTAGGAAAGAGATCTCAAAGAGATTACAAAGAAAATCTCCCATAAGCACAAAAGGGCCATCCAAAACGAAATAGAGAGAAGAAGAGCATCCAAGTGAATCCGAAAGCTTCCTCTCCATCCGTGTGCTGCCTCGGGGATCCTCTACTTCATGCCAAATCAGAGGAGGATCAAGTAAAGAAGAAGCCGAGCTCCTCCATCTTCAAAACTCGTTTGAGGGCTTCTCTTTACTCTATTTGTTTATATTGTCATATCTGCTTGTTTAAGAAGCTTTGATTTGTTTTTATTCTTTGTTTTAATATCTTGTAACTTGATTCAATCAAGGGATTGAATCAAGGGGTTAAAGGTTTGTTGGTGAGCCAAAGGGAAAACCAACGGGATTAAGGTTTGTTGGTGAGCCAAAGGGAAAACCAACGGGATTAAGGTTTGTTGGTGAGCCAAAGGGAAAACCAACGGGGTTTAGGTTTGTTGGTGAGCCGAGGGTAAAACCAACGTGTAAGGGTTTGATTGTGAGCCCGGAAAAACAATCGGGGTTGGTTCTAGTCGGTGAGCCTGGGAAAACCGACCGAGTTCGTTGTGCGCTCGTAAAACAACAAGTTGGGTTGTGAGCTTGTAAAACAACCGGCTGTAATCGGTAGGATTATAGTGAAATTCCCAAGAGGTCTTGGGGAGTGGATGTAGGTGCTGGGGTGCACCGAACCACTATATGTCCTTTGTGTTTGTAATGCCTCTAGTTATTGTCTAACTAACACACTTACTTACTTAGATAAATTGCTTGCTTAATTCTTATCCGCACATCCTTTAGTTGCAAGCATATTTAATCAAGTCGAAGTCTATACATCAAAACCTTGCTAAGTTTAACTTTCACTGTGCATCTATACAACTTAGCATAGTTAATCAAAAAGTTTTAAAAGTAGCATAAAAGTTTTAAAAGACCCAATTCACCCCCCCTCTTGGGTTGTATCTACTGGGCAACACTCATGCTACGCACTACAGCAACTTAAATATTTCGCTATATGGATAAATGTTGTTGCTAAAGATTAAATTTCATTATCTAAAGTATTTGGCAACGAAATAAATTCGTTCTTAGGTTTGTCACCAAAGCTCCCTTGCAAAGGTCTTATGTGAAATTAACAACAGATTATCATTAAAAACTCAACATTTTGCAATGAACCAAATGTCATCATCAGTATATTCATAATTTGCAGCAAAATATTTTATTACTAAAAGTGCATAAATCTCATCACTAAAAGAACTACTCTTCTCATTATCAAAAATTAGTTTTAAGGGCCACATACAAAATTTCCGCTATAAATTTGATGACATCTATGATGGACGAACTTTTTTCATTAAATGTTTTAGCGACGAAATTTCATTCATCAACGAAAATCACCTATTGATGGTAAACTATTTGATCACCCAAAATCAGGTACTAGAGTTGTAAATAGTAAAATATTGGTGACCTAGAAAACAAGATATCGGAAAGAGATATAGGTATCTAGTATATAGGAGAGAAAGATCAAGGCTTCTCTTAAGATATCGGAATACTCTTTCTTGAGCAGTCCAATGAAATTGATGAAGGTTATAGCTATATCTAATTAATCTCCCAATAGTATAGGCAATATCAAGTCTTGTCTATTTGCAAGATATAAGAGAGATCCAATGATGCGAGAGTTTTTAATTTGATCAAGAGGTTCACCTAATTAGGAGGCTTAGAAGAAGAGTTTTGGCTTGATCAATTTTGAACGTTCTTTCTAAAGTTCTTTCCTTGGTGTTTGAGTTGGTTTGATCTTAGATCCAGAGTATTGTTTATACTTGAGCTTCAGTCGATACTCTCCTTCAATTCTAAAAAAACTAATAACCTTCATTATGGTTAAATCAACCTTACCTATAACTTAGCTCTCATGAGAAATTTGACTAGGATCGAAGGAGGATGTTAGTCAAAGCTTAAAACTTATAGCTCTTAAAATATTTTCATCCGGTCAATTCAAGTTTTCTAAGGAAATCTAATAATTCGTGGATCTAGATACTAATAGATTTGAATTCCATAATGGCATACTTATAGAACTTGGATATGGTGAAACTATAGCATCATCCATCTTGTACTCATCTTTTATGATAACCCATAGTTCCTTAGCTATCTTGGTGGGAAGGTAGACATCATAAAGGGAATCAAATAGATCACTAAGGATCCTATAGTAACAATGGAAGTCTATTTCTTCAGGGTTTTTTGTTTGGGAACTACAGGATCCTTGTTTCCTAGGGATTAAGTGTAGAAGCTGGTTGGGAGGTTGAACCATAAGAGAGTTAGGATCAAGTAATTCCATAGGTTGAGATCAATATTAGAGCGGTAAGCCAGTATCTCACTTGGCTCTACCATCTCCTAAAGAATGAGCAATTAAACTTTTCTGGTTTGATAGCATGATGGTCATCAAAAGATTATGGAGTATTGGTTGATAAATGGGTTTTTGAAATTTAATTAGTTCTAATATATTTAAGTATTTAATTAAATTCCAATAATAATGCACAAGATTTTTGAAATTTGAAATTTAAATGTAATTAATGTACTAATTTTAGAAGTAAATGATAACAACAATATTAAATAGTTGTACACTAAATAACAAAAGCAAATATTCTAAAAGGAATACCAATTAAGTGCCAAAATGTATACCTTAATGTAAAGATTTTGAAAACTACTTGAATCTAGTAACTAAAACCCAAAAAAAGCATAATTGTGGAATGTTACAAATTTGGAATTTAAATTTGAAAACTAAAATGTTTTGAATTTTTTGGAATATTGAAGAAAATAATTTTTTGTTTCTGCATGGATTTCAGAGCAGCTGCAAAATTGCTATTTTTTATTTAAAATTATTTTAGAAAGTTTCACTGCTTTCAAAGAAGTAGAAATGAGATTTTATGTTCGAAATCTGATCAAATAATTTTTGCACGAAGAGCACCAAGATTTTATTTCAAAGTTTAAATTAAATCTTTCCATATAGATTTCAAAGCAGCAAGTTTTTTTTTTATTCAAAGAGCTGATTTTGTAAAGATTTAAGTCTACAAGAAGACAATATTTAACAAAATTACCCAATATAATCAAGATTACACTATACTGTTCAAGTATGCAACCATTTGTAATTTCTCCATTAACCTAAAAATTTGTTCTTAGATTGTTCTAGACTAGTTTCTAGAAATTGCTAACAATTGCATAAAACAAGGTTTATAATTAATTTCAAAATTTAATAATAAGCTAAATTGCAAAAATAATATGGAAGGAAGGCATGTTTAGAACAAAGAATGTGAAAACACTATCCTAAAAATGAATGTCACCTCCTTATACGGGTCTATAGCAAGATCGTCCCCGAGGTATAGTAGACCTGCTCAACTTGAAATCTCCTGTCACGAGCACAATTGCTTGAAGGTCCAACTCAATAAACTCCTTTAGTTGCCTAAGAAGATGAGCGAAAAAGTCTTAGGAATTCAAAGATAGGAAATTTTTGATTGGAAAAGATAGAAAGGAAGTTAATGAAAATTGAAAGGCTGGTGAGGGGGGATCTCTCGGAGTAGCAGCTCAAGACGAGGCATGATCTGTTGTATTTTGAAACCTAAGACTGGAGCCTATTTATCTAAAAGTAGTAGCACAAGGAGAGGCCTAAACTGCCCTATTTAAGACTCAAGTCTTGGAACCTTTTTATAGGCTCAGTACAGTTAACCCGAAAAAGGCCAATAAAGCCCTTAATGACTCTCCCAATGAAGACCTTAGTTGTTTGATATTGCATGGGCAACATTGCCTGTAGCATATAGATATATAAAATTAAAATTTTAATTTAATTTGGCCGGTGTGCCGGCCAAGTCAAGCGAGCATATGGTCACCAACCTATCATCCCCAAAACATAACCAGGCTTGGAACAATTAGACATTAGTAATTGCAAATGTAATTGCATGTAAATATCCAACATGGGACTATTAAAAATAAAATTTTGAAATTCGAACCTTTTTCAGAAACAAAAATAATTAAAATTTTCAATAAAAAGTTTGAAGCTTTTAAAAAAGAAATTACATTGGTTTACTCTCCGCCTTTAAATAGGAGAAAATCAGAACAAAGCTTTTCTATTAAGACACACGACCAGTTGGCGATCTGTTTTTCCACCAGACTACTCATACCATAGGCATAATTACTAACCGTATAGGCATGCTACCATATTTGTACATAAAAAAGTTTGGCAGATTCAATTGCAGACTAGTTCGGCCACGTTAAACTTTGAAAAAAGAAAATCCAAAGAATTAGTCGCAAGAATGAAAAGAAACAAATATTTACCTTCCGAACCCGTCTTGACCGTCCCCATGCATAAAGTATTGGGATCGAACGCGACGGCGTGACATCCTAGTTCATGAGAGAACTAATGTCCCACACCCTTTCGAGTCCCGTCTTCCTATCAAAATGGTGTAATATTGAAGATACCGCTCTAGTCTCGGAGGACCTAAATCGTTTACATAAGATAATATTTATCACATTACATGCCTTTCATCAGCTAGTCCTTTAGTGCTTCCGAGCTAATGAGCTACTCATTCTACTTAATCTCATTGTTGGCATGTTTGAGCTAGGAATGAGATCTCAACCATAGGAATGGCAGCGGCTAGATGCTCCCAAAGACCCTGGTATATGACATTGCAAATATTCTATCGCCTCATGGAAAGTTACTTTGGAATTGTGCTGAAAAAATTCTAGAGTAAGATATTGATTTGCCAATATATAAAAGGTCTTTATATGCAATTACGGATAACAAAAGGGCTTACATGGAAAAAAGAAGGGGGAGTGGGAGGTGGGGAAGAGTGCCATCGTCCACCTGGGCTATCTCATAAACACCTGTCAAGGTAAAAGAGGACACATAGTACCAGTCCCCAGAGAAGAGTATGACAAAATATATAAATTTTTGAACTACGACATCCAAGCAAAGGATAGCAGATAGCTGAAATAATTGAATGTAGGTATCCGTACAGAAGGATCAGAAATAGACTTGAATAAAGTTTATAAAAGGACCAGCTAAAACTGGGGAAAAGGTTAGAAAAATTACGCCAATATGACACAAGGGGAAGAAAAGAAAGACTAGCAGCTTGCTTGATAGAAGGTTGTGCCATCTCTTTGAAGACTGTAAGGCTTCACATCTGACACTTCACCAAGCATTAAGCTATCTCTCAATCACTAACAAGCTTTACATTAAAATCCTCTTCTAGATACAAATTTTTAGATGAGTTTACTCGGCTTAAGCAAAGGCCTTCTTGGTTCTCTTCTTTTGTGCCCATGCTGGCCCATATATTAGCAAGTTTGTCCTGCCAAATCGCCTATCAGCTATCTGCAATGCATTTATTCATCAGGTGAGTAACATCAACAACGCAACATCACAAGAGGCCTTTAAAAATCTTCAAACCAAAAACTTTAGTAGCACGCAGAGCTTAAGAAAAAAAAACTGTAAGGGGGAGCAGAACATGTAATGGCAAGAGGAAGCAATAAAAACCATCCGCGTAATCCCATGTTATTTTTGTGGGGACAAAAGAAAAAACCGTTAACATGTTTTCGTGCATTATAAATTGTCTTCTATTTCCAGTCTCTTAACAGGATAAGACTTGATAGTTTTTCTTGAGCTGTTGTTATCTCTATGATATTTTCTCAAAATACCACCCACATATTTACCTCGAGAAACAATATAATGCAATGGTAGATTTTTACCATTGGTTTAATAATTCTATATATTATTAGGTAATTAACAATTTTGCTACGGTTGTTTTTTAACTAAACTAACCACAAACATTCCTTAGCTCCAATAACATCGTTAAAGATTTTCTGCTGCGAGCAGCTGTGATATTTTCTGCTGACATGCTAAGCGCTCGCAAGGCTGACATACTGACTAATCATCTTCAGATACGATTTTCTTGTGCTCCTCCAAAAGCTACCAGATCTACAAACTAAGGATTGCTATTTAAAACTTGGCCTATAAAACCAAATAGTACATGTTTTTCAATTTGATTCAATGAGCTCATATCATGAACCTGTTGCTTGCACTCAAAGGAAGTCGAGGAAGCATGAAAGCTGCAAGGAAGAGAACATCAATGACCATCTAGGTATGGATGTCCAGAATGTGATGATGAACAAACAGTTTCTGCAAGGACAGCAACAAAATAAGTATGAAGAATTATAGAAAATTAGAGTTTTAATCCGATCGGAGAGAATGAAGAATTCCTTCAACTTGCTTAACTCAAATCTCTCAAAAATTATTAAAGAGATGGAAAAGATTGGTGAAAGTAGAGCTTACATTTCTTTTTCTTTCATTGATCAATTGATCCTAAACTAAACTAAGGTATATAGTCTCTATTTATAATAATGAGGTCTAGCCTTGCACAATTTGAGTCGGATTTCTCTCTTAGTTCGAATAGGACTAACTTTCCAAACATAGACATAACCACTAGAAATAAATATAGAAAAAATAAAATTTTACAGAAGGTGGATCTCGACTTCTACATCAACTTTCTTTATCGCTCTGCTAATTCTTCTCAAATTGGGAGATATGCAGTAAGACCTATTGGATTGGGCTCAGTCCACTCGAGTGGCCCAGCCTCTTTTGGCCCAAACAAAAAAAAAGGATTTCGGCATGTGCTGCATAAGTGCCTAGAGGGAAGAGACTTCCGATCAAAGTCTTCTTCCTCTCCGAAAAGGCCGAACGGAATCCGACTCTAAGCCGGATTCCGGTCGCGGCCGAGCTCCATTTAGAGCTCCTCCTCATATTCTTTTCCACGCCACCAAAGAAACAGCCCCAATCGAAGCTCACTGCCAGAGTAATTCCTCAGCCTTTCTCTCCAAACGCCAGCCATTATTGACACCGTTGTCGCAGCCAAATGCTGTCGAAAGTCAAGTAAGAACCTACCAATCTTTGGTTAATTCCTCTCTCCCTCTTCCGTGACCTTTGGAAGCTCGTTTTCAGCCAGCAATCACCGGATTTTTGATGGAAAAGGGCAATGTCCTACTTCCTTTGTTTTGACCGACCGACCCTGTTCTTTTCCGATTCCGACTATCTCTGTCGCCGATGCTTGTCGTCGGAGGCTTTCCTTGATCCCTCATGGTGGATGGAAACTGTGGCAGGAGATCTGGCCACCGGGATGCATTAGATTCATAGTTTAAGGAGTCAGAACCCCTGTTTTTGTTGGTTTTCGGGCTGCCGGCCGCTAGTCGCCACCGGCCGCCTATTGGACGACCATGGGTCCCTAGCCCCAGGCATCACCTATAGCCACCCTTTTCCTTCCTCTTGCTTAATTAGAGAGAAGCTTCCTTTCTCTTTTCTCTCTCTTCCCCCACCCTCTCTTATTTCTCACTACAAAGTCTCTCTTGACTCATGGGCCAGACATGTTGATTCATCCAGATTGACCCGTGCCATCCACAACCAAACTCAGACCCCTAATTAAACCCTGGAGATTCTCTCTTTTCTCCATCCTTTCTCTATAATGTTTCTCTATCTGAAATTTCTCTTTAGGGTTGATTGGACCCCATAAGTATGACTAAGTATTTTTTGGATCGACCAAGGTGAAAGGTCCTAATCCAAGGTCGTCGGGTGGCGTAACCCCCACCCTAGCTCTTGCCAAACGCTGTTAGATTTGATCAATCCCGGTCTCTATTGAACCAATTGTGCCCTTGTCCGAGCATAATTCGATGAAACCACCTTAATCGAACCGATCCGGATGTCGAGCATTCCTGCTTGGTCAACCTTGTGAGGGCATTGGAATTTAGAATTTTGATTTTGCATGGAACTACTGATTCCCTTGCGATCTTGTCTTCCTACTTACTATAGAAGGATCAGCGCACGGATCAGGCTGACTCGCGGAAATAGGAAAATTTTAAAATAATTATGACGAAATTTTAATGAAAAATAGAACTTTTGAATATTAGACTCTGAGAAGAATTTTTGGGATTAATTGGACCTGAAATTTGGTTGCCTTCCCAAGGTAAGTAATATAACCTTTTTCTAAATTTATTAGCAAATTATAAATATTTTTTGAATTGAATTATTCTTGATTTATAAACTTGAAACATGGTGTTTTATTGTTATATATGCCTCTTTCTGGAATATTGTATGATTCTTAAGTGAACGTATTGATTTTGATATGGATTATATTCGATTGATTTCGATGTCGTATGATTTTATGTATCTTACAATTTGGAACACTAAATATAAAAAAACGAATTTTGCTTCGAAATGAATTTGGGCTCGCAGCCAGACTATGTGTCAATATCCTGCCAGTAGAGGTTATTCGATGATATATCGACACCATTCCAGTGAGGGTTATACGTTGGCAAATCGACACCCTGCCAGTGGAGGATATATGTTGGCATATCGACATCCTGCTAGTGGGGGTTATACGCTGGCATGTTGATGAGCTCATATTCTAGCCCAGCCATAGGATATAAATGTGGTCATAGTTCATGCATGTCAACATGAACTCAATGATTTGAAATACAATTGATTTATGAAACAAGATTTGAAATGTGAAATGACTGGATGGCGTATCGATTTGGTTTTGAATCGATGTATTTTGCACGCTTAATTTTAGTATATTATTATTATTTTATTGCTTGATTTATCTAACTAAGGTGTTCATTGCTTACTAGGTTGTCTAGCTCATTATACGATTTCTTACTGTTTTTACAAATCCGAAAAATTAGCTCGACTCGGAGATTTATCATAGAGAGTGATTAGAGATAAAATTTTGACATCTTTATTTAGACTTGATTTTATTTTAGAGTTGATGCAAAATTTTAGAATATTATTGATTTTGTAAGACTTTTAATTTAGTTATTAATTAGAATTTGAATGTTATTATTTAAATTATTTCTGCTGACTGATTATGATATCATGATGAGATGCTTTGCATGCTTGTGGAAAAATTTTCTAAAAGTACACAGTGGTTTGATATTTTTTTGATATTTTTTGATGTTTCTATGATCATGGTTTAACCTAAATGATACATCTTATTGCTTTAAAATGATACAAATCATAAAATGATTAGTGAGATATTGCATTCTACATTGAACAACATAAAATTATCCTCAAATCAAGTAATGACATAAAAATTAAAAAAATAATACAATCAATTACATACATTTAAAGTACAACATACATATTGATATCTAAAATCGGATCGAGTGGCGATGCCTCTCATAGATATCCAGATCATTAGTATAGTCAGACGGCACATCAGCCCATCCCTCTAACCAAGCAGTGTTGTAGTCTTCTACATTCATTCCATAAGGAACGCGCGTCGGATTATAAGCACTCTCGGATCTGTAGTTGAAGCTTTGACTCTAAGAGGTGTCTTCTGGCTGATAATACAATTGTGGAGGGGCCCATCCAAATATGCCAGCATCAAAATCTGCCCGTAAGATGCTCCGGGCTACGTAGAATAGTAGCCACCGGAAGATGCCTTCATTTAAAAAGAAAAAGCGGCGAAAAATCAAGGTCTGCTACTTTCATTTGCTGTTGAAGAGGCCTGCCTTCCCTATAGCAACCTGATGCTTTAAAAATATCATATTACTCCACAGTGACAACCTGGTTCGGAACCGGGTTGACTCGATGCGAACCGACCGTTCGCACTGAGTCTACACTGAATTGACCGGTTCCAGCCGGTTCGAACCCTTTCCAGCCGGTTCAAGTCGGTTCGGGACCGGTTCCGGCCGGTTCGGTAAGGATTCCGGCCGGTTTGGTAAGGATTCCGGCCGGTACGGAGCCGGAACCAAATATAGAAGACGAACCGACCGGGTTTCGCACTGGGTAGGCTCGGCACTGCCCGAACCGGACGATTCCGGCCGATTCGGCAAACCCTAGTTGCAACAATAGAATCAATGCCCTTCTAGGCACTAAAGTTAGTTGTAAACTAAAATAGGATACCACCATCTCACTTAACAATATATATGAATACATAATATCACATTATGTACACAACAATCATTCCCTCCCTTCAAACCTTATTTCAAACAGGAAGACTAAGAATTTATCCACCAAAGGTAATCTATATCTCGTTGCAATAGTGTTAAAAGCCCCATTTCATTTTTGTCTATCCTACTCATATTAGTTGCATCTTTCACATCCTAAAGTGTTCCCATGGAATCGACATGCCATGTTGTTGTAGACTATGGGGATTAAGAGAATGAAAATATTTCAATCTTTAGCTGCCTACAGCTAAGTTTCCTCCATCCCACTTGATTAAGAAATCCTATCCTGCTATAATTTATTGAATATTTTAATAAAAAATGCAAAATGCTATGCTTATTAGGTATAGCCATATAATGCTTTTTTTCCCATTTAAGTTTAACTTGCAATATTGAAAAATGAAAGCTGATCACATCACCATCCTCCACTGCCCACATTTATTCTGCTAACGGAAAGCTTTTCCATTCAAATTTTCCCTCTAAAATCTAAAACCATTAATTTAGCCTGCTGAACTAATATTAATAAGAATTAAATAGCACATCGAAGTTTTGTATTACGGATAAGCTGATCTCAGTTGCAACTCATAGGTTTGAATTGTAACTCATCAAACTTTGTGATTGTTGTGTTGAATCCTCTTTGGGTTGGACTTTGCACAATTATTCATTTCATACTGTTAGTGAAAAGAATTAAAGAGATTCTTCCAACCTTCTCTCTATCAAAAAAAAAGCATTTATTCGCAGAACTCTTAACCTAATTAATTTCAGTCTAATTGTCAATAGAGAAAAAAAATCTGACCAAATCACAGTCAGATTATGATAAAAAGTCAGCAAAGGTATTTATTGAGTTGAACAAATGCAACCCAAATTAAACTATATTATACTTATGTCTAAACTAAGCTAAACTAAACTGGATCGACATCATACTTGGGAAGGACCAGTTTATTGTACTCAGACCAATTGTTTTTCCTTTTTGATATTGTAATATGATATAATATATATGGTGTGTGCTATATGATATTCAAGTTTATGTTCATGTGATGTTTGATATAGCAAATTCATGTACAATTATTATTGTATACGAACATGCACTGCGCATGTATCACCTAGTCCATACAAAAGCCTTATGGACCTTTGGAAAGTCTTCACAAGACACTTAATACATCAAGGGCCTGTTTGGATGCTGCGAGATTTTATTGGTCTAATAAGATCTCCAGACAGTGATCTAGCCATCTAGTCATATATTAAGAAAGAAATAAACAATGGACAGGGAGAAGTTTAAAGGAGATCAGGACAGCTGGTGACAGAACAAATTCCTATTTTTCAGGATAACTAACCTCTTTCTGCAGGTAATTTACCTTATCTCTGAGATCTAGGGATTAGCTGCATCATCAGCTTCCCAAATTTCTTTAAACACTTCCTTCCCCTATAAATTTAATATAGGACCTTAGCTGATAAGATCTTCAAACATCCAAACAGGGCCTAAATGATATAGTGCTGCCGAAAAGGTTTGAAAAATTCATTGTACCATAGTATGATATTCCCTATACCAAGGCATATCGAGGGTGTAAAGTATCATACCTTAGTGTACCATGGAATTTCAAATCTTCATAAACAATAATTAGATATAGGGGCATGCCATGGCATGTATCAAGGATCGTTGTGCTAGTACCAAGGCCCATATTGGTTGCCCGACAGCATGGTTCGGTGTGCCCCCCTACCATGCCATGTGGGGCTCGTACTAACACAGCAGAGAGAGCGAAGGAGAGGGAGAACGGGAGAGAGGAAAAGAGAGAGAGGGGGGAAGGGGGAAGAGGGAGAGAGGAAGCAAGAGTGTGAGGGAAGGTGGCGGATGGCTGGCGAAGGCCGATGAAGGGCCACGGAAGGCCGGGGAGGGGCGCGAAGGGGCGGAGGAAAGGCTCTGCCCTCTAGTTCCCTTGTTTCATTCAAAATAAGAGTCCCAAAAGGGCCCCTCTTTTTATTTTGAAGAATTTAAGTGAAATCGGCAATCCTCTTGCCGACTTCTCTAAATTTTTTCAACATAAAAAAGATTTTAAAAAAAATTAAGTGAAGCCGGCACGGGGGTTGCCGACTGCACTTACACTTTTCAAAATAAAAGGGGCCCTCCAAGACTCTCGTTTCGAACGAAATAGGAGAACTGGAGGGCAGAGCAGCGCCCTTCCTTTGCCACTGAATCCCTCCCTAGCCTTCCATTAGCCTCCACTAGCCGTCTGCCACCCTCCCTTCCTCCCTCCCCCCTTCTCTCTCTTTTCCTCTCTTTCCTTCTCCCTCTCCCCCTCTCTTGCTGGTTTCTCGATGTGAAGGTGGGAACCATCCCGGTCCGCCGTCGATATGGCTCGATATGCCCCAAACTGGGTGGCTAGGGATAGTTCCACTGACATTGGTACGTACCATATCAAAACATACAGGTAAGCCCCTGTATTGCAACACTTCAAAGTTCAAACATTGGATATCAACATGTCAGATGGAATGGTGATGGACTTTGATCTACTTTGTCAAATAATAAACAGGTTGCTAGCAAATCTATAGCACTTGTTCTCGTGACAAGTAAATTTGTAAACTATTGGATTTCTATGTATTGGGTCCATCCAAGTCCAGTTGTTAGCCAAAACATTTAATCTGATCCAATAACAGTCTGGTGGATCATAAAACATCAACTCGACTATAATCTAAATATCTTACCAATTTAAGCAGTCCTATCTGACAAGTACTACCAGATCATAAAACACCAACTTGACTATAATCTGCATATCTTAGATCCAATTTAAGTAGTCCTATCTGACAGGTACATTCACCATTTATCCTTGGCCTTCCCTCTAAGATCCACACTTCTACCCTCCAACGGACCTTTCATATTATACGAGGTCCTGAAGCAAGCTAGAAACATTCTGATTTAGGTTTTATTTAATGATCCCTAAGAGAGAGATGGGGGAAAGAGAGGATGTGATGGATTAAACATTATTTCCATCTTGACTTGAGCCAGCTAGCGTCCAGCCCATATGCTTGTGCTGAAGATCCTTTCTCAGCTGCTAATCATGGAGTTAAGCTTCCTACAACCTAAGAAAGCAAGATAGAAAAACGAGGTGAATGATGCAAATGATTAAGGAAATGATAAATATGCAAAATATGGTATTATAATATAATCAAGGATGAACGGTTTGTATTATAAGAAAGGATGATATAGTCTAGTCTTTTTGGAATAATTTGATGACTCCCTGATATTGGAGGTTTAATCACATTAAGTGATCATAACTACATCTTAGATGATCATCGATGCTGAATGAACCACAAAAAAATTGTAACGGCAAGAATGAAGTAGTTTTGACATTGAATGAGAGAGAAACAGGTAGAAAGAGAGAGTGTATGTATTCATAATCCTTACTCTCCCTTTGATTTAAAGCCATACATGGTACAGTAACAGAAATACTTAATCACTTACAATACAACGTAATGCCGATTAACATCGTAAAAGGGCCAATTGTTCAAGAGCATATTACTCCACAAGAAAAACAAATAATAACCAACTTCGCCCCTCCCACAATTTATATTCCACCGTTCCCCCGTCCACCTCTCCCCTTCCAACCAACAAAGAAAAAATAGGCAAAAAAATAAAACAAATATCAAAAATAAAATAAGCTAAAGCAACATCTTCTACCTTGATCGATTTGTGAATATTCTTAATGTTGGCTTCTAATTTATTTTATCACAATATTCTCAACTATTTTCTTTTAGAACTTTTAAAACTAACAATTCATGCAGTACAATACAACTAAGAGTATCTACTCCATCAAAGCTTATACCATAAAAACAACCGCTTCAATTAAAACAATAATCCTACAAACATAATGAAAATTTTGTTTTCTCTAATGTAATATATTTAGTCTTTATTCTCTTCAGCGAAATAAGAAAATAAATTAAAAAATGAAAGTTGAAGAGATTAGGAGGAAGCACCTTTACAAGATGTCCACAAGAATCTGCCATTGAGGTTTTGAGGGGATACTCCACTAGCTAGCAAATTATTATTATTAGTGATGATACAGCAAGAGAGGAAGAAGAAAGCAATTTCCAAAGGAATGCATCTTACAATGAAGCAGTCTTCTCCAACCAAAGGTGATTTTCCAAGTTGCTCCATCAGCGTACCATAATTGACTGAAGTGTAGGGGGGCGTGACACTGATATAATCAAATGATCTGTACTTACCTGTACGAAACATTTTTTGTTGAACTGTCAAACAAGCATTAAAATGTAAAAATATTAAAATCACGAAAACACCAATTTCGGTTCAATCTGGCATTCAGATATTGAAACAACAACCATGACTAATTCACGTAAACATGCACACTATATTTTTTTCATAGAGGAGAGCGATGCCCAGATTAGTGATGATCAAGGAAGGAAGCTTATATGCACAACTTATAATAACTCGGTTAGGTGTTATACAATATCTCCAAGACATTATATCATCTCTCAAGCGCATTGTAGGTTGACACATACTGAAGATATGTTACAATGAACTCATAGACCAAAAATATTATCTCTGCAGTCAATTAGGCCACAGGGTGCAATCAAAAGCATTTGGTTATGGCATCCTGCTGTCCAACAAAGCATGCGACTCCTCTTAGATAGTTTATATGGCTGTATTACGACATATATAAAATAGAAATAATTTTAAGTGCCATTGCTAGTGTGACATGCATATAGATCTTTCGGATCATTTACTAACAAGTCAATTTATCAATGATGTACAGAAGCATGTCAGACCATACTATTTTGAACCATGTGAAGTTTCTTCCAGCAAGGAAGGAGATAATAAGTATGTCTCAACAAAGCACTCCTACGTTCATCACAGGTAAAGGCTTTAGAAGCAACATAGACAGTTGGCAAATGTTTTTATCTACACATGCTTTATAGCTAAAAGAAATGAGTTCCAGCTTGAGATTATTAAAATTAGTAACTTTCCCAAAGCTAGCCTTTAGTTAGATAGAAAGTGGCTGATGGTATTTCATGTGAATTCTTGCTTCAGCCACCTAAAAAAAAGTTCAGACAGTTCTTCTAGAACAACACTATCACTATGATCAGTGGTGGCGGTGGTGTCCTTTTGAATAATGAGGGAACAGTTTGCTTTCTTTTTAAAATTATTATGTCTTTTGTATGTAGCATAAAGCTCAGATATAGGACTCCCTCATTAGGGCTAAGGCCCTAGATACGCAGTTAGTCTAGTTTTCTTGTGAACTTTGCTGGAAACAGACTGCAGCTTGTATCTAATGTACATGTCAGCTGGAAAGAAAATTGAAAAAGACACACAAAATTATCGACCAAAATAGGGAGAAAAATGCACATGTCAGCTTGTATCTCTCATAATCCGTACTAAACAAATTACATGCAAACTCAACCTAGTAATGTCTAATCTAATGTACCTCTAAAATTTAGATATGATGACCATATGTATTTGTTTTATTAGAAAACCTAGTCTGTTGGATGCCTTTTTTTTCCTTGATAGAGATAACAGCACT
This sequence comes from Phoenix dactylifera, assembly GCF_051530095.1. Taxonomy (NCBI): domain Eukaryota; kingdom Viridiplantae; phylum Streptophyta; class Magnoliopsida; order Arecales; family Arecaceae; genus Phoenix; species Phoenix dactylifera. Next base: position 7,674,461 of record NC_143207.1, on the reverse strand, counting down.
AGTAACCTAAACATTGCTCTAATTTCAGAACAAGTGCAATGTAAAAATCTCAAATTCTTCAGATAAGTATATGTACATGAAGAAATACCCACCATAAAATCATTTAACTTAATTTGCTTCAATTTGTAACTCTTCAAAACAAAATTCTAAATTCAAATTAGATGCCGGCAATTTCATGTAGATGATGTTAGTCCTAAATTAGCAAGAATGCCCTCGCATTTCATGTTTAGGAATCCAAGAAAGGTACTTAAACCATTAACAAGATAAGGGATAAGCTTTCAGGGATATCATTCAATCTGTTCCTCTTTATAATATGAAACATAAATAAGAAAATAAGAAGTTCATTTTAAAAGCAAAGGTTGTCAGATTTATCAGCGTCTTGCTCAGAATTGATTATTTTGCCAAACTGCAATAAATGTGCATATTTTGAAGATAATGTGGCCTACTTTAATTAACCATAATATAGAGTATGCAACAATATATATCCAACAGGAGATAAGTTTTGCATTCCATAATATGCTTATCATATATTATTATAAACAAAAAAGTCAAGGTCCATTTCTCCCCATCCATTTTAGTGGACAATTAAAATGCAATGTCCACACCTCTCAAAAAATCAAGGACTCATGTATCACATGTGCCTAAGCTGGTTAAGGGCTGGAAAATCATGCCATACCATGCTAACACTTGACATACACTGGCACTTACTAAACAGATTTGTACCTAGATATGAAATTGACAAACTTAGATGTGCTACTTCATTCAATTATTTTTCTTTAATATATACCAGTTTCATGTTTCATACCAGTTTTCAGTTATGTTTTCAAACATGTTAACTTAGATTTTAACTAATATAAGGAAATATAGGATCATAAAATCATACTAGATACCTTTGTCTATGCTATTTAATATGTAATTGCATATCACCAAAAACAAACTAATGTTAGACAATTACATATACACTTTAATAACAAAATTTAAATTGGAAATCATGGTAAAAAGGTGTTGCAAAAGACACCATGACTATGCAAGAAGCTTGTATACTAGAGTTTATCTTAATTTCTAACCTTTGATATATTATTAAATGTTAGGCCATTTCCGTTTCTGATTCATACACAAAATAAATATATTCATTGAAAAATAGCCAAAAAAATCCAAAAGATTCAAACCACCATCTATAGAAGGTTCTCTACAATGGCAGAGAATAAGTATACGACGGCAAAATGGAGTACAAGCTCATATCAATTCATAATAATTGGTACTATGGTACGCCGTACTGGCCCGAACCAAGCGATACAGGGCATACCGTTCCATACCGGTTTAGCACCGATATCCGGTACAGATGGCATACCGACATTCGGTATGCCAAAAGAATTTCGCACCGTACCATACTGACACTATACTAGTATGGCACCGATATGGAGTCCGGCACCGAGACGGCGAACCATGATTGCTACCAATGCACATGACTTCTCTAGGTGCCGATGCAAGCCAACACACTATACTAGAAGCCTATACAAATGGCATATAGGTGTTCCATTATTCATATGCTATGTATCATGTATTCGCCGTCTCAGCACCGAACCCCGTACCAATACTATCCTATTACAGTGTCGATATGCGGTACAGTACAAGACAGCAAGGCGACTAAGTGTCGGTATAGTAGAGACTGCATACAGGTTCGATACCGATACGGTACCGTACGTCCGGTACGGTAGGAGCACTCGGTACCAAGGTCCGCAATCTCGACACCGAGTATCGTATCAGTACTTTATCGGTATGGTATGATACACTCCTGTACCAAAATAACTCTAGCCATTTTTCTCAATTTTTATCTCGGTACATCTCAGTACAGGACGGTACAAGGCTTGTACTAACTTGAAGTTAAGTTTCGTCTTACCAGTACAGTATGGTATGCCCCATACCGGGCGATACGGGGCGGTACGATAGATCATGCCTAGTACGGTACAATACCGACTGGTACGGCAAACTTTGATGCATACATTAGGTAATGATGGGTACTTCAGTCCTTGCATAAAAGGCACAGAGTGCATGCACGCCTAAGTCCTCTACATGCATTCAAGAAACTTGACTCAAGACATGGACGAGTCCAACCTCAAATATGCCTCTTCCAAGAATCATGACATGCGGTTTCCACCTCTGTAACTTAACATTTTGTAATAGTAAGACTAACAATTGATTTGCATCTCAAAGAAAATATTTTGTCACAATCTCCTTCATTTAGCCATTCGAACATGAAGTTTACTGCTCTCCTTTGTCAAAGACAATCAGCACATATTGCCACTACAAGATTTCTACATGCACTCATCTCTCCGCCAATTTAAGAATCAAATGAGATTGAATTTTACTATACCAACTCATCAACTTGATTCTGTGAAATTTCTGTCCTCACTCCTCTTCAATATGAAGAAAGCTCATACACTAATTATACAAGAAATTCAACCACATATCCTCAAAAATGTAAAACATAGCCCCCCAAATTCTACTGGATGTGTTGAAGTTGACTTGGTAAGAGACATGGGATGTGTTCTAATTGTCATGTTTAATATATATCATAAAATTAACATTGACCAAGTGCTAAGAGAAGCCTAGCAAGATGTATCATAGCCAGCTTCATGACTGATACAAAATGCCTCTTTAGAACACCAAAATGTAAAAGGTGACAATTTCCACAGATCAGGAGATATCAGCACATCGAGATAGACCAATCAAAAAAGAGATAAAGGCCAAATCCAATATGCATATAAATCTACATTGATGATAATCAATCTATGGACCATAAATTACAGCAAAAATCTTTGGAAACCTGTTGTGTTATGAATTTCATTAGCTCAGTCTTTTGTAGTCCAACCAACTCATAACCTACAACACTGCATGATTGACCATGCCCAAACACCCGTCGCCAGAAGTAGGTATCGGAGCAAATTAGAGTGTAGGCGTAGGGAAGAAGGTCTTTGAATTATTTTTAAAATGGAAGCAGGTGCTGGGATGAGTTTTCGAGAGATTCTAAATCGGGTGCTGCACCCCAAGTGGAAGATTACTGTGACTAAGCCAAATACACCACCATAGTAAATAGAAGAAATCGATCAATGACCTCCCTCAACCTAACGGATGTTAATCATATAAACTTGTGAGAGTCTACCAGACACCAACATCAAGTTCGAAATACCAAGGCATGAGTACCTACTAGGAAGTGGGTAATCTACACGTCATATCAAAATACATGTCAATGAAGTTTGTGTAGGAAAAATTTCCTGAGTTGTCCGATAAAATCGGACGCCAGGCATGAAAATCAGTTTTAAAATTTTATTTATAACAGTTATAAATATTAAACATAACTTTTATGTAAAACATACCTCGATCCCGCAGCGGAAGTTGGTCGAGGTAGGGCGGATCTAGATCTTTGAACGTTGCTTCGCGAGGCCTAGATCTGCAGGCCCTCTACTTCGCATGCACGCCAAACTTCGTAGGAAGATAGGATGGTGTCTGTATTTTGCAAAACCAGTTTTTGCAAAAGGACCCTAGAAAAAAACACTTTTCTTTCTTTTCCTTCTTCTTCTTCGTTCTCTCCCGTATCTTCACTGTACGCCCGAGAGCTCGGACGCCGATCACAGAGGAAAGGAAGAAGAGGACACGTCGCCAGATCTGGATGTTTACCACCGGAGAGAGGATTGAGAGAGAAAAATCACTTTTTCTCTCTTCTTCTTCTCCTACAGAACTCCCATTTAAACCTCTCTGTTACGTGAGTTTTATATACAGACAGAGACTTCAATCGTCACTAATCCTCTCTAGTTTTTCTCTCTGATTCACTCACAATTCATCTGTAAATCGAGAGAAAACGGTGGCCTACTTATAGGCCAATGCTGAGAGGATTTAATCGGAGTAATTGACTGCCTTTACGAATCCATACGTTATGAATTCATAATGTTCGTTTCAAAAACAAACGTGGGGAAAAATAGTAAATCCATCCGATAACAGCCGGATTTCAAAAATCAAATTGAACCAGAATGTAGCTGGTTCAAAAACTGGACATTCCGGTCCAGACGGCAAGTCGAACGGAGTTCGGATGGTGACGTGGTGTGGAGACGAAGCCGGGAGGAAGAAAGCTCTGTTTTCTCCTCCCAGGCTTTTCTCCATCGCGGCTCACAAGAAACCTTAAGGGTTCATGGAAAAAGAGAGTTAAGGGTCCATGTGAGCTTTGGTCCACGGGTCCATGGGTCCACAGGTTATTAGAAGTTGGATTGGGTCAGCCGGTTCAATTAAATGGATTAGCCTAATTGATTCACTTGGTTCTAAACCAAATTGATGGCCCAATTGAATGATTTTTTATCCGAAAAAATTCCACATGAGTCCGACTCATGGGAGGTTCAATTGGGTCCAATCTCGGCTCGATCCAAGTCCGACTTAGATCAAAACAAATACGAAATTAAATCCCAATTAAATCGTGATCGAGCCCAATTACACTAATTGAGACCCGATCAAACCCAATCTCAATAATTGAGTCCTGATCATGTTAAATTACATTAATTGAAACTTGATCGACCCTGAATACAGACTTAATTAGTTGTTCATCCATGAAATTTAGCATGTACCTCATGTTCAGTGCTAGCTGAACATAGACATAACCAAATTTCAAATGACCCACAATTTTAATTCTTAATTAAATTGCGTCAAGACCTTCCTACTTAGCTTGACTAATGTGCGTGACTCCGATAGGTTCGAACACTAAGCCGGTAGTACATGGACTAGTCCATGCACTAATCGAGGTGACCATCTAGCAATGATACCTGACGTCCGAATAGGTCGAATATGCAAAGCAACATTAAAGAACCTAAATGTATGGTTACTGCATAATTCATCCCTATGACCATCGATGCTCAAGATGACCTCAGAGTGGACTGTCGACCTCTAGGTCCAGTCATCCATAGTGTATTTCAAATAATCAAATCAAGTGACCTATCACTTGGTTTTTCCTGACCAAGGTTTTACTGAATTGAAACACAGCGAGACATCAACTCCTATAATCTGGAGTGGTCAATCCCTTCTTGACTCATACATAGACTTCACGAGTACTTGACTGCACCCAGCATCCTTCCGATCACTGAATTAAAAATTCAGGTCGTCTAGTGCCTAAGTACAGTGAGTTGCTTGCAAGTCACTGTGATAGTCTCAGGTCTAAGGGGTATTTATGCCCATACGCTTTGCAAGCTAACTTCCGACAGTGGAGTGCTCCACAGGTGAGTCACTATTCAGTGATGATGTACTCCTATATCTCACCTGTATGCCATACAGTGTCTCCACACTCCTTGGTTAAGAGGACAACCAACTAAATGGCACACAACGACCTATACTTGACATAGCTATCGTCCAATTGATAGCTCATCATTTGGTCACGAACTGGTTTAAGGACTAAATGATAAAAACCTCCTTTATCCACTAAATTAGTCCTAAGAACTTTATCACAATACGCAGGAGTTCAAATTGAAGATGAAACACTTGTGATAAATGAAAAAAATGCCAGAATAAATTTTATTCATTTTAATAAAACATATACAAACTCCAATTTCAAAAAATTGGCTTTGGGACACAATTTCCAACAACTCCTACTTGAACTAAAGCCAATTTGCATAGTATCTAATACCCATTTTCGATTTGTGATAATCGAACTCCTTTACAAAAAAGGCTTTAGTGAATGGGTCAGCTAGGTTTTCCCTTCCATCGATCTTCTGAAGATTGACGTCACCTCGTTCCACGATCTCTCGTACAAGGTGATAGCGACGCAGAATGTGCTTGGTTCTGTGGTGAGACTTTGGCTCCTTCGCTTATGCAATGGCTCCAATGTTGTCACAATACAAAAGAACTGGATCATTGATTGAGGGAACAACACCAAGTTGATTTACGAACTTCTTGATCCAAACAGCTTCCTTTGCGGCATCTGATGCAGCAACATACTCTGCTTCGCATACAGAATCGGCTACTGAATGCTGCTTGAAACTTTTCCAGCAGACTGCTCCTCCATTCAGGGTAAACACAAATCCTGACATACTCTTACTGTCATCATGGTCTGACTGCAAACTAGAGTCTGCAAACTCCACAAGTTTTAAGTCAGATTCTCCATAAATTAACCATTGGTCCTTAGTATTTCTCAAATACTTAAGGATGGTTTTCACCACCTTCCAATGGTTCTCATCCGGATCAGACTGATACCTACTCGCTACTGCTAATGAGTAAGCAACATCCGGTCTCGTACATGTCATGGCGTACATAATAGATCCCACTGCATAAGCATATGGGATTCTACTCATACGCTCCCTCTCTTCGAAAGTTGTCGGACAATCTTTCTTAGAGAGAGATTCCTTGGCCTATCGGAAGATAGCTCTTCTTGGAATTCTCCATGTTGAACCGCTTCAACATAGTATCGATGTACGTGGATTTGGACAATCCTAGTAACCTCTTAGATCTATCTCTATAGATCTTCATCCCTAGGATGTAGGATGCTTCTTCCAGATTCTTCATGGAGAACTATGATGATAGCCAGAGTTTCACATTTTGTAATGCAGGGATGTCATTCCCAATTAGGAGAATGTCATCTACATACAAGACAAGAAATGTGATTACTGAACCGTTAGCCCACTTGTAGACACAAGGTTTTTCTTCATTCTTAACGAAATCATATGCTCCGATAGTTTTATCGAAACGTATGTTCCAACTTCGAGAAGCTTGCTTAAGTCCATAAATGAACTTTTGTAGCTTGCATACCTTGGACTCGTCTGTGGAAGTGAAACCCTCAGGTTGTATCATATACACCTCTTCTTCCAGCTCTCCATTTAGAAAAGCTGTTTTCACATCCATTTGCCAGATTTCATAATCCATATATGTTGCTATAGCAAGCATGATCCGAATAGATTTTAGCATTGCCACAGGAAAAAAAGTCTCGTCATAGTCGATACCATAACGTTGACGATACCGTTTGGCAACCAGACGGGCTTTATAGATCTCCACCTTTCCATCTGCGCCTCTCTTTCTTTTGAAAACCCATTTGCACCCTATGGGTTTTATCCCTTCGGATGGATGTGTCCATACACTATTGATTTCCACGGATTCCATTTCGGATCTCATGGCGTTAAGCCATAACTCAGAGTCAGACCTCTGCATAGCATCCATATAGGTGATCGGATCCTCATTGTTCTCATTGAGCTTAATAGGATCTGCGTCATGGACCAAAAAACTGTAGTATCTGTCCACTTGACGCAGTACTCTACCAGATCGCCTTAATGGTGCCTGTACATTGGGCTCCTGATTTGATCTAATCAAATCCGGTTCAGTGGGTTCAGTAGATTGTGTTAATTCTCCTACCTGCTGAACTTCACTAAGTTAAACCTTAGAGGCAACAATTCCTTCACTCAGGACTTTCCTTTCCAAAAAGGTTGCCTTTAGTCCTACGAAAATCTTTTGTTCATTAGGAAGGTGGAAGTAATAACCCCTAGTTTCCTTGGGGTACCCTACAAAATAACACTTATCAAACCTAGGACCAAGTTTGTCAGTTTGAGAACGTTTAACATAAGCCGGACATCCCCAAACCCTAAGGTAAGAAAGTGTCGGCTTACGTCCAGTCCATATCTCATATGGAGTTTCTCAACGGACTTACTTGGAACCTTATTTAGTATTATACATGCAGACTCTAAAGCATAACCCCAAAAAGATAGAGGCAGACTAGTAAACCCCATTATGGATCGAACCATGTTTAACAGAGTTCAATTCCTCTTTTCGGACACACCATTGTGCTGAGGTGTTCCTGGAGGGGTCCATTGAGAGAGAATCCCATTCTCCTCTAGATAAATCAAAAAATCATCGAAAAGATATTCTCCTCCTCGGTTTGACTGAAGGATCTTAATACTCTTTCCAGTCTATTTTTCTTCTTCATTACAAAATCATTTGAACATTTCAAATGATTCCAACTTATGCTTCATCAGATAGACATACCCATACCTGGATAGGTCATCTGTGAAGGTTATGAAGTAGGCATAACCACCTCTGGCACTTATGTTCATAAATCCACATACATCAGTATGTATGAGGCCGAGAACATCGCTGGCTCGTTCACCCTTTCCAGAAAAAGATGACTTGGTCATCTTACCAAGAAGACGGGATTCACAGGTTGGCAATGATTCACAATCATTGATTTCTAAAATGCCCTGTTGGGCTAACCTGTTTATCCTGTTTTTATTTATGTGACCTAGCCGGCAATGCCATAAATAGGCTTCATTGACATCATCTAACTTAGGGCGTTTATTAGAAGTGTACATTACATTCACAGGCAGTGATAAAGTATAAATGTCATGTTTCAATTGTCCATGAAAAATTTTAATGCCATTCAAAATGATATCACAAAAATTTTCTTTTATTGATAAACAATAATCATTTTTTGCCAAAATGCCTACAGAGATGACATTCATCAAAAAAGCTGGACAATAATGACAATCATCTAATATAACTACTCTAGATTCAAAAACAAGCTCAATGACTCCTAAAGCTAGAACTGGAACTAATCTTTCATCTCCAACGTTCAGAAATCTTTCGCCATTCTTGAATCTTCTACTAACTTGAAGTCCCTGCAACGAATTGCAAATATTAATTGGACTTCCGGTATCCAATACCCAAGTGGTAGAATCATAAACAGAAAAATTACAAGGTGTTATCATATAATTACCTTGTGCAGCAACTATTTGCTGTTTTTTCTTCTTAGGCCTGTTTGGATCAAGGGACGCTATGTAAGCCGGACAATTCCGCTTCCAATGACCCTGCTTCTTACAGAAGAAGCACTTTGCCTTGCTCTTGTCGACTTTCTGCTTCTTAGTCTGACTGGGCTTAGAGACCCCAACACGAGTTTTCTGCGTCTTCTTCTTCTTTCCTTTCTTAAAGGAAGAACGTCCTGCAAAAGTCCCACCTACTACATTCACCGACTCCTTTTGGAGTTAGTGATCCTTCTCATAGGTCTGCAGTAAACCTAGCAAACCATGATAGGATACTTCAGGCTTGGTCATTCTATAATGACTAAGGAAGGTCAGGTAGGACTTGGGAAGTGAGTTCAAAATGGCATCCTTGCCCAATTGCTCGTGCAAAGGAAAGCCAAGTTTACTCAGACGATCGATTTGTTCGATCATGTACAATACATGATCGGTAACCGATGTTCCTTCCCTCATGCAGGCATTAAATATAGCGCAGGAGGTCTTATATCGTTCGACATCGTCAAGAGTGCCGAAGGACTCCTTCAACATTTGAAGGATTTCCACTGGTTGCGCTTCCTCGAATTTTTGACTAAACTCATCATTCATCGATGCCCTTATGATGCAGCGCACTGTAGTGTGATCGTTGAACCACTTCTGATAAGCATCTCTGATTGCACGTGGTGCATTAGCTGCAGGTTCTTCAGGTGCAGGATCCAATATCACATACAGGATCCACTCGTGCTCTAATACAATTTTCATCTTTCGATACCAGCTATCGAAGTTGGGTCCATTAAGCTTATTATTGTCTAATAGTGTTCGGAGGGACAATGAATTAGCCATATCTGAAAAATAAAGGAAAACCCAACTAATTAGTATATGATTTATTTTAATCCTAAAGACTTGGGCTTTAGTCTAAAGTTTTCTCCCACTATTTTAGTCGAATTAATAGCCTCTACCTTTAATTCGAGGAATTACTTTAATTCCTTAGGGGTACTAGAATCCACGTAGATTGCATACGGGCCCGAGGAAGGCTCAGCCAACCCATGTGCACGTAAGGGTAGATAATTACCAATTATTTCTCTAAATAATTTCTAGTATTCAATTTTGCCTCAGGTGGTAATCAGTAGGCGGAGGGCTCCACTGAAAATTCTGGTTAGGTCCAACCATTAATGAACTAGCTCAATGACACTACCTAATGTATGATTAGGCCCGAGGAAGGCTCGGCCAACCTAATCACAATTATATAGCTCAAAAAACTATCATATAATGAAAAATAATTCCAATATACAGAGGAACATCAGACGGAAGCGTCCTGCATGTTCAACTGTGATACTGGACCCATTATCATTTACCCTAATGGGAGGCTATGATCTAGTTGTCTATATAACTTTATCATTTTAAAGACCTAATAATTTAGAGGATTTTAATTGAGATGTGACACAGACCGATAATTCTAAATCCTCCCACTGACTTCACCAAGTCATACAGAAGACTAGCTCTTTTGATCTATTAGACACCTAAATCAGTCACATTGATTTTCCTTAATAGCATGGGTGAGTGCCAAGTCTCAAGGTACCGTAATCAAAACTAGATCGACTAAATTGGCTAGGTAAGAGAGATCATGGGAGGGTTCCGCCATTAACCTCTTTCCTAAACACCAACTATGTTGGCCAGGTAAGAGGTAGCCCCAATTAAAAACCATGATCAAATGCTGACTTACCTTAGACACCAATTGGTTTACCAAGTTGATTTAGGTTATCCTTGGGAACACGGGCTCGACCACTGAGCCACAATCAGATCCAATTGAAATGTTTAAATATGATAAACTACAACTATTGAGATTGATCATTTTAGAAACCTTGATTTAGTCTAGTTCAACTATTGATTAGATTAAATCATATTTCTTAAGTTAGTCCATTTCAATTTGATTTCAACTTTCAAGATTAGGTCTAACATAGTCAACTAATCTGATTGTGCTAACCCATGCCCAAAACCCATGATCAAATTTTGAATTTTAAATCTTAAATTTGAATTTCAAATTTTCAATTTTAAATTCAATGTTTAATTCTTAATTAAACGTATTATGATCATGAATTCAGGGTGTCAATTTATTCCAAATATAAACAATTTATATTTAAATTTTGTGGTCATAATAAATTTAAAACTGAAATTTTATTAACATCAATTATGCATAATTTTCACAAAAATAAACTATTTATTTTATGATACAAATTAATCTCAATCTTGTGCTAGGACAACCTTTTCACTATAAGGGGTTAACCTTATTGCAGGACAACCTTATGATTCAGCACAAGGTTGATATTTTATGATTGAATCTAGATCTAATCTAAATCTAAAAATTAAATCATGCATAATTCTAAATATTATAGGCCAAATTCATCGGCCAACCTGGCTCTGATACCAGTTGTAGGAAAAATTTTCAGAGTTGTCCGATAAAATCGGACGCCAGGCATGAAAATCAGTTTTAAAATTTTATTTATAACAGTTATAAATATTAAACATAACTTTTATGTAAAACATACCTCGATCCCGCAGCGGAAGTTGGTCGAGGTAGGGTGGATCTAGATCTTTGAACGTTGCTTCGCGAGGCCTAGATCTGCAGGCCCTCTACTTCGCAGGCACGCCAAACTTTGTAGGAAGGTAGGATGGTGTCTATATTTTGCAAAACCAGTTTTTGCAAAAGAACCCTAGAAGAAAACACTTTTCTTTCTTTTCCTTCTTCCTTCTCTCCCGTATCTTCACTGTACGCCTGAGAGCTCGTACGCCGATCACAGAGGAAAGGAAGAAGAAGACACGTCGCCGGAACTGGATGCTTACCACCGGAGAGAGGATTGAGAAAGAAAAACCACTTCTCTCTTCTTCTCCTACAGAACTCCCGTTTAAGTCTCTCTGTTTCGTGAGTTTTATACACAGACAGAGACTTTAATCTTCACTAATCCTCTCTAGTCTTTCTCTCTGATTCACTCACAATTCATCTGTAAATTGAGAGAAAACGGTGGCCTACTTATAGGCCAATGCTGAGAGGATTTAATCGGAGTAATTGACTGCCTTTACAAATCCATATGTTATGAATTCATAACGTTCGTTTCAAAAACAAACGTGGGGAAAAACAGTAAATCCATCCGATAACAGCCGGATTTCAAAAATCAAATTGAACCAGAATGTAGCCGGTTCAAAAACTGGACATTCCGGTACAGACGGCAAGTCGAACGGAGTTCGGATGGTGACGTGGTATGGAGACGAAGCCGGGAGGAAGAAAGCTCTGTTTTCTCCTCCCAAGCTTTTCTCCATCGCGGCTCACAAGAAACCTTAAGGGTCCATGAGAAAAGAGAGTTAAGGGTCCATGTGAGCTTTGGTCCACAGGTCCATGGGTCCACAGGTTATTAAAAGTTGGATTGGATCAGCCGGTTCAATTAAATAGGTTAGCCTAATTAATTCACTTGGTTCTAAACCAAATTGATGGCCCAATTGAATGATTTTTGACCCGAAAAAATTCCACATGAGTCCGACTCATAGGAGGTTCAATTGGGTCCAATCTCGGCTCGATCTAAGTCCGACTTAGATCAAAACAAATACGAAATTAAATCTCAATTAAATTGTGATTGAGCCCAATTACACTAATTTAGATTCAATCAAACCCAATCTCAACAATGAGTCCTGATCATGTTAAATTACATTAATTGAAACTTGATCGACCCTGAATACAGACTTAATTAGTTGTTCATCCATTAAATTTAGCATGTACCTCATGTTCAATGCTAGCTGAACATAGACAGGACCAAATTTCAAATGACCCACAATTTTAATTCTTAATTAAATTGGGTCAAGACCTTCCTACTTAGCTTGACTAATGTGCTTGACTCCGATAGGTTCAAACACTAAGCCGGTAGTACATGGACTAGTCCATGCACTAATCGATGTGACCATCTAACAATGATACCTGACGTCCGGATAGGTCGAATATGCAAAGCAACATTCAAGAACCTAGACGTATGGTTACTGCATAATTCATCCCTATGACCATCGATGCTCAAGATGACCTCAGAGTGGACTGTCGACCTCTGGATCCGATCATCCATAGTGTATTTCAAATAATCAAATCAAGTGACCTATCACTTGGTTTTCCCTGGCCAAGGTTTTACTGAATTGAAACACAGCGAGACATCAACTCCTATAATCTGGAGCGGTCAATCCCTTCTTGACTCATACACAGACTTCGCGAGTACTTGACTGCACCCAGCATCCTTCCGATCCCTGAATTAAAAATTCAGGTTGTTCTAGTACCTAAGTACAGTGAGTTGCTTGCAAGTCACTGTGATAATCTCAGATCTAAGGGGTACTTATGCCCATACGCTTTGCAAGCTAACTTCCGACAGTGGAGTGCTCCGCAAGTGAGTCACTGTTCAGTGATGATGTACTCCTATATCTTACCTGTATGCCATACAGTGTCTCCACACTCTTTGGTTAAGAGGACAACCAACCAAATGGCACACAATGACCTATACTTGACATAGCTATCATCCAATTGATAGCTCATCATTTGGTCGCGAACTGGTTTAAGGACTAAATGATAAAAACCTCCTTTATCCACTAAATTAGTCCTAAGGACTTTATCAAGTTCAAATTGAAGATGAAACACTTGTGATAAATGAAAAAATGCCAAAATAAATTTTATTCATTTTAATAAAACATATACAAACTCCAATTTCAAAAAATTGGCTTTGGAACACAATTCCCAACAGTTTGTATCAACGGGTACGCATAAATATGGCTACTAAGATACAGCCTCCTGTTCTTGAGCTTACTTTCATATTTACATATTACAAAATTTTGGTGTAGATACCAGGGTTCAACATAACACCAAAAATCATTGACTTTGATCTCGGATTCAAGATGTAATGCATGAATCCAACAATCAAACAACATTTAATCCTCATTTGACAAAAACTCCATGATGCCTTTAACTAAACACAAAATTCCCCTTTAATTTCTAAAGAAATACAAAGAAAAGAGAAGGAAAGAGAACATTTACAAATTTATAATGATTTCCAGCCCCAATGCTCCTATCCCGCAAGACAATCTACCTATTTATAATGATTTCCAACTTCCTTAAGAAAGTTGTCAATAATGGGTGGATTATCACTCTCTCCAAGGTTGTACTATTACACCTATATTTCTGTTTTGTGGCTATTCTTTCAATGGAAGAAGGGCAAGAAATTCTAGAAGGTCCCTACGGGGTAATCAAAAAATCTGATACCACATTTGTTTAATTGGCCAAGTTTGCAAGATAAAAGCTTATAAGCATTGACATCATGACTTTATAGAAAATTTTGTAAGCTTTACTTAGCAAATCAAGTGGAATTTACAAAATTAAAAGCATATATGCAGAATTATGCATAGAAAAAATATTATTCAAATTACAAAATGTGTGGGTTTCTGTTGGAATTTCCGATGATACTTTCATTCTTTGAAAACATGTATTGGAATAAAGCATGGTCGGCGGAACCATCCCGAACTGCCTAGTTCCTCCAGGAAGCAATAGATAGCTGTGAATGATGGATCAATAGGAACCTTATTACCCGTGGGCTTTTCCATGAGGCATTCCTGAGCCGTACCGACGGCTTACGGAGATAGTTCCGGCAACCAAACAACGCCGTCACTGGAGGGGGAGGAGAAGGAAAAAGAGGAAAAGAGAGAAAGAGGGGGAGAGAAAGGGAGGAGAGAAAAAAAGAGAGGTCGGGGCACCTCCACACGGAGGCGGAGACCGAGGAGAGCGAAGGCGGAGCTCCACCTCTGGTCTCCTGTTTCGATCGAAACAAGAGCCCGAAGGGGGCCCCTTTTAGTTTTGCATATTTTAAGTTGAAGTCGGCAAGCCCATTGCCGATTTCACTTAATTTTTTTAAAATAATTTTTTTTAAAATTTTGTGATATGTAAGTGAAGTCGGAAAATAATTTGCCGACTTTGCTTAAAAATCACAAAATATTTTAGCCGTTGGACCCATGTTTCAAATAAAACATGGACCCAACTACGGCCTCCGCCTCCTACCCGGGCGTCGGCTTCCGCCGGAAAACTAATATGGTGCTCGGTACCGGCACAACAGACCTTGAAATAAACACTTTAACCAAAAGGTTTTGGGTTTTTTCTGAAAATTAGTGAAAGCTTTCGATATTGGCAAAAATTGAGAGGTACCATGGTACCCAATTGTAAGAATAAATGATGTGTACAAAATTGTTCTATTTATCTTGAATTAAACACATTAAATAGTATATGAACTTATGAGAAAGGGTGACAAAACAAAACCTACAAAAAATTATAACAAGCTTAAGGAATAAATTTGGTTTTATGCCTAAAATTCTAGCATGAAGATTATCATACACAATTCACACAAAAAGTATAATGAACAGAGAGAGACCACATGGTCTTTGTTGGCTTAGAGAAAGCTTAAGTTAGCGGACCCAGATAGTCATCTGATGGCTTTTAAAAAGTAGAGTTATGTAGCTTATGTCTAAGGCGGGTTTAGTTATCTTATTGTTCAGTTTTATTTTGAATTAATTTGGGATGCTTACAAGTCTTTTATTGAAGTCTATTTCTTATTTTCTTACAATCTTCGTATCAATTTTAGGGTTATTTTTCAAGAGGGATTTTTAGCCCTATTATAAGTAGAAATATAACCCAAAGGTCCTACTTTAGGGCTAGGTTGGACTGGAAAGTCTTAGACTTGTTAGAATTGTGATTTCCAAAAATTTTGGTAACTTTTGTCAATAGGGGGTTTGCCCTCGTGGTCAGACCACTCTGCTCAACAACCAGAGGTTCTAGGTGGTGCATCTCAAAAATCTAAACCTGAGTAATTATCATGTAAGCGGGTATCCCTCCCTTTCCTTCTTAAGAAAAATGATTTTTGTATCTTTTTATGTGGGTTTCCTATATTTCGAAACGTTACTATTTTAGGAAAGTCATTGGTTTCTCTTTTTATTGGGAAAGTGTAAGGAAAGAGTGTACAAGTTCCTAGTGAACTATGTTGCATGCATTTGTGTCCGTGTCTAGGAGTTAAATCCATATAACCCACAAATTTTAGGATATGGAACTTAGAAAGGATCACAAATTTGTGTACAGTTAGACACTTCATTGGAGAATTAGAGCCCAATCATATTTCCTACAACTATTAGTCCTCATCAATTTTGCATGCACTTGTACATTGTTTTACACACACTTGTATGGTGAATACATATTTTACACACATGCCAAGGATCAACAAACCCTAATCACTAAAAAGTAGCTACAGCAGGGACTTGAAGTTTTGTTTTTTTTGCTTGATCATTAAATATTAGCAAGAACAGACTGGAAGTCAATTTTCTCAAACAACCTTGATTGATCGAAACGCAATTTACCCATCAAGTGTTCCTCTTCAAGGGAATCAAATGCACTACCAAGGGCAAGATAAAAAGCCTAGCCATAGATTCTTTCCCCATCTCACAAAAAGGCCCATCCAGCCTTCTCCATCAGCCACTCTACATCTGCTCTCCTCTGTTCACAACAATCCTTGTATATTGTTGACCTCCTCTTGCCATGGTACCTCATCCACTGATTTAAGAATTGGCCACTAGCCACTATAGCAGTTTTGGCCCAAAAACACCAAGTATCATTATGGTGCCATATGGTGCTTGGGTATGAAGTTGCTGATATATTCAGCGAAGACCCGCTATAGCAGCTTCTGTGCTATGGGTTCAAAGCGGGTGATTATTCCCTGGTGGACTGGCCATTTTCCAATGGACTGGTCCTGCAATTAATTAATCCAACAGGCTGGTTAAATCATGGGCTGCTCTAGTTATTTCATGGCCTACATGAACAAAATGAGGGAGAGAAGAGGAAAAAGAGGAGGTGCATTATGTTATATGATTGCAGACATCTTTCTTCTTTTGTTGATATTTTGTGATTGTGGACTTATGAGTGATGTTACTACATTTGGTGGATGATGATTTTTCTCATTAGATAATGGACCTTTACATTTTAGGGTTTTGACATAGTATTATGATATTAGGTGGATAATGTTTCCTATTTTTTCCTGAATTTTTTCCATTGTTTGGCATGAAGATGATGTAAAGTATTGATTTTTGATAGTAAGAAAAATATGGATATATTTCATCAGCCAGCTTTGGGTACATATTTCCCATTATGGCACCGACGATCTACTATAAAACCCTCTGACTGCAACATGCCTGCTATCTGCTTTTTCAATACACGAGCCTCTTCTGCTTGTCAGAGCTCAACACGGAACCAGCCTCCACCTAGGAACAACACCACAACCTCCAATCAATCTCTCTCCCTCTCCTTGTGGCTTCCTAATCCATTTTCCATAACAATTCACATAGGGCATGTCTAAAGAACAAGCTTCTATGTTAAGCATGGATCTCATACCCATTCCCATTTCATGTTTTACCATGTCATGTCGGCCCGGTACAGCGAGCCACTGAGTCAAGTTTGGTATCATGGCTAGTCGGTAAAGGAATAATATTTACTAAACTTGTATGGTAGCTTTAGATAAAAATGGGTGGAGAGGATAGCACATAGAATTAAATCTGAAGTTTTATGCCTCTCTATTAAGAATTATAGCCCTGGGGCCTCCTTTGCCCTGCTTATGAAAAGATGCAGAGCAAAAAGCAGGTGGTGGAAGCAAATAGATTTTACAAGCCTTGGTTTCTCATATAGCATTCATGAGAATGCCTTGTGTTGATTTCCATGCTTTAATATTATCAAACCAAAGGTCAACTGACATTGTGTCATTGCTAGCAAATTGCTAGAAGATGAGAAAGTCTGAAGTGTCATTATTTTCTTATTTTTTATAAGCAAGCATATTACAATTATAACGAATTGCATACTCAAAACTGATTTCTCTAACACTTGAACCAAATGCCGATCCATAAATGTTGATTAACTTGTTGACAACATCAAAAACCTTCAAGCTCAAAAAAGAAGCATCTCATTTGTTAAATTGTTGGTTCTGAATAAAGCATTAGACAGTCTACAACAATAAAGAAGCACATCGTTGCAGATCATCTGAATGTATCTACAACAATTGCACATTTAAGACATATCTTGCTCCTATGGGCAAGCCAACCTTTAACAATGCATGCAATGTTGTCTTGAATACTTTAGATCAAAGTCCACAATCTTAATACCATACAAGGTTTCATGTCTCGGTATCGGACCCCGTATCGGTACCATTCTATTACAATATTGGTATGCAGTACGATACGAGACGATGAGGCGTACCGAATGTTGATACGGTACGACATGCCCAGTACAATACAGTACCAACCAATACAGCAAGCCTTGGTACCAGGTACTTGACCGGTTTGGTACGATACAGGTACACCCGTTACTGAGACAGCTCCTAACCCCATTTTTTGATGTTTTACCATGATATTATTTGAAATTGAGCATTATAGGTTGGTACGGTATGATACACGCCAATTTTGGGTGGTACCTAGGGGTGTGGTATAGTTTGGCTCAATTTGGATTGGTACGGCCGTTTCAAGGCATGTATTAGTCCAGATAATGTTTTCATGCTAGTTCAAACTCAGTACAGGTTGATATGCCTCGAACTGGGTGGTTCGGGGTGGTACAACAAAAATTAATTCAAATCATAAATTCAATATAGACTCTCAAATAAGAACACGTGCAGTTAGATGAATACCTAGGGAGTGTTCAGCTTGCTCTAGGAAACTTTCTACACGGATTGTATGTATCACTGAAACATCAAGGAATCCAGTCCATTCTATATTGGGTTGCAACACTTCAGAAACAACCCAAGGATCCATCTCAACAAAGTGCACCTGAAAGGGGAAAATGCAGAAACAAAATTAAACTATAAATAACGTATCCATTAAAGGATGATAAAATCAATACAAATTATAAATTTACATTTGAAAATTGAAAAAGGCTAGCATGGCTGCACATGCATATGCATGTGAGGCCTTAAAAACTGCATGGACTCACTAGCTCAAACATTCATTCATGCTTCCATCTTAAAAGAACACTGATGTGCTTCCTATTTATTTGATATGTGAATTGCCACCAGCCCACATTGGTATCTTTATTAAATGAAATCCCAACTTTAGTATCCTTGAGTATGCCATCTCCAATTGATGCACCCGGGTAACTAAATAGTTTCTTATGCTGATAAGAAATTGGAATTTTCCATTCCCTGCTGACCCAGTGATATGGTAGAGGGCCTAAAATTATAGAGGGCTTTGATTGCTTAATCAAGAACAGGGAAGGGCATTTTAGGCCCTTATCCTACCATGTGAAGTTCTTATAGAATCAATCACAGCCCTTGAGTTATTAATGGTCTACATTTGATTATAAAATAAGTTTGTCTTTGATCCTAAGTCATATGTTTTTTTTAATATATTTGGTTACTTGGTCCTTAGGTAACTTAGAGTCTAGTTACTAGGCAGCCAACTTATTTATTTTATTGGTTACTTATTCCCCAAGTCAAGTGGTCTCTGTATATTTGTAACAGAATAGTAAAAGATAGTCGTGTCTTGCATGGTATGAGTCATGTTAGTGAATGAGAAAGAGAAAAGTGTTTTCTCCCTTGTTTCCATCCCCCTCTTTCTCTCTACCATCTTTTTTCACTCTCTTCCTTACATAATTCCTTTGTTTTCTCTCTTCTTTCTTCATCAATTCCTTCTTCATTCTGCAGAAATCTGTAAAGTAGTCTGAAGTTTGATCCTGTGTCCATATGGAACCTACAATTTTAACCTTAAAACCCTAAGGTTCCTCTTTCTAACATCAAACTGTATTCCCTAAACCCTAGCAAGGATCTAAAAACCCTAAGAAACTTTTCCTAACCCCAAAAAATATCATATCCTAGGAAGGACCTAGAAATAGCAAGGCAACCGATTACCTATTCCCTAATTTGTCTCACCCTTTTGGCCCCTAAGCATAAACAGGCCATCTCCTAATTTGTCTTACAACAGTTTGCTATCAGAGACAAACTTCCTGCTCCTTTTCACCTTCTTTTTACTTAATTCTTTGACCTCTTCTCTCTTTTTCCCAGCATGGTTTCAAATTCTGATTTAAACAATAGGCTTGAAGACTTCACCCAAGACTGTGAGGGTACTAAGCAACATGTTATTGATCTTCAGCAAGACATGACTTCTGTTAAATCTTCCTTGGATGTGATAAAACAAATCCTAGTAGCATTAGTCCAACAAATCAAAATCAAAATCAAAATCTTAGAGCTGAAAGATATTGAAATAGGATCCTCTTCTATTCCACAACTTTCACATGTTAATGTTCAAGCAGCCCCTCCTGAAACCCTGCTCCAGTGATCAGATCAGAGTCGCTAAAGTGGATTATGGAGTAAAACTCAAGATGGCTGATTTTCATGTTGGACATGATCGAGACCATGCTCTTAAAAGCTACTTCAAGTAGTACTGGCTTGCAAAAGAGCATTGACTCCTGTTTGCATAAGTGAAATTGACAGAGACAATACAGATAAGGGGAACTAAATACCAACAAAACAACTATACCACTGTTCAAACTTGGAAGGACATGAAGATAGTCTGACAAGGTATTTTGTTCCACCAAATTACAGAGTTTATCTTGAATTTACCTGATTAGCACAGGCAGCTTCACAGTAGAATACATATCAATGTTCTATAGTCTGGCAGCACAATCTGAGTCCCCTTGGAATGAGAGCGTGATAATTTAGATGGACCATCAAGGTCTAAACTCCCAAGTTTAAGCTGGGTTAGCTGCCAACTCTATGTGATGGAGGATGCAGTGCAAGTTGCGTACCAGATAGAGGATGATCTAAAGAAGAGATCTATCCAAAGAATTCTACCTCAAATCTCTTTTAATCAGAGCAATCAGCAATAGCGATGAGCCCCTCAAAATCATCAACAGCTTCAACAACAGACAGCAACAAGCTATCACGTACTTCAAGGATAGAAACAAGGTCAAGTGAGTCCCAGATATAGGGCTGAAATCCTATGCTTAACTTGCAAGGGGTTGGCCATTTCTCTGCACAGCATCCAACTCGATTGGTGATTTCACTAAAAAGGTCCATCTTTTTACTAATACAGGTTCTGAGCAAAAGGCCAAAGAAGACCTAAAATCACAAAAGTGTACCCAAGATTAGCCGACCGGTACTGGCCGAACCGGTAATGGACCTGTACCGGTCGGCTACTAGTTCAGTACGGTTCCGGGTCAGTATAGGGTGAACCAGGCAGTTCACCCCAGTTCGGCAGACCATATTTTAAGCATTTTGGAAAGAGGGGGCGGCAAACCAGTTCCACTCCGAACCACCTAATTCGTAGCGATTCACGGCATTTTCTGAAAATATCGGCTAAAGCCGCTAAAATGTGTCGCTTCTGCACCAGTTTGGTTCGGTACAAGGTGAACCGGACAGTTCAGCCCGGTTCAGCAAACCATGAGTGTAACAAAGACAAAAGTGAGGGTAGTGGAAATGAAGTGCATCATTGTGTAGCCCTTCGTCCACTTTTCACAGCTCTAGCACAAATGAGAAAGAAGATTGGAGATGATGCAACATCTTTGAAACCAAAGTGCAACTCAATGGCTAGTTATGTGAAATGGTAATTGACTCTGGAACAAGTTCGGAGGAATCGGTACCGAACTCCGTACCGATTTTCCGTAGGATAGTTTGGTACGTGCCCGCGCTGTACCGCGCCCGGCCCGTACTGACACAATGGAACAGATGGAGGAGAGGAAGAACAAAAGAGAAAAAGAGAGATAGTGGGGGGAGGGAGGGAGGGACGCCAGCGGAGGGCCGGCAGAGCCCGACGGAGCCCAGTAGAGGCCGTGTGGGGACGGGCACCGGCAAAGAAGGGCCGCTTAAGCAGTCGACCCCTATGTTCGAAACAGGGTTCGACAACTTAAAAAATTTGTCGATTCGTAAGTGAAGTCGGCGTCCTCTCTCTCCCTCATCCTCCCTCGCTCTCTCTTTCCTTCTCCTTCTCCGGCTTCAGGAATACGTTCATTTTTGGAGCCAAAGCCATACCGGTGAGCCAGCGATAAGGTTCGAAACGGGCGGAGCTACCCGGTTCAATTCAGTTCCGCCGACGTTGCTCTCTTCACACGTACATCATCTAACGTTCTGCTCAAATTCCTCATCATGATTTGGGTTTTTGTAGGGACTATAGAGAAAACTACTAATGCAGGATCAATTGAAGGCAAAAAGGATTCATCTTGCACGAGGATCTCCCAACTGCTGCAAAATAGAGGTGATATAATATATAGTACTTCATTCCATTCAAGCTAGGGAAGTAATGCAGGACCAAATAGGGATGACCTACAATGTGTGGAGGACCTAAAAATCTAGAAACCAACCCGCCGAGCTCCATGAAGGAAGTCGTTTCTCGTGAAGCTTATCCAGGAGATGTTTTTTATTTGCATTCGCGCCTTTTGGAAAGAGCCGCTAAATCAAATTCTCGTTTAGGTGAAGGCTAGGGTTTAGACTCAGGTTTCTCCTTGCTGTCTAGCTGCAAAAAATAGGATAGAAAAATGTAAACTAAGAATTTTTGGGCTGATAAAAGCTTCTTTAAACATGCACTGAAAGTTTAAGGATTCTAATAGATCCCAGACAACCAAAAAATGAAGGTTTTGTAACAATCCAAAATGGTTTAATGCAAGGTCTACTGTGCCGGTACCGGGCAGCGTACCGATTGCTCGGCGGCACAAGTCGGTATAGGACCGCGTCGTGCCGTGTCGGGTCTATACCGACACAGGAGACCATGGGAAAGAGAAAAAGAGAGCGAGCGTGGAAGCGAGGGAGAGGGAGAGGGAGAGAGGGGGGAGGCCGGCGCAAGGTGGCAGAGGCCGACGGAGGTCCGGCCTTCGTCGTCTACACCAGCACCGGCCTCCGCCACCCTCCGCTAGCCTCCCTCCCTCCCACGCTCGCTCTTTCTCTTTCCTTCTCTTTCCTTCTCCTCCTCCGGCAACGGCGTCTTGGTTTCTCTGCCAGAACCATCCCGGTCTGCTGCCGGTATGGCTCGGGACACCCCGAACCGGGCGGTTCGGGACGGTTCTGCCGACTTTGGTTCAATTTAAAGTATTAGTTTCAGAGAACAGTTACATAATTTGCAGAATTTAGTATAGGATTGCAAATTTTATTGGACCACAAACTCGAAAAGATTATGTCTAGGGGTTAATTGAGATGCAGTAAAGAAGAATGACTGAGAATTAAAGATGACCACTAAAAAGTCCAAATTCTTAGTGTTCTATGTTCTCCATGCACAGATCTTTTGGACAAAACAGTGAAGCAACTTAAACGGTTAATCTATATCCAGAATGGATGTCTATAAAATAACTGCAGCAATATGATCAATTGACAGAACAAAATAATAAGATACAAAAGATGGAAAGCAGATTCAGATATGAATAAAGAAGAAGAACACGAGAGAAATGAGAACAATAAATAACTAGAGAGAGAAGGGGAGCAAGTGGTAGCAGAACCAAGCTCCAAGAAGCTCTTCTCTTCTTCAAAACATTTCTGCATACCTCCTGTTTGATGCCGCAACAAGGCTTCATATAGGCAATCTGATCCCTGTCCTTTCGTAATTTGAAGCTAACTAGGACTCAATCACATTAGCAAACAAAATCTATCAAAACTCTTTGACTAACTGACTAACCAATTGTTAACAGTGACTCCCAACTCAACTGGACGCTGTAGCGATCAATGTTACCCGTAACATCCCCTAATTAACTTCGAATCTGATCTCAAAACAATATCTAAAAAATAGAATAAAAGGCTAATCAATTAGTGATAAGTCTGGGTTGTTGGACGAAAGTCCAGCTGCTCCTTGTTTCATTGATGTTTCTCACAGCAGGGTGAGGCCCTAAAATACCTCAATTGCTGATCCATTTTGCAACCACAGCACTCAATTGGCTCGAATAGCAACCTGACCACTTTCAACACTGTTTCTTGTAGCCGTTGCACCCTCCCTTAAGCCTCAGCAGCTTGTCTCTAATGATCGCTGCATCAGGAAGGTTTCAGAAGTTCTGAAATTTATACTGAATGCAGAATCTTCAAATCGTGAATCATCAAGGTATCAAGAAATTTATTACAGGATCCGACCAGGCATCAGTTTTCGGAGGTAGACTTTGTTATCATCTCAAAATTCTCCATAGAATTACTGAAGCACTTAACCTAGAAAACCATCTATTAAAGCAAAGAGTATTAATAAACTGAGCAGAAGAAAGATCCTCAAGAAATGGGGATTTGAGCTTAGACTGGAGGAATTCCTATAAGACTCATCTCGGTACCAATGTCCAACCAGGGTTTAAGCAACATAGATGCAGCGATTATATATCATTTTGCCGGACTGTGTGGTATAATCATAAACCGTAAAGGAGAAGGTATGATGCATTACTGGGAAAAGTGATATTCATATGCCTGTTCCCGATAATTTCTTTAAAGCTTGCATCTTACTTTAGTAAACTCTATATCCAAGTAAAATTAGAACTGATTTGTTTTCTTCTGGGTCAAAGGCAGAACAGCAGTTTTCTGCAAGATTAAATGCATTTTCATAACTCCTGTCAAAATGAATAATAACATACACACACACACACACGCATAGACATACATACATACATACATAGACACATACACACATACATTCTCGATAAGACCCGCACTACCAACCTTTCACCCTATCTTCTTTCTAGTTATCGATATTGGTGGCACGCCAGCGCACTTGCATCAACCTGCCAGAGACGCAAGTGCCGTTCTTGCCCCCCAAGCAAAGAATATAGCGGCCAACACATATGTACGCATGTAGATATGTACACACGTATGTAGTCTTATATGATGTACGTAGGTATGTACATATGTATGTATGTATGTACACAAATATCTAAAGATGCATGAATGTATATATGCATGTATGCATATGTGTATGTGTGCATGTGTGCATGTGTGCATGTAGGTACATATGTATGCAGGTGTATATGCATGTATGAATGTATGCTTGCATGTATGAATGTATGTCTAAATGCATGCATGTATATGTGGGGTGAGGAGAACAGAATATAGACTAGTTGGCCCAGTACAACCAATCTATGAAAGAGATTAGGGATAATGTTCAACTAAAATTCCGTTCTTAAAAATCAAGGCAATACTTGGATCACGTGCACAAGTAGAAAATTAGCAGGGGGTGTTTTATAGTGTGATAGGTTGAAAGGAATCTTGATGGATCTGCCCTGCAACTAAATGAGCTAAAACTAACATAATCAGCCACAATCTTCCCAACCAACTAATCATCTAGTTTCATGGTAAAAAAAATTTCTTACCTAAAGGTGCCCCCCCGGCCAAGTTGTCAACATTAATTCCTTAAAGGTTGTCATCTAGTTAAGAAACAAGTCAATTCTGACTAACCATAATTTGATCCAAAGAGGGGCACATACACTCATGACAAGGTTTGTTGGTTAAGGTCCGCTAGTCAAGGTGGGTGGTCAGGTGAGACTATTTTGTGAGTATGCAGAAAGAGCACTTTTAGTAGGATGAGACATGGAATACGACCAATCTCATGGCCCGCCAACCATTACTCTTTCCACCATCTTCCTAACCTAAAGCACCTTGCTAACATTGCACAGCTACCAATTCATGAATTCAACCATTCCTTTTTGCCAATTTAGCATTCTTAACTAGTCACCATCTCTGCCCTCACCATCTCTGCCCTCACCTCCTCCTCCCACCTAAGCAAATATTCTTCCTCCACTCAGGATGCTTAATCACTAGCTAAAATAGCATCCCTCTCTCCACCCTTTTACAAAAATAGGAGCACATTTCAGCTTCTAATCCCTTCTCTTTTTGGCCTCTAGTCCCTCCATAGCAATCCTTACACTTAATCATATTTCATTCTACTATTTTCCTCTAAACCCATATCCGATTCGTTCAGCGCCACTTTCTTAGTCTTTCCGTTATCATCGTGGTGGCCACAAGCCGTAAAGATAATAGTAGCATACAACATCCTCAGAGGAGAGCAATAAATGATTAACATTTTGGAAAGAAGAGTTTTCCAATCTTGTACCATGTATTCCACAGGTGTCATTGTGAAAGACTCAATTGCAATATGTCATAGGAAATATTTCCTTCAACGCATTGGGATGTTTTGTTGTGAAGTTCTTCATTACAAGTTATGAATTGCTAAACGGGTTTCTCACTAAACTGCCGGTTCATACAGAAACTGGAAACAACAACAAAAATGCAAAATTGTCAATACCGACTAGTACAATTGATAAGATACCATCGGTACACACCAATGCAAACTGTACATATCAATACATATGGTTTCAGCATCCCGGCACATGCACAAGTGCTAGTTTTCCATCGAAATGGTACGGCACTAACAGCACCATCCCACTCCAATGGTTTAAGAATCCATGGCTATCAAGAGAAATAGTGATCCCAACAAAGCTCAACAATTGTCCAATTCTACTAATAAATTTCTGCTAAGCAAAAATCTCACCTTAGGTAGAGGTGCCTTAGGTATTAAGTATTTTGTGGTGGCTTGAGATATTATATATGGGACATTGATGTTGGCTATTGCCAAAGCTGATAGCCAAATGTCATTGATATATGAGTCATTTTTAAGTTATGCCACTAAGAGTAGGCCTTGGAATGAACAAAAAATTGTAGAACAAAAGTAGATAATTAGTTTTCTGGATTTGTCTTTTTCCTGAATGGGCCTCCTTGTGTTAACTTGCAATTAAGAAGTGGGCTTCCTTGTGTTAATTATCAGCTAACAATTCATATGGGTTTCGATGTTTTCCATTTCGATCAACTCAATAAATATGGTTACAACTTACAACAATACTCATAGGTTAAGTGAGTCGTCATTAACTTTTATGGCTCCTTTTCCATACATCCCAATAATAATTCACTTTTCCATCTCATGCATGAAGAATAATTGCCTATTGTCTTTACCATAAAGATGGTATCTTTTTTCAATAAAGAGAGCATGTAAGGGTATCTCTTTTCGACCATGTTATTGTAATCAGACCAGGAGCTTCAATAACAGTGCTTTCATAAGCATAAAATCCTATTTTCCGAAGATAATGAATAAGAAATATTGAGTTAAAGGGAGATAGAAAAACCATAAGATTTTTTTCCCCGAGAACTAGATCTCAAAGATCTCAAACCAACCATATAGCATTTTAACAACTCATCTCCATCAGCTAAGCAGTCACGTGGTCTTCAATAATGATGTTTGACATAACTTTTGATCTAGAAAGCATCCTGGAAACAAATACATATATTGCTTCCTTAAACTCCATAACTGTAGATCATACTATTAGAAGGCACTACCAAGTTTAGACAGTAACACTATCATGACTTGATCCAAGAACCTTTTGTTTTTTGGTACAATGATTGGTCACCCTACTCTAGTATAAGTGCAGCCAACAGAATCAAGAGTGAGAAAATAGCACAGCGGTGGAGGAGAAACCTCTTGATGAGCCCAGAAGACCTCTCCGGAGTGATGGGCGGCATAGGTGGCAACCCAGTCTGCGGCCCTGTTCGCCTTCCGATACACATGCACAGCCTGGAAGGCGCTGCACTCCCCCGCCATCCAACGAATGTCGCATAGTAGAGGGGTCTCATCCCCCCTCCGCCCCTCCCCACGAATCCAGCCAATCACCACAGCAGCGTCCCCTTCAAGAAGGATCCACTCCGTCCTCAAGACCTGTCTCGTATAGATGATGCCTTCCCAAGCTGCTCTAAGCTCCGCCCTATAGCTGTCAATCCGGCGATGCTTCGGCCCGCCACAGCAATCAGCCGTGAGTTGCGACTCCTAATCACAAAACCCACACCTGCTCTATCTCCATCGCCTGAGATGTTACCATCGAAGTTCACCTTAAAATGGCCAGGGGGTGGGGGCTCCCAAGAAACAAGGACAATCCTGGCTGGGGGGGGGGGGGGGGGGGGGGGGGTAATCCTAGAACCTCAAATTGTTTGTTATTATCTAAATTTCAGGCTAATGGCAAGCCATATATTTCTTCTTAGCCTATGTTGTTGTGCACATGTGAATTCCATCTATGTAGTGATTTAAGGAGCTAAAAACCTTCTCATTACAAGTTAAGTATGAGCTTTAAGTTAACAAAAAGAACAAAAAGAGCAACAATTATGTTTGGATGAAATTGTTAACAATCTGCTCTGTCTGAACGCTATGCATGGATATATATAGAAAACTATGGGTGATCTAGCCCTTTTTCGGAGAGCTTACAAACAACCTAATTGAGAGCTAAGATTCAGGGAACATTGTCCTTGTGTATATTGTCAAATTTCCTACTTATCTTGTGTATGAATGATCGAATTCGGGAGAAAATAAATAATTAACTCATGGTCTGTTGCACATGCAATATCACTTTTGTCTAATAATTAACAGAAAATTCACATCTTCTATATGTCCACTTTTGATTCTTCAAGAATTACCTGTTGCTAAAAGGCATCAAGAACAAGTAACAGGCCACGAGCAGGTAATTATATCTAGGACCCAATTAATGCCAGATACTGCAGCAAATTCTTTTTGAGTAAGAAAGGCACCTCTGAACATCCACGGCTTATAGCTTCAATTCCAACAGAGCCTGTGCCACTATACAAGTCTAACCAGCGCCCTGGCCTTAATGAAGCAGGACAACCACCAGCTACCTAAATAGACAGTATAAAAATAAAATACATGATCAACTCAACAAGATAATATAAAAACTTCTTAATTTCTTATTTCCATGTAATGGAAATAAGCAAAAAATAATGTTTTACCTGTAAAATATCAAAGGCTGCCCCCCTTACAACTTCCATCATTGGCCGTACATCCATACCCTTTGGAGAAAGCAATTTTTTCCTGCGAGCTTTTCCTCCTAGCACCTTGAGAAAACATAACATATTCAAGCAACATAAATGATAGATACCAAAAACTAATAAGCCTGAAATAATTACCTAGAACTCAAAGAAAAAAAATAACATACCGTCTATTTAGTAATGATAAAGAAAACTTAGCATAGATATATTTTATGACATATAGAAACAACCCATCATGTCATTCAAGGCTCCCAATTATGCTAGATACATGTTTGTATGTATATCCAGAAATCAACTCAAGTTCCATTTTTTTAAAAAAGCACAGGCCTTCCTATCCTTCGAGATCATGATACTTGAGCATATTTAGACTCACTTCGTAAGTCGCGGACTAATTTTTTCCCTATATTGAATTATTTATGGATAAGTCACAGCCTTAGATGAGAGCTCCCTGCTTGCTCATTTTGTGGAAGTCACAGCTTCAAATCAGGTCAATATTCAGTAGGAACTGAACTTGAAAGCAAAGAACTAATTTGAAAGGTACTAAAATCACATGATCTTCCCAAACCTTTTAAAATTACGTATTGCTGGTAAGAATTAGTATGACCAAGGCACCGAGCTGGTAGCTAGAGGGCTCCGCAATCAACTGTTCTGGTTGTGTAGATCGGCGACGCGCCCAAGGCAGTGCCGGAAAGCTGAGGTCGTGCTCAGATCTCCGCTCTGACGTCAAGTTCAATCTGAAACAGCAAAAACAAAAAAGTCCTCTCGTCGGAGAGTGCCCGGCGGAAGATCCTCCGATGCCTAAGTCAGAGAGACTCTCAAGGAACAGTGAACGTAGAGAGTGGCAAAGCAACAACACGATGGTGTATGAGAGTTCGAGAGCACTTACTTGGAGGGCCCCCTGGGGTTGGATTGTATAAGCTAGGGATGGTGCCTGTCGTCGAAGGATTTGGGCATGTGGGACGGCCGTCTTTAGCAAGTTACCGCATGTTCTGAGGATTATGCGCGATCATTTTGCATGTGGATCATGCCTCGTGCATCTCGTAAGCGCGATTTAGAAAACCGCCTGCAAACATGGCCGAGGTGTTTCCAGCTGAGGGGAGATTTCGAAATTCAAAGGACTCTTTGCATGCTTCTAGGCGGGCCACATGGCGAGCCTTGATTGATAGGATATAGGCTTCATGGAAGGGTCTGATTGGCCGGTCTTCTACATCGATTGTGGTTGATTCTGAGGCGTATCACTTGCCCCCCACTTCCTAGGCCGAGCTAATTCGTTGGCTCGAGTAGTAGTAGTTCTGTCGATGAGGCTGACCAGCCAAGATGGCATATGGGGGCCAAACCAAGCAATGTTGCCATGCCGTTGTAGCTGTCCCTTCGGTTTTGCTACAAAGATCTTTTAGATGCTGCATTTATGAGAGACATGGCTGCTCCTGCTTCTCTCAAAGTGTTGTCGTTTACGGCGGAAATATCAGCGCAATGATTAGATGTTTAGGGACTGATGGCAATCTGAGTGACCATTTGGAAGCGAATATTCAGGTGACCTGTGGTGAGGATCGGCTAAGGTAGGTGAGCCATCATGCCGATCTAAGGTTCTATATAAGGCAGAAGGCTGGTGCGACTCCTCTACCTCATCCTCTTGTGTTTTGAGAGTTTAAGAGAAAGAGGAATACCAACGTTTGGTCTGCACCCGTTCTTTCTATGTGCCTCTATCAGAGTTTAAGCCTTCTGTCAGAGTTCATTTGCTATAATGAGTCTTCTAGTTGGTTTTCCTCAAGCTTTTGTTCTCAGCTTGTCTTGATCTCCTTCCCTTTCTATTTTCCTTTGTTTTACCTTTGGTCTTCCCCAATGGATCCATCTATTAAGGACTGGTCCATGGATGTTAATAAAGCAAGTCAAGACTCACCTGACCGAGCTTCCGTGGCCATAGGGGAACCAACTCCGAGGTTGTCTCAAGTCCGGATATTGAAAGAAGTATCCTGAAAGAGTCCGATCTCAATCAAATTCTTACTGAGTTCTTTATCCCTCAAACCTTCTCTTTGGAGTTGCCTAGTCCTTCTAACTGGATGACATCGCTGAGGACAAATCAGATTGCCCTTTATAGGAAGTTTTTGAGAGCAGTGCTGAGGCTCCCCATTCCTTTGATTATTGTTGACCTGCTAGCCTAGTATCAGCTCGTTTCAACCCAGCTCATCCCCAACACATGGAGGATGATGGTCAATTTTTTCTACTTTTTTAGACTCCATGGGATTGTCCCAACCGTGGGGTTGTTCCGATCCATCTTCCAAGTGAAGGAGCATCCTTGGAATAAAGAATGGTGGCAATTTTTCTGTAGGAAGGATTATAATATTCTCTAGTATGGTTAGAAAAGCCAATTCTTTTTTGTAACTTCGACGAATTCATTGAGCTTTCCAACACATGGAAGACACCAAGGAAGAAGGCATTGAGCCTTTTCCCCATCTGGCATTGAGCCTTTGCCAGATGAAGGTCCCAAGTCACTCCCAACTTTTGTCGAGCTGCTCTATGAGGCGGCTTTAGTAAACACCAATCTCAGTCCTGCTTCCATCAGGGGTAATTCCCTTTGCTTTGTCTTTTTCCTTTTCATTGAGGCTGCTTGGTTGGCTGATCTAGTCGTTTTTGTATTTGCAGCGATGAAGTTCGAGGTGGACGAGTTGTTGAGCTCCTCGAAGAAGAGGCCTAGAGTAGCTAGCCCATCATCAGGGAGGAAGAAGAAGATTGCGGTGGGCTCGTCCACTGCGAAGGTCAAGCCCCCTTGCATCAAGCCCAGTCGCTAGAGCCGAAGAGAGGCCTACTAGGGAGGAATCATCAAAAGTGGAGGTGATCGTCACCTTCCCCATTTCCATCTGTCCACTTGTCTCGGAAGCTTCTCAGGAAGCAGTCCTATTTGGAGCCTTCGAGGTTGTTTCAACAGTCACGCCCACAACTACTTCGGATTCCACGGCCGCTCCAGAAGCCGTTCGGGTTCCTATGGCCAAGTCCGAAACAGCCCCATCTTCGGCAGCCTACCTAAAGGCCGCTTGGGTTTCGACGCATGCCTTGGAAGCCAACCGAATCCTACGTCGGTGTCCGAACTAGCACTTACCCCGGCCACTGCCATTGGGGTTTATCATGCATCCGCCTCCACATCCCGATCTTTCCCGCAAAGTCCTGAGTCAACAACCTTCTGACCAAATTGATCGGTGAGGACTACCAACTCGGTGCTTCGCTAGAGTGAACCCCAAATAATGTCGAATATGGTTCAAGGGTTCACCTCCCTAAAGACGACAAGGAGCTCCAAAGGCGACCAGTTGAGAACATCCTCACGTCGACATGCCGCACTACCATTGAGGTAAAGGCAAAAATCTAATATTTTAAAACCCTTTTTCCACTGAAGGGAATGACTATCTTCTCTTTTTTGTTTGCAGGGGATATACGCCTTCAGAGTGCTCATCGAAATCATCTGCTCCTATCAGAAAAAATCAAAGAGCTGACCATCGCACCTGAGAGGCCGAGAGAAAGAGAGCTCAGGCAGAGGAGAAGCAAGCAGCAGCTGAGAAGGACGAGAGGAGGAAGAGGCCCAAGTCCGCCTCTCTAAGACATGGATCGAGGCTGCCAAGGCTTAACTAAGCCTTCTAGCGACTAAACTTCAAGGAGTCCAACGGACAGTCGATGAGGAGATGGCATGGGTCAAGAGAGAGGATGAGGAGAAGATCGCTCGTTTGAAAGATATGGTGGCGGAAGCTGAGGGCAGAACTTCTCTAGCTGAAGAGAAGTTCGCTTGGGTGGAAGATACGGCCGCCCAATCCGAGGAGAGGGCTGCTCTCGATGGGGAGAAAGCTGCCTGAGCTGAAGTGGAAGCCACTCGAGCCAAGGAGGAGGTCGCCCGAGAGGAGAGGGTCGCCCATGCCAAAGAAGAGACCCAGCGTGCCATTGTGGAATACAAAACTCGCTGGAGTTCCACAACAAGATGCTAGAGACCACCAATGACTCCAAGAAAGCTTCACCATCTACCGAGGATAGATCAACAAGTTGCTTCCTGAGGTTGATTTCAACTCGATCACTTTCTCGAGAGAATATTTTGACGAGTGGGCCTTCTTAAGAGAGAGCGACGGTGAAGAAGAAAAGGAAGAGGAGGAAGAAGAAGAAAAGAGGAAAGAGGAGTAGAGAAGTTTACTAGTTCGGGTATCCACGAGCTGTGATTTTGTACCTTTTCTTTCTACTATGCTATTTTCTATAATCTTTCCTCCTCTTGAATGAAATGGATTATCTTCCCATCTCCCTCTTGCTCATTTGATTTTCACCAAGTATTTTGCTCGAAACAACTAGGCCCATGGACTTAATTTTTTGTTCAAAGTTTTAGGTCATCCAATGCAGATCGGTGCGTTCGTCGGTGCACATCTTGCAGTAGCTCGATGTATGGGCCGAGGTAGGCTTGATCAGAATAGATCGACACGAAAGCTGTGGTAGGCTCGAAAGTGGCCTGCCCCTCAATTACCATATGGCTAGGCCCCATGTTTGAAGTGGTCTTTTCAAAATCACCCATTCATCTTGTGAGGTGTGGATGTCATCATGCTTGTTTTTGAGGTCCCAAAGTCTTCCCTCGGGCACGCTGCCCGGCAAAGATCGTTCATTGAGCTTCACATTGTTTTAATGAGGATCATAACTCTTCA
Source organism: Phoenix dactylifera (assembly GCF_051530095.1). Taxonomy (NCBI): domain Eukaryota; kingdom Viridiplantae; phylum Streptophyta; class Magnoliopsida; order Arecales; family Arecaceae; genus Phoenix; species Phoenix dactylifera. The sequence goes on along the minus strand of NC_143207.1, from coordinate 7,641,200 downwards.
TGGCGCTATCCTAGAAGTTGGGTTGCAGAGAAATGCATGCAGCTCGTCAAGAGCTCGGTGGTTTGACACATGGCAGGTGATCAAATGGGACGACTTGATCTTAGTCGTCCGAGTGCTCTATAGAAGGGAGTAGGGACTCATCCTTTGCGAAGGTAACAGTCTCCACCTTTCTTTTCCACTTTTCCTTCTTCGCTTGGTCATGATGAATCGGTCACCAGTCAAATGGCTGCCAAATCATCTTGAGACCCTCCAATCCAGTCTTCAATAGGCCATGGAATGACTAGCGGAGGTCAAAGGTGAAGTCGGGCTTCTACATGGTAGGCTAGTCATAGAAAGGGCATCGTCTACCCGTTGTAAGGCGACAAAGATAGAGATGGAGCGGAGGATGGCCAAAATCCAAGTAAAGAAAGCAGACCTCAAGGTCTCCGAACTTATGAGGGAGCTGCAAGTCGAACGGCAGCATGCCATAGAGATCGAGAAGAAGGCAGCTCAAATAATGGAGTGCGAGCCTTCGACCGTGTTTGAGTAAAACATTATTGAGTCTTCACTAGCAACTGCTCGGTTGAGGGCTCCCCCCCTGATCCCCTCGAGCCTATCAAAGAGGCACAACACGAGGTGAGAATCGGACTTCTTCTGGATGTTGTAACTGGTGAGGGTTCAATTATCCTCGAGCTGTTCTGACAAAGCGTGGCTTCTTAGCTAAACATCGTTTCATCTGAATTGTAGTACCTTAGGTTACTCCTTTTTGTAAATTTGCCCGGTTGATGAACCATCACCACTGTAATTAAAGTAATGGGTGAACAAAGATTTCTTTTAACTCCGCTTTTCCTCTTCAGCTCTATTCGATGTGGTATGTACAATCCTGTGGGGTTGAATCGGCTGGCACAGTGTATCGCTGGCTCCAAAGCTATTAGGTTTCAACCTTTCCAAGGACCAAATGGTAGACTCATCATTGATGAATACCAAGACCTTGCCCCCATCCTAGTGTGAACTTTGTTTATCTGAAGCAGTGGCTTGCAAAATTTGCAAGCAGGGATCATTCGAAAGGGAAACTGTCGTCGACCAACTGACAGGCCATCAATGGCATCAATTGGTGTTTTTATATTCGCTACCGCGGTTTTGATAAGAATCAATTAGCTAGTCAAGTGCTCAGCTCGAGGGTCGATGCCTCCACTTGGGCTGTACCAATCTATGGAGGTCGATTAGCCCGTAAAGTCTTCGACTCGAAGACCAATGCCTCCATTTGAGCTGTCCAGACTTATGGAGGTTGGTTAGCTCGTCAAGTTTTCGGCTCGAAGACCGGTAGGACGGAGGTGTAGGCCCCAGCAAAAGCTCCCCCAAAACTTTTTAGCCCTAAAGGCTTATAGGTCGAGACGGTTAAGTAGCTCGTCCAATGAATAGACATGTAGGCCCCCACGAAAGCTCCTCCAGGAACTTCCTAACCACAAAGGCATATAGGTCAGGTTTATTAAGTAGCTCGTCAGATGAACGGAGATGCAAACCCCCGTGGAAGCTCCCCCAGAAATTTTCTAGCTGCGAAGGCTTATTAATCATAGCTATTAAGTAGCTCGTCCGACAAATGGACATGTAAGCCCCCACAAAAGCTCCCCCAGAAACTTCCTAACCACGAAGGCAGATCAGGGTTGTTGAATAGCTCGTCCGACGAATGGAGATGTAGGCCCCTCCAAAAGGTCCCCCAAGACTTCCAAGCCACAAAGGCTTACAGGCCAGGGCTGTTAAGTAGCTCGTCCGACGAAAGAAGATGTAGGCCCTTGCAAAAGCTCCTCCAGAAACTTTGTAGCCGTGAAGGCTTACAAGTCGGGGTTGTTAAATAGCTCGTTCAACGAACGAAGGTGTAGGCCCCTGCAAAAGCTTTTCTAAGAATTTAATAGCCGCGAAGGCTTAAATTCTTAGAAACTTTCTAGCCACGAAGGCTTACAAATCGGGGTTGTTAAATAGCTCGTCCGACGAACAGAAGCGTAGGCCCCTACAAAAGCTTTCTCAAGAACTTTCTAGCCGTGAGGCTTATAGATCGGGGCTGTTAAATAGCTCATCCGACTTATCACACTCGAAGATGTCTTCGTCGGTGGTCACAATAAGACGCGCCTGACCTCGTGCTTAGAGTTCGACCTAAAATACTAAGACAATTTTTTGCCAAAAGAGAAATTCATTGATAAGCCAAACTTACAAAATGTAGCAATACACCTTACTAATAATAAATCCCGAGGTTGGTGGAATTCCATGTCCGAGGTACGGTGTTCCATCCAAAATACTCCAGACGATAGGTTCCGGAGCATACAATCTTGGATACCTTATACAATCCCTCCCAATTTGGTGCGAGCTTGTCCTATTCGGTTGGTAGAGCCACTTTGGTTCTTCTAAGTACTAATCACTAGGTCGGAAAAAATTGACTTTCACTTAAGAGTTGTAATATCAAGCTACTCATCACTGGTACGCGGCCGTACAAATCCGAGCTCGTTCCCTTATTTCTTCAAGAAGATCAAGGTTGCCTGGGAGGTCGTCCAAATTTCTCTGCTTATCAAAGGAGTCTGCCCAATAAGAGGGCTAATCTCCACGAGAATTATTGCCTCGATGCTAAAGGTGAGACTAATAGGCATTTCTCCTATTAGAGTGTGGTGAGTGGTTCGGTAAGCCCAAAGAATACCGTGGAGCTCTTCCACCCGAAGTCCCTTTGCTTTGTCCAACTACATCTTCCAGCCTTACGGGATGATTCTGTTAATCACTTTAGTCTCTCCATTTGCTTTAGGATGCCCAACTGAAATGAGGCTATAGTCTATATGCAAGTTGGCGCAGAATCCCCTGAAGCGGGCGTTGTCAAACTACTTCCCATTATCAGTAATAATGGATCGAGAAAGTTTGAAGCGGCATATAACGAACCTCCATACAAAATCTTGGGCATTTTTCTCAGTGATCCAGGCTAGGGGCTCGGCCTTGACCTACTTAGTGAAGTAGTTGATGGGGACCACTAGAAATTTCCTCTGCCCGAGTGCCTGAGAGAATGGCCCGAGGATATCCACTCCCCACTAGTCAAAAGGCCAAAGAGTGTTGATCGGCATGAGCGGAGCTATCGGCTGCCGCTAGATGTTCATATGCCTTTGGTATTGGTCACACTTCCTCACAAAGTCAGTAACATCCCTTTAAAGGCTCGACCAATGGTAACCCTATCGTAGGACCTCGTAAGCCAGGGTCATGCCCTAGATAGTTTCCACAGATTTCTTCATGGACTTTCTAAAGTACATATTCGGTTCAGAAGGTCGGAACCACTAGAGAAGAGGTAAGGTGGACAACCTCTTGTAGAGTTTTCCTTCCAGGAGGGCGTAGCGCGTAAATTGATTCTTTAGCCTCCAAGCTTCCTTTTTGTCTTCAGAGAGTATTCCATCTTGAAGGTAGTCCATGAGTAGGTCAATCTGAGTTGGTTTGAGATTTGTTTGCAGTACAGAGGCTGGTTCCTCCTCTATGCTTGGCTGATCAAGCACTTTCAGATAGATCATCTTCTATAGATCAAGATAATTTGAGGTGATGATTTTCAATAGTAGGTCAGCCCTGGCATTTTCCAACCTTGGAATTTGCAGAACTTCGAACTTCTCGAAAGTTAAGGAAATGTCCTTGACTTTTTGGAGGTATTGTGCCATCCCGAGGGACCTAGCTTCGAAGTCTCCTCGAACTTGTCCAACAACCAATTGGGAGTCGATGAGAGCTTTTAGGCACCGGGCTCCGAGCTCTTGAGCGAGTTTAAGTCCGATGAGAAGAGCCTCATACTCAGCATTGTGCTTAGAGGCTTTGAAGTTGAAATGCAGGGTGTACTCTGCAATGACTCCATCAAGGTTGGTAAGGATCAGCCTAGCTCCACTTTTGTATGGGTTGGAGGACCGATCAACATGGAGTGTCCCAAAATCTTCCGACTCGCGCTCCTCCAATAACATGTCAACCTCTGCATCATTCGGGAATTGTGCACTCCACGATAAACTCTGCTAATGCTTAAGCTTTGATGGAAGATCAAGGCTACTAATAGATGCCGAACTCTCCAAGCTTCACCGTCCATTTAGTTAGCCTTCTCGACTTATCCAGCTTCTACAAAACTGGCTTCAGTGGTTGGTCGTCAGCACGGTGATGGAATGGGCCTAAAGGTAGAATCGAAGTCGCCTGGTCGAGGTGATACAAGCATAGGCTACCTTTTCGAGCTTAGGGTACCTTGTCTCTGTACCTCGGAGAATTTGGCTTGTATAGTATATCAGCCTCTCAACTGCATCCTTTCGGACGAGGATCGAGCTTAAGGCCAAAGGAGAGATAGCTAGGTAGAGGAATAACATCTCTCCCAGGCTCGGCTTGGAGAGGAGTGGCAGCTTACTAAGATAACTTCGTAGCTGATCAAAGGCAATTTGACAGTCTTCCAACCAGCAAAAATTTTTGACTTGCCTCAGTGCTTTAAAGAAGAGCAAACATTTCAGGGGGAAGGGGGGTCATTTCAAGCACAACATGGATTTTCTCTGGATTGGCCTCAATCGTGTGCTAAGTCAACACGAATCCGAGGAATTATTCCAAGGAAACCCCGAAAGCCCACTTGCTCGAATTAAGTTTCATGTGGTATTTCCTTAGGGTTCGAAAAATCTCCTTAAGGTCGGCCACACGGTGCTCGATTTGTCGACATTTAACCAGCATGTCATCAACATATACCTCCATATTGCAGCTGATCCAGTCCTTGAAGATTTTGTTGACGAAGCGTTGTAGGTGGCCCCTGCATTCTACAAACCAAAGGACATGACTTTGTAGCAATAAAGCCCTTTGTCAGTGATGAATGCTTCTTTTCCTCATCTTTGGGTGCCATCCGAATCTAGTCGTAGCCCTATAACGCATCCATAAAGCTTAGCATCTGATGCCTCGATGTGACATTGACAAGCTGATCAACCCTCGACAACAGAAAGTTGTCCTTCGGATAGGCTTTGTTGAGGTCGGTAAAGTCAATACACTCGCCACTTTCCATTAGCCTTCTTCACCAAGATGACATTAGCTAACCAGTCGTGATGGTCAACCTCGCAGATAAAGCCCACGCGAAGGAGCTTATCCACCTCTTCGTCGATAGCCTACTATCTTTCTGGGGCAAAGTTCTTTTGTCGGACAAATCGGTGTGTTGGATCCACGCTCAACTTGTAGACGATGACGTCAAGACTTATACCTAACATGTTAGAGGTTGACAGGCGAAAAGGTCAGCATTGCCTCAAAGAAAATCCACAAGTCTAGCCCCAGCAGCAAGTCGAGATGGGCGCCAACCCACATCATCCTGCTCAGATCCGCTTCATCAAGGATAACTAAAAGGAGTTCCTCAACAGGCTCTCCACGTTGTTGCCTCTGTTCATCTCGAACATCGAAGCCTTGATAGGCAGCGTCTCTATGGGCTTCTTTTCTCGGAGTGTGGTGACGTAGCATTGTCAAACATGCACTTGATCATCTTGAACTTCTCCTACACCGCTCCTATTTAGGAACTTCATCAACAAGTGATAAATGGCGACTACATCACGTAGGATATTCAAGCCCGGCGACCCCAAGATAGCATTGTATGCCGAGAGGACTTTGACGATCAGGAAGTCAAACATTATTGTGGTCTACCCCGCAATAACTGAAAGGGTAATGATGCCTTCCATTAGGATCGGGTATCCAAAAAATCTGACCAAAGGAGAGCTGATCTTCCTCAGTCAATCAATTGGTAAATTTATTCTGTGAAGGGCTCGTAAAACAAGACATCAGTTGAGCTTCCATCATCAACTAAAATTCTTTCTATATCGAAGTTTGCTATGGTAAGAAAAACTACAACAGCATCGTCATAAGGAGTTTGGACACCCTTTGCATCAGCATCCAAGAAGGAAATAGTTTCATCCATCTTCTGCCTCTTTTGGCATCAAGCTTTCGGTCTGGGTGGCCCGAGCATAGGCTCTTCATGCGGATGAGCTAGTCCCACAAGCTGCCGGTCCACCCTAGATTGTGTTGACTTCCACAGTAGGTCGGTTGTCAATCTACAGTTCAGAAGCAAGTTGTTTCCAACTAGTGTCAACTCGGGCTCGTGGGTCGTTGACGTACGCACCAAGGTAGCCGTGCTCAATGAGGACTTCGATCTTGTTCTTAAGTTGAATATAGTCCTCAGTGTCGTGCCCATAATCTCGATAGAACTGGCAGAACTGAGCCATGTTCTTACAAGCAGCTGGTCTCATCTTCCGAGGCCATTTCACATGGCTTCGGTTCTAAATCTCCATGAGGCAAATGTCCCCAAAAGGTATTGAGAGGAGTATACATCTCAAACATCCGGGAAGGACTCCTCGGTCGGCAGAAACCCTCCTTGTTCCTCCTCAGCTTCTTACACGGCTCTTTTGGGTCCTCCCGAGCCTACTTATTCTTCTGTTTTTTGGGTCTGCCCCCAGCCGATTTCCACCAAGCTACCATGGCCCCTTCCGCATTGATGTATCTGTTAGCTCGGGCCAAGAGCTCGGTTACACCGGGACTCCGTGGTGACAAAGTTCGCGAGCCTGCTACTATAGTTGTTGATTGGTGGCCGACTGTTATGGGTTATGGACAACTGTAGTCAGTGCCTGAACCTACTATACGAACAGTTGGAACTGCTCGGTTGTGACCGCTGGTGTCGCCTGTGGCTTCGTTAGAGGTCGAGCCTTCCAAGAGCCTTGTAAAGAACCATCAGATTCCACTAGCATGTTTGGCTAAACATTTGAAGGTGTTGGTTGTGCTTTTCGAGACTTAATAGTGATAGATCGCCTGTCTTCTAAGAAAACCTTCGATAATGGGATCAAGGCCCTTTCTCTAGTGCCAATATGTTGCCACTGAGAATCAGTATGACTAAGGTGCCAAGTTGGTGAGGTTGCTAGAAACTTTGACAGTCAATTGTTCCGGCAGTATAGATCGGCTATGCACCCGAGGCAGTGCTGAAAAGCTAAGGTTGTGCTTGGGTCCCCACTCCGACGTCAGGTTCAAGCTATAAAAACAAAGATGAAGAAGTTCTCTTGTCGAAGAGTGTGGCGGGGACCCTCTAATGCCTAAGTTAAAAAGACTCTCAGGCAACAGTGGAGGTTAAGAGACGAGCGACGGCACAATGGTGTGTGAGAGCTCGAAAGCATTTACCTGAAGGGTCCCTCTAGGATCGGATTGTATAGACAAGGTGAGAATGATAATGTTATTTTGATGATTAACAAGCATTTAACAAGAGTATGTTATAAGTTAAAACGATACTTCATTTATAAGTCTGTTACTCTCAATATATTTGTATAAATTGATATAGATACATTTCATTGTTTATATGAATGAATCTAACCTTGAGATGCAGCAAAGTGTGGATTGAGTCGACCCAAAGGATGATTGGGTCGACCCCGGCACATCAAGAAATCATTTGGCACACTTCTGCAAAAATGGCACAGACGAACAGTAAGTTGGGTCGACCCAAGGAAAGCATGAGTCGACCCAAACTTCAAGATCCTCAAACAACTCAGAAAATGGTTCTCTGGATTTACTGAGAGGGTCGACCCAAGATGAAGTTGAGTCGACCCAAGCTTGAGTCGACCCAAAGAAAGGTTGAGTCGACCCAAGTGAAGAAAGGCTGAAATTCAAGGTTCTGAATTTTCTGAGAGGGCCGACCCAAGAAAAAGTTTGAGCTGACCCAAGGTTTGGGTCGACCCAAAACCCAAGAAAAGTTTGGGTCGACCCAAGCACGGGCAGAAGCATAACGGTTAGTTGTGCAGAAGTGCTTTTTGGACTCCCAACGGCTATAAACGGCTAGTTTCTTCAATCCAACGGTCAGGAAGGACTATTTGGAGGTTGGAGAAGTATTTAAGAGGGAGTATTCATCAGAGGAAGCAAGTTTTGGAAAATACATCAAGTGCATTCAAGAGAGAACCCTAGCAAGGCAAGCTTCATCCAAGTGCTTCATTCAAGAATCAAAAGAAAGTGGTTGAGCAGATTCAAAGAGTCATCAAGAGCTCCATCCATCTTTGAAGAGTGAAGCATCCTTGACAAAAAAGAGAGAAGTCACATCAAGCGATAAATATTCTCTAAACTCTTCTTTGTAGATTATATTGTTATATTTGCTCATCTAGGAGTTTAAATCTTCTTCCTTTGTTTATTAAACTACTTGTAAAGGTTGGTTGGTTAGCCCGCAAAACCAACGGAATAGGTTGATTGGTGAACCCGGAAAACCAATTGTAAAGGTTCGTTGGTGAGCCCGTAAAACCAACATAGGTTGTTGGTAAGCCCGTAAAACCAACGTAGGTTGTTGGTGAACCCGTAAAACCAATTGTATAGGTTCGTTGGTGAGCCCGTAAAACCAACATAGGTTTTTGGTGAACCCGAAAAACCAAAGTGTAAAGATTTTTGGATTGTGAGCCCGGAAAACAATCCAACTGTAATCCGCGGGATTATAGTGAATTCCCAAGGGGTCGCTTGGGGAGTGGACGTAGGTGCTAAGGAGAGCACCGAACCACTATACTTCTTGTTGTTTGTATTGTGATTTGTTTAAGTTCACTAACTCATCATTTAACACAAGTAAGATAGTTAAAATTAAAAGAAACCAATTCACCCCCCCTCTTGGCTTGTCACCTTGGGCAACAAGTGGTATCAGAGCAAGGTGCTCCAATAGTACTCATTGATCTCAAAATCAAGAGTTAAAGATCATGACAACCCAAGTGGGATGTTCTATAGGAGAGGGACAATTAATTGATAGACCTCCACTTTTTAATGGCATAAACTATACATATTGGAAAGCACGCATGTGCATTTTCATTCAAGCACATGACTATGATTTATGGAGTATCATAGTCAATGGACCACACACAAGCACTAATCATGATAAGAAAATAGATCAGCAAAATGCAAAAGCCATGAATGTGCTATTTTGTGCATTAGATGATAGTGAACTTAATTGCATATCTTTTTGCACAACTGCTAAGGAAATATGGAATATGCTTGAAGTTAAATATGAATGCACTAACAAATCTGAAACATCATGTGTAGAAGAAGAGCAGCATCATATTGCAAATTCATGCTTAATGGCACATGAAGATGAGATATATGAGGTACATGCTAAAACTAAAGATGATTTTACATTTGATAAACTTCATGATGTCTTTTCTGATTTATATTTAGAACATATGAAACTTATTTGTAGGAACAAGAACTTGAAGAATGAAAATCAAATCCTAATAGATGAAAAACTAAAACTGACTAATGAAATTGAAATCTTAATTAAAGAAAATAAAGAACTAAATCAGAGAAATCAACTTCTTACTGAAAGCCATGATAAACTTAAGAAAAACAATGAACTGCTTTCAGAAGATAATAAAAAATTAACTAAAAAAGTTGATAATTTGAAACCTATTGTTGAAAGATTCACTCTCAGCTCTGAAAAACTAAATTTAATGATAGAAAATTCAAGAGTTGTATATGACAAAGCTGGATTGGGATATCAACCTTGGTACACTCAAAAATCTTTCGAGAATATAATTCTTAAATCCTCCACTATTCATCCTAAAACAATTTTTCACAAATCTGGTGAAACTAATAAACAGAAATAGAAAACTGAAAATTCATTATCTATTTTTGCTAAATCTATGTTGTTTAAATTTAGCAAGAATATGCAGAAGTATATTACTTGTAATTCTAAAACCTGCAAACTAATAGACAAAATGATAATTAAGAGAATATGGGTTCCAATAGGAACAATTATAGCTAACCTGCAAGGACCCAAAAGAGCTTGGGTTTCTAAGTTAAAAACATGATCATTTTTAGCAAATGTGTCTAGCTACCCAAGATTCCAATGAATCTGGACAATGGGTTCTCTAGATACGTGTTAAAGAATAGAACTTAAAATATAATTAAGAAGAGTGACCAAAATGAAAGAAATAATGAAATTAGTAATCCTTGCATCCTCTCATATTGAAATTGTAGCTAGTATTAATCATTTCTGTGATATAAGTGATACTTTTGGTATAAAAAGAAAATATATCCAAATCACTCCATCTTCCTATATTATGCTTCAGTTATTGATGGATAATTTACTTAATCAATACTCTTAGAATAACTCTTTGAATTCTCTATATACTTGATTGAGAGTTCTTATCCTCGGCATTATCTTCTATTGATCATAAACACAAGAATGTCTACTTGGTATATTTTTTTTATATATTATTTAAGAATACCAAGATTAAATAGACTAGTTTTAGCGTATAAAATCAACTCATACTAGTATGGACTTAATCTCAAAAGACCTTGTCATTGGTTCACTTAGATTAATTTTTGCAAGGTCAAAGTTTGCTATGTATGTCATCTAGAAAAATAAACTAGAATCATTTCTAAATCTGAAAATATTGTTTTCACCTTTAGCCTTTGAAAATTCTCCATAAGAACTTATTTGGATCTCTAGGATTGTGAACCTAGGAGATAAGCTTTCTGATTTTGTAATTGTGGAAAATTTCTCAAAGCTAATATTGGTTTTGTTCTTGGCACTTAAATTAAAATATTTTCTGCATTGGCACAAACTCACAAAAAGGGTTCAAATGAAAAAGGTTTGCAAACTATGAAAATAAAATTGTATCATGGCATAGTTTTGAAAACCAATTTCTTATTGAGTTGTGCACAGAAAATAATATTGAATACAATTGTTTCTACACCAAGAACACCATAAATAAAATAGAGTTGATAGAATCCTTGAAGAAATGAAAAAGACAATGTTGTATGATAGTCATCTACTTAAATGATTTCTGTTAAAAGCTATCATCATTGCTTGTCATACATATGGTTTCTATTAGAAAACTCCTTTTGATCTTCTGAAAAATAGAAAATGATATATTGTATATCTTTTATATTTTTCAGTCATACATGTCATGCTTGATATGTTCTTATGAAAATAATGTCAAATCTGATAAAACAAATATTTCTTTGGATATTACTCTTCAAGCAATGCATATAGAATATTCAATGAAAAGATACTAGTTGTAGAGATATCAATTCATACTATTCTTATTAAAACTAGATCCTTTATTGAGAATATAGTTTATCATTTTGATTCTATGTAACAATCTGAATTTTGATAGAAACAACTGTTTAAGATAATTTGATTAAAACTTAGCTAGCACGTTTTATTGATAGTTATCTTAAGCAAATAGAATCTAAGCTAAATTGATTCTGAAAACAAGAAATTGATTTGACCTTGATGAATCTTCCTATTGCCTCACATGCTTGTTCTTGAACCATCTTGATTAATGAAACTATCTCTTTAGTTCAAGTGACATGTGCTTGCTTATATTTGGACAATCTCTTGAGTAAAGTGACTCAATATTCAATTATTGTCATATCTTATATTGAGTCATCTAGTTAAGAAATATATTGTATGAATGTTTTGTATCTTGAAGAAACTAATGACTTTCCTTCAAGAAAGAAAAAGATTTTGCTAATGATACAGAATTTATGAGCAAGAAATTTCAACTTGAAGGACACATCGATGAAAGATACAATAAACATTCCCTTGCAAATAAAAAAAAAGGGGAGAGATTTTCTTCAGCCAAGGGTGTAAAGAATCTAAAAGGTATTTGGCTTGAAGAATGCTAAATGCACTGGTAATCTAAACTCTTCTCTTGTGAGTTAGTTGAGCAAAATCAATAGTCTGAAATTATATGGTAGCATGATTAAACCTTTAATTGCTGATCATCTTGATATCATGCTTCATTCTCATACTAGTAATAATTGTTTCATGGTGTGATTAAATTGAAGTTTACCTTTTCCTATATAATGCATAACCATGAAATACACAAGCTTATGCCTCAAACCTCTAATTCAAAATAACTTGTGATAAGCTATGAATCATTGGGCATAATGAAAATGCTGTTTGCATGGTATATATTTATATGCAGCATATTAGATTAATTTTTTATTCTGCTCTTTCATGTAATTACTTGAAATAATAAAAAGAAAGAGAGATAAAGAAAAGAAAATGAACAATTATTCAAGAAAAGTAAAATCTAAGTAAAGGCAAATACTCCAATCTTTAGGAAAAGCAAAACAAGCATAATATATTCAGCATATTTGTGAGACTTGTGTGAGCATTCTTTTAGAAAGGATAAAATCAGTGTAGAATTATATATAAATAGGGAGAGTTTATTTGAAAAGAATTAATTTTGATCCTTGACATGCTTGCTCTTAATGTTTTAATACATGATGTTATGACTTAATGCATATTATGTTTTGCATGTCACATGATGTTTTGAATTATGTGTTTTCAATATTCAAATAACAAAGATCTTTCCTAAATATAACTTGTAATGCTTCATGCCTATAAAATTTGATTGAAACATGTTATTACCAACAACAACATCATTTTGTTTTAATAAATATATTTTGAAAAATAAAAGAAAAGAATAATTTGAATTTGCAAATTAGGCAAAATGAATTGATTCTGATTTATCTTTTATCTTGCCTAACATTAGTACATAATATCCTCCAATTTGTCCCAAAATTCAATATGAATTACAAAGATTCTGAATGTGCTCTAATGTTCTTGAAATATGTGTTTTCAATCTTAATAATTTAAGATGAGCTACAATGTAGAAGATGCATATCTCAAATTATAATCCTGAAAGCCTCCTTGAAAATTTTTATGAAATTCAGAATCTGATTTTGTATAAAAGCTTAAACTTAATTTAAAAATGCTTCTATCGTTGCATTTTTGTAACTTTCATTATATGCTTCAATGATTGCATCATTTTGGGGAATAACTCAATATGATTTCTAGATGAAAACTACGGTTTAAGAAAAATAGAATTACTTTTGATGCCTTGCTTGTTTGCTCCGATACGCATCTGAAACATATCATTTTCTATCTTATAAGTTTATTAAAATTAGTCTAAATGATGCGTTTTTCAATGATCTTGATTGCGAACAAATGTTTCTAAACATATGATGTTATTTTGATATTAAAAAGATTTATCGTGCTTCATACATACATTGCTGAAAAACTATGACTAAGAAATTAATATTTTGAATATACACTCCTGCATTATTAAATGCTTCTATCATTAAAGAAGAAAAGAAAGTTTAAAAGAAAATGCATCTTTTGAGGGAGAGCTTTAAATACTCAATCTCTTTATTGAAAATTATCTTCAAACTCTAAACTCTCAAATGGGATAATTAATTAAGGGGGAGAAAGAAAATTTCAGAGTGAGAGATCATATAGAACTTAATCGTATAAATTTGCATCTAAAGATGAGACAAAGAATACTAAATGTAAAGTGGTATTAAACTTTGTGCTTCATTGAATATCTTTTGAAAGTTGGATTTCCATCTGTATCCATCGGTAAATCATTTATTTCTGAAAATTTAATTGAAAAGGATTCCATCTGTCTTAGTTTCAAAAATTTATCTTGGAATCTACTTATGAGTTCTTATTGGCTTGCACTTTAGTGTTTCAATCCTGAGCCAATTCATTTTAATTGATTTTGATGCTATGATCTTTAAAGGAGTAAAAGAACGTTTTTAAGAGAGCTCTAAAAGAACTTTCAAAGCCTTGAATTTTATGTATCCTACACTGCATAAATTCATGTTTTGGTATCTATGCCCCAATACTTTTATATCATGAAAGAACTTTGAAGTCATTAAGAATTAAGGATTCAACATAATCTTATATTTTTCGAGTATATAAGTTTTGATCTTTATTTGCTCTTATACTATACTCTGAAAATTAATTAGATTGCTCTCATCTTGCTATATACTTAATATATATATATATATAAAGGTGTTGAATTTTCATTCGTGCCTTCTTTGAATATTATTCTTGATACTCCTTGAAATAACTTGAAAAAGATTCCATCTACACTTGATTTGGAAAAAAAAATATCTTTGGAATCTACATTTAGAGATTTCTTTTGGCTCACATCTTAAATGTCTCATTTCTAAAGCCAAACACATAGAAATAAGATATCATTTTATTAGGGATCATGTGCAAAATGGAAACATATGTATTGAGCATATATGTACTGAAAAACAATTAGCTCACATATTCACAAATCCTTGAGTGAAGATAGAATCTGCACGCTAAGGAGGGAATTAGGCATATGTGATCCTTTTTATTGAAGAGATATAAAAGAGAGCAAGCAGTCTCATGATACATTCCTCCCATTTCTAAAAACTCATGAAACATGAGTCAAACTTGTAATCTATAGATTCCTTACTCATGTATCATTGTCCCAGAAAAAATTTGTAAGGATTGGAAGCAAGAAAAATTTTTTTAAGAAGCGAAAAGGAAGAGAAAGGAAAAATTTCTGAACTTGGGTCGACCCAACCCAGAATAGGGTCGACCCAACGTTGAGTCGACCCAAGAAAATTCTTGAATCGACCCAACGTCGGGACCCCACTGTTAAAAGGGGGACCCGTGAGCTATCTAGGGCACTGTTTACCCTTTGTCCTCTTCCGAAAACCCTATTCCCCACTCTCAAATCTTCTCCAATCATCTCCAAACAGTAGATTACTTCAAGATCTTGGAGAAATGGAATCCAAGAGAGCCGTAGCCAAGCGATCCGGAAGAGTCTCACGATCTTGTTTAGAGCCTAGGATATGTATCTAGTTCTCATATGTATTTTGTGTTGATCATGTATTTTGAACCTTGATTGAGGAACATTGTATTTGCTTTTGTTTTTGGCATGATTGTACTAAAATGTTCCTATTTTGATCAATGAAGTTTAAATGTTTGTTATTTATTGTGTCTTTTCCCATGTACCTATTTGATGATAACAAAAAGGGGGAGAAGTAAAGAAAGAGTAATAGGGGAGAAGTAAAGATAGAGTAATAAGAGGAGAAGTAAAGAAAGAAGGAGAAATAACAAAATAACTTATAAAACAACTTGAAAATTATATAGGAAAGCATATGCATCCAAGGGGGAGCAATTTGCAACAATGAAAATGATCAAGTCAAAAATTTCTATCAAATTTCAGAATTTGGCACATAGAATTTCAGAATTTGGCACGCACCTTTCACACCTCGATACATAACCTGAAACTCATGTTTTATCTCAAATTTTTGGAGTTTCATCTTTAATGAATTATAAATAAAAGGGGAAGCAATTCAAAAAGTCAAATTGGCAACATTTGAATGATATAGGGGGAGACTTCACTCTTATATATGAAAAGCTGAAATTCAGCAAGTTAAGCCCTTTCAAAAACTGATTTTAAAATAAGTATCAATAGGCTCATACTCTTTATTTTGTAATCATCAAAAAGGGGGAGATTGAGAATGATAGTGTTATTTTGATGATTAACAAGCATTTAACAAGAGTATGTTATAAGTTAAAACGATACTTCATTTATAAGTCTGTTACTCTCAATATATTTGTATAAATTGATATAGATACATTTCATTGTTTATATGAATGAATCTAACCTTGAGATGCAGCAAAGTGTGGATTGAGTCGACCCAAAGGATGATTGGGTCGACCCCGGCACATCAAGAAATCATTTGGCACACTTCTGCAAAAATGGCACAGATGAACAGTAAGTTGGGTCGACCCAAGGAAAGCATGAGTCGACCCAAACTTCAAGATCCTCAAACAACTCAGAAAATGGTTCTCTGGATTTACTGAGAGGGTCGACCCAAGATGAAATTGAGTCGACCCAAGCTTGAGTCGACCCAAAGAAAGGTTGAGTCGACCCAAGTGAAGAAAGGCTGAAATTCAAGGTTCTGAATTTTCTGAGAGGGCCGACCCAAGAAAAAGTTTGAGCTGACCCAAGGTTTGGGTCGACCTAAGAAAAGTTTGGGTCGACCCAAGCACGGGCAGAAGCATAACGGCTAGTTGTGCAGAAGTGCTTTTTGGACTCCCAACGGCTATAAACGGCTAGTTTCTTCAATCCAACGGTCAGGAAGGACTATTTGGAGGTTGGAGAAGTATTTAAGAGGGAGTATTCATCAGAGAAAGCAAGTTTTGGAAAATACATCAAGTGCATTCAAGAGAGAACCCTAGCAAGGCAAGCTTCATCCAAGTGCTTCATTCAAGAATCAAAAGAAAGTGGTTGAGCAGATTCAAAGAGTCATCAAGAGCTCCATCCACCTTTGAAGAGTGAAGCATCCTTAACAAAGAAGAGAGAAGTCACATCAAGCGATAAATATTCTCTAAACTCTTCTTTGTAGATTATATTGTTATATTTGCTCATCTAGGAGTTTAAATCTTCTTCCTTTGTTTATTAAACTACTTGTAAAGGTTGGTTGGTTAGCCCGCAAAACCAACGGAATAGGTTGATTGGTGAACCCGGAAAACCAATTGTAAAGGTTCGTTGGTGAGCCCGTAAAACCAACATAGGTTGTTGGTAAGCCCGTAAAACCAACGTAGGTTGTTGGTGAACCCGTAAAACCAATTGTATAGGTTCGTTGGTGAGCCCGTAAAACCAACATAGGTTTTTGGTGAACCCGGAAAACCAAAGTGTAAAGGTTTTTGGATTGTGAGCCCAGAAAACAATCCAACTGTAATCCGCGGGATTATAGTGAATTCCCAAGGGGTCGCTTGGGGAGTGGACGTAGGTGCTAAGGAGAGCACCGAACCACTATACTTCTTGTTGTTTGTATTGTGATTTGTTTAAGTTCACTAACTCATCATTTAACACAAGTAAGATAGTTAAAATTAAAAGAAACCAATTCACCCCCCCCCCCTCTTGGCTTGTCACCTTGGGCAACACAAGGGTTGGCGCCCGTCGTTGAAGAATTCCGGCATGTGGGTCGGTTGTCTTTGGCAAGTTACCACATGTTCCGAGGATTACATGCGGTCGTTTCGCACGCACATCACACCCCACGAATCTTGCAGGCACGGTTTGGAAAACCCCTTGCAATCATGGCCGAGATATTGCTAGCTAGAGGAAGATTTCGAAATTCAAATAACTCTTTACGCACTTCTAAGCTGGCCACATGGAGGATTTTAGTTGATAGGATAAAGGCTTTGTGGAAGGGTCCGATTGACCGGACTTCCACATCAGCTATGGTCGGTTCTGAAGCGTATCATTATGCAACTTTTTTTTGACCATATTCTTCATAATCTTCAAAGTCTCAATGGTTCTGAAGATTCCTTAGGTACAAATTTGAAGGTGCCACTATTAATAAATCCAAGGAACTGGATTAGTCCATCTGAGAGGCCTCTCAATGGAGCATCTCAGTCACCGTTAATTGCCCTACACTGTTTGTGAAAATGTCTCTTGAAAGGGCCATCAAGATATCACAATGTTTGACAAGTTTGATGCATTATAGAAATGAAAACCACAACCAAAAAAATCAAATCCAGACGGTCACGAAAGCACCATGTCTTCATATCGTGTGCATAATATTCCAAGATCACAGACAATTTGAAAAACTTTATACAAATCCGAATGAGATACAGCTTTCTCAGTATATAACAGAACCCAAGAAAGGGTTTTGATTCAAGAACACCGCTACCTGCAGCAATTTATGGGTGGCGCGAGGAGGCTTCGACGTCTCGGGCGGTTGATGCACCTGCTCCCCCTTCCCCGCATTATCAGCACCCCTCCTCTTCCTCCTCGACTGGAAAAAATAGTCAGCATGCTTCATGATTCGAAAGGATACCCAATTCCGAACAGAGGGAAAGGGATTGGAATTCGAACCCTACCCTTCGAGAGCGCTCCGAGATGAAATCGGACGGGTCGAGGCCGTAGCTTTCGAGGATCTTCTGCTTCGTATCATTGCTTCCATAAGCCTCCCTCGCGTCTGTCAAACCGCAGAATTAAATTGTCGGCACTTGGCAGGAAGACAGAGAGAGAAGGCTTACTGGTGGTGGAGGAGACGATCGCAAGATGTCTCCGGTGCCAAGGGGATGCATTGGGTGAAGAGAGGCGAAAGAGGGAAGAAAGACAAGGGTCAGGATGCGAGTGAGAACGGGGAGAAAAGAGGGAGGGAAGAAGAGAGGGAGAAGGAGAGAGGGCGGAAGATGCCGCCATTCCCGCCGCATAGTTAGGAGCGCTACAAGGATCAGCAAGTATCCAATATACCCTTCGATGCGGATTGGGTCTAGCCATCTGCCAAATACGCCTTTCTATAAGCGCCACCGGCTTGCCACACTAATAAATTTTGCTTTTGAATTTTTTTTTATGAATATTTTTCTAAATATCAAAATTTATATAAATATTTTTTAAAATTAATATTTATACGTATATATTTGTTAAATATTTACACGTCTCGCCCTCCGCGGAATACACATTTCTATAGGTGCCACCTGGCTTGCCACTCCAGCAAAATTTTTTTTTAAACAATGAGTTATATCCGCCCCAGCTGAAATTTTCTTTAACACTGCGGGCATTATGGCCCATCTATCCTCTACATTAAAGACTAATCCAAAAAAACACGTGCGTGCCCAACTTCTCCATGGCCCCTTGCCAGTTGCTATTCGTCCGTAGCACCCCCTCCTCCTATTTGGTCACCGTTTATGGAATGTATATCCGAGCATGCTTTAAAGAGTAAAAAAAACATATATATGTATATCCCAAAATGAGTAGATTTCTAAAATTAGAGCATACTTGGTATGATTCTATTAGACCAGCTGAGCAAGGTCGCAGCCCACCTATGTAGATAACATATGTTAGCTATACATATTACCTATATATTATAATATAATATATAATAGGGCACACTAGAATAAATGAAATACCGAACCGGTTGGAAAATATGATCAGATGATCATCTGTAGTGCCCCCGGCTCTGTAACCCTTTGATCGGATGCATCCAAGGGTGTCCCGGAGAGTAATATATATATATATATATATATAGTGTCCCAAAATGAGGAAGTTCCAAAAATTAGGGTATACCTGAATTTGAGCTTTGGTTTGATCCTATCCGACCAGCTGAAGCAAGATTGCAAAAGGAAAAAAAACCATACTAGAAGAAGAAGCAAGGTTGCAGAAGGGGGGAAAAAAAACTATATTAGAAGAATGGGAGGGGATACACTCATACACAGAATGTGCCTTCCTCTCTATGTAGAACACGTGTTGTTTTTTCTTTGGACTACGGGGATGGTACGGTTAGAACCTCTTTAGTAGGTCCCTGGCCTCTTCATCGTTTGGTCGTAATCGCCAAATATTCAGAGCAGATGGAGGTCAAAAGCAAGGTGTGCATCCATATCAATAGAAAATTAATGTAGGGATGGTGTTGTCACTTCCGCACAACTGTGATATGCAGAAGTGCGTTGTTTGCTGCCGTTCCTTCCATCTATTTATGCATCTCGGGTTGAGATTGTTATCGTGACTTGGATTACGTATACTCTGACTTTTAGTTTGCACGCGGAGGTTTGTTGCCAGGTTGCAACCTTCCACATCCCACGTGCTGAGGGAGCGTTGGACAACAAAACAAAAGAGTGGGGAAAAAAAATGGATACAGAGGTATGGGAATTTGCTCTTCCCTCTCGAGTCCCCAAGCAAGGCACATCGTTAGGTGGCTACCACGTGGAGAAAAAATCTCGAAGGTGTTTAGGAAGAGAATTTTTAAAAAAATATCTTTGTTTATTTTCTAAAAGATTATCAGAAAGATTTTTTTAAAAAAAAAAATAGCCTAGCCAATGCATCTACAAAATTTTCCTTCTCGGAAGGAACTCTGCTATAGAGGATGGCCTTCTTTTTTTAGCAAGAGAAAAGGCTTCAGTTAAGAAGAATTTATTTCAAAAAAAAAAAGAGTTTTTTACAGCATTTGCAAGCAGGATTTTTTTTAAAATGGCAAAAAAAATAAATCCGAGTGGATCTAATCGACAGAGGAACATGCTTACCTTGGAGACAAAGCGAAGTGAACACCCCCATGGTTTCAACGATTTATTATTTGATTTTGATGATAACAAACAAATGAATTTAGCTCATTATTATGATTATAGCAAATGAATGAAAATTAGGAATTGAAATTTCTTTTGAAGGCTAATGCTAGAATTCTAAACAAATGTTAGTATTTGCAACATAACTTTTTATTAAAATATAATATTAATACAATTCTTAATGATCTAGAAAGAAGACTTATTTATCTAAAATTTTTATATTCAATATATTTTCAAATTTGAACGTTAGCTATGGATAATAGGGTCTGCAATCTATCTATCGGTAGCTATAACTCAGGCTGACATATGTTTACTCTTTTACCTGTAACTTTTCAACTAAATGTCCTTTTGAAATGATTCTTATCAGATTGGAAAGATAACTTATAGGAATATAACTTTTATATTAAATATATTTTCAAATGTAAACGTTAGCTATGAGTAATAGGGTCTACAATCTATGTATTTATAGTTGTAATTTAGGCTGACATATGTTTACTCTTTTAGCTATAACTTTTCAACCAAATATTCTTTTGAGATGATTCTTATCGGGTTGGAAAGATAACTTAAAGGGATACAACTTTGTCTCTAGCAACTAAGTCAAATTCAGTCTTTTGATTTATCAAAAAGGTGCTGCAGAGTAGGAAACCAAATCTGATCTGAATCTGCCTACATTAAATATGTTAAAAAAGGGTTTCCAAAGCTTCAAATTGTTTCAAACGAGAAAATAGCTTCTTAAGCCCATAAAAGGAGGTTCATACCTCATATTTCAGCAAGAAAGAGAGTTTCATAGAGTTTGAAGAGAAATCAAGAGAGTATTGTGCTTGCACGTAAAAAGTTTTTCTTGTTGAGAAATTGAGTGTAATGCTTTCATTCTTATTATTTTGATTAAGTATTGTAAGAGAGTTGTTAAGCTCTTGTTAGCTTGAGTGATAGAGAGGATTGTTTAGAATGATCGTACTCTAGATAAATAAGAAAGTATTTGAGAGAATAGATCAACCAAGTATTAGCTCGGATATACCAAGTGTAAAGGTTGCTTGCACTCGGAAGACAAGCGGATTGTAAAGCTTCGGATAAGCATAGTGAATTAAATCTCAGGAAGAAGTTTCGAAGAGTGGATGTAGGCTCACAAGAAGATCGAACCACTATAAATTGTCGTGTATTATTTTTCTTCTTTTCACTCCTTATTTTTTCATACTTAGTTGCATATTTGTGATTATTACTTGCTATACTAGTTGCATCTAGTTTATTTCATTAGATTTAAAAACTTGAGGATATTTAATTTTATTTCTACAAAATTTTATAAACCCAATCCATCCCTCCCCTCTTGGGTTGCCTAGTTGGGCCAACAGAAGAGGGTCGTGTTGTCGGGGGGTTCCTGTCGGTTGTGGCAACCTTCCGCATCCCAGGAGGGAGTTGGAGAAAAAAAGGAAGAAGAGGGATGTTGGGGGGAAAGGACTAGGAGAGTTCTCTAAAAAGAAGCTATGGGATTCGAGAACAAGAAGGAAGAAGAGAAGGAAAAGGAGGAAGAAGGAGAAGAGGGAAGAGAAGTACATAATTTTTTTTTCTATTTCTGTTGGGAGGAAGAACAAAGAAGAAGAAGGAAGAGGAAGAGAGAAAGAAGGAAGGAGAAGAAAAAGAAGAGGGGACCGACCAAAAAAAGTTCTATATTTTTTCCTGAATGAAGATTTGAAAAAAAAAATATTCTATTTTTTCCTGCAGTATGAAATTCTAAAAAAAAAAAGAAATCTGGGAACTGGAG
The DNA here is from genome assembly GCF_051530095.1 of Phoenix dactylifera. NCBI lineage: Eukaryota > Viridiplantae > Streptophyta > Magnoliopsida > Arecales > Arecaceae > Phoenix > Phoenix dactylifera. Next base: position 7,619,601 of record NC_143207.1, on the reverse strand, counting down.
AAAGAAAGGGAAGGAGGAGAATTGTAGATTATTTTTTTATTTTTGCCGGTAAGAAGAATAAAAAAAGGAGGAGAAGGAGAAGGAGAAGAGAAAGGAGGTAGGAGAAGAAAAAGAAAAGGAGAATGCAAAAAAAAGATTATGTTCTTCCTCCCTTGGATTAAGATCTACAAAAAAAATTCTACTTTTTACTGTAGAATGAAGCTAAAAAAAAAAACATGGGATTCAGGGATAGGAGGAAGAAAGAGGAGGTGGAGAAGAAGAAAAAGGTCTACTACAGTATGAAAATTTGAAAAAAAAGAAGAAGGATGGGATTGGGGGAGAGAAGGAAGGAAGAGGAGAAAAAGAAGGAGAAGAAGAAAAGATTTGGTTTAGTATAAAATTCCAGAAAAAAAAGGGATCCAAGGAGAAGAGGAAGAAAGGAAAGGATGAGGAGGAGGAGGAGGAGGAGGAGAAAGAGAAGAAGAAAGGAGGAGGAGAAGAAGAAAAGCGGGGAAGAAAGGAGAAGAAAAAATAAAAAGAAAATAGAAAAGAAGAGAAACGAACCACCTGTGAGGATGAGGTTCTTGTTGCCGCTTTTTGCACTACTGAGGGTCGCATCTAGGTGGATCCGGTGGAGCAGAAGTGTCACATCTCAAATCCTCCACTCGAGCCTAACCATGTGACATGGCCACACACTCAATTAGGTAGGGCCTTAGAAAATATGCTAGGCTTAAATATTTATCACAACCTCAATATTATTGAACAATAATAATCTTAATTTATAACGAGCAACAAAATAAATCTAATTACAAAATTTAGTCATCTAACTTGTATGAGTGATGTTCTATTTGTATTAGTGATACTCTATTTATTCATTTTTTTTTCATATGATCTTAAACATAGCTAAGCAACTATAGCCACGTATTAAGCCACTTGCAATCTACAACTTTGAAAAGAAAACGTATTGAGCCACTTGCAACCTGCATCGATGTAAATTTCACGATGCAAATCCAGCGTTACAAACCAATAAACATATATAAATATATGGTGTATTTGGATTTAGATAACCAGAAATCCCTTCTTTTTCTTTATTTCTCTTTCCTAATCTTCTTCATTCCCTTTTCTATTTCCTTGTTGATATTGAAGTCTAGAATAATAATCAAAATAGAAGGCCAAGATGGAAATTAGTAGTGTTGCTCCTTCTTGATATTACAATCTCCTCACTCTCTTGAATATTTAGAAAATATAGAACATATCAGAACCAGTTTTGCACTTCCTTTTCTTAAAAATGATGCAAGAAAATATTAATACTACATAGTAGTGTAAAAAGTATTTCATTAGATTTCAAATATTTCAAGAGCAAGGATTGAAGGATCATAGCCCTCTCTTTCTTGTCCAAGGTTATCTCAAGTAAAGGATCATTGATTTTTTCAAAAAAATAATTTTCTCCAGTGATTCAATTAGCTTCTTGTAATGGCTTTTCTGTCAATCACATATTTTTTTGAAATATTAGTAATTGTTAATGGAGCATTAGAACTTTGTAATAAATTCTATCAATTTGCTTGTTAGATAATCATTAATAATTAGTCAGTTATGTATTCGTTTACATCATATCTTAACAGACAGTAGAAGATAAAGGCCAACTAAATGATGAACATGTGATGAAGGTAGGAAGCAGAGAATGATCTCGGTAATGGAAAGCAGGGCGAGAAAGAGTTCATGGATTAGTCGTGGGGCCTAATGAGGACTGATAATCATCTAGCATGGCGACAAATAAAAGAAGGCTGGTCAAGATAACAAAGGGTGACATGCAAATCTGGCAGGGTGATAATTGTATAAGATAGGTCGAGTGACTATCTAGAACATAGACCAGGAAATAAAGCTTGCAAGTATAGGCTAAAGATGAACATGGCTTATTTGGAGAATAGAGGTCCATCGAGTCTGACAACGGAGTACCGGCCAAGCATGAAGCAAAGCCATGTAGGCGAAATGTGGAGTAGTTACTGACGTGATTGTGGGAAGTGGGATAACTAGGTGAAGCCTATTACAGTCACCGTCAAAAGAGAGTGGACAAGGAAGCAATTATCAGTTAAGATATAGATGTCCGTGCTAGGAGGAAACAACTGTCTAGCAATTTACAAAGGGTTTGTACAAATATTAGAATGTAATCCTAAAAAAAGGCTTTTGCTAATCGAACACTTATTGCTGATTTTATCTTTATCTTTATTTTTATTTTGCTTGATCTTACTTTGGTTTATCCTTAGTTCCTACTCCATGTCATAGCTTTGTCGCGTATGCTATCTCTTGTATTTCTTTTTAGTTCAAATGTTAGTGGTATGCCAACGCAGCCATCCGACCTCATCACAAACTTGCGTTTTCCCTCCTCTCTTCGTTGAGGAGGAAAAGGCCACAGGAAATATTTCTATAAATTCTAATTTGATTTTTTTTTATGTTATCTATTTCTAATTCAATTACTTAATTTTGAAAAAATATTCTTGATAGTATCCTAACATTATACATCATTGTTATCTGATGGGTTTTTTAAGTATGCTAAAAATTGTATTAATCATGTTAGAAAAATTATAGTATATATATAATATTTTATTTATAGTTAATTAATAGCATATTTCTTATATCATGATGATGTCTTGGTTCCAACGGCTGAACCTGTAACCCATTAACTTTGTCATTTTTTTAATCCAATCAGTAGTATGGTTTTTAAAATTTTACTAATGAAAACATAATGGCAATGTCAACCCTCATTCAATACTTCTTATAGAATATGTTTATTTTAAATTGTTTCTTTATTAAATATAAAAAGATGATTAAATGGCTAAATGAATAAGTGCATTAACTGTCTGTTGGCGCCCTTTCTGTCCTATTCTAGGCAAACCAGGGAACTTGAGATCTTTGGGAATTCTGTTAGTTGGAGTAGAGGGCGCTCCCCCAAGCAAGCTTGGGGAGGTTTAGATATATGTGCAGGCATGCCATCAATTTTAAACTAGTTAAAAAGATATGGGTCGAATGAGGGATAGAGTGTAGCATGGATTCAGATACTTGAACCTTCACAGACTTTTGCTATCATCATACTATGACACTACTGATGAGAGCACAAAAGTGCAATCGTCATACCATCTTAATTAGTATTATAACTAATCATTAATAATAAAATTAACTAATTAACGTTGTATTTGTGCTTGAGTGCAAGTAATCCAAGAAACCAATTAACATTGGGTTTGAGCCCAATACCGGCAGCCCGAGCTCAAGTCAAGCTAGCATCTTCACGTGATGGAGCTCAGCCCCACGATGCAACTGGATCTCTTCCGTCATCAACGGTCTTCAGCCTTCAATCCTAACGTGCTCCCAGAATTTTCCAGCGTCCGAGCCGCATCAAAATCCTAGCTTCCTTCCCCATTGCGTGAGCCCAAGCATTCAAGCCCAGCCGGTCCATGCGATCACAGGAGACCCCAGCCCATTCCAAGCTTCACGCGATGAAGCCATCAACAGCTCGTGCCAACGCCCACGTCCCAGACTTTCCGTAATCCAAGCCTCCCACGTCCGCTCCTCCCAGCATCGTGCCTAGCAGCCCGCGTTCTTCACGCGGTGAACGTCCCAGCAGCCGGTAATCCAGCTCCTTCTGTCGGCTCCACCCTCTTCCGGAAACCCAGCATCAACCCGTCCGCAGCTCCCCCCAGCGATCCCACAACGTCCCAGCTCTTCCGTGACCCAAGCACCGCGTCCGTGATCGGCCCCTCCTAGCGATCCCACGGCGTCCTCCCGTCGATCCCACGGCATCAGCCTCCTTCCTGTGATTCCAGCGCCTCACAGCTGCTCCATTCCATCTCCTCCGCGTCTACAAGCCCTTCCATGATCCAGCTTCCCGAATCAGCACCCCGCTAGCCGTGATCCAGCCATTTCCTTCTTCGTCTGCAGCTCCTCCGCCTCTGCTCCCTTCCGTTTCTTCATCCTGCAGACCCCAGCCATGGATCACCTTCCCGATCCAGCCTCCTCCACCTCTGCTTCCGCCGTGATGCAGCCGAGATCCCGCGTCCATTCTGAAGAGGTGATCCCGCACACGACCGTAGACCTCGCCCTCCTCCTCTCCCGGGATCCATCGCTGGCTTCAAGGTCTTCGGCGATCTATAAGAGGAGGACAGGAGGAGAAGAAGAGAGCTCTCGGCGGGGAGAGGATGGAGTGTTCGGTTTAGAAGAGTGAGAGAAAAAAAAATAGAAACAGAGCATGGCTCAGTTTTGGTTTGAAAAAAAAAAGAGAATAAAAAAAAATAAGGGGAGGGGAAGAAAGGGGAGTTTTCTTGTTTTTTTGTCTACCATAGTTTTTATATTTTATTTTGTAGAAGGAGGAAGCATTAGGCTTCCAATCTTCATTTTATTTTTGTAATTGCCCTTTTATGCAATCCATATATTTATCTTTTATGCAATCTATGTTTTAAGTCGACTCCCAAAGGAAAGCAGTCTGAAAGGTAGAGAACCAATCTGAGAGATCCTGTGAACGAATCGACTCCAAAAGTTCCAGAGTCGACCCCCAAGTCAGCCGAGTCGACTCCAACAAGGCGCGAGTTGACTCCGAGGCAGTTCAGTTCAAAAGACAGAGAATCAGTTTTTCGGCCTCTGAGAACGAGACGTCTCCAGAAGATCTCGAGTCGCCTCTCAAGACAGCCGAGTCGACTCCAAGAAAACCCGAGTCGACCCGAGGATGAAAAACATAATGATGGATTTCTGGAACCCTGAGAACGAGGCGACTCCTAAGTGCCCGAGTCATCTCCAGAAGTTGGCGAGTCGACTCCAGTTTGGTCCGAGTCGACTCCAGGACGGGACAAACAGTTTAATTCAAATCCTGAACAGTGGGCGAGTCGTCTCCTGTAAAGAGCGAGTCGACTCCAGTAACAGCCGTGTCGACTCCAGATTGCACGAGTCGACTCCAATCCCAACGGATACATTGTCAGGATGTGCAGACGGGATAGAACGGCTATGAATCAGTCTCTAACGGCTATTTTTCAAAGGGAACCACTTAAATAGCCATAATGAACAGTTGTAGACAACGAGAGAGCTATTCCATTCAAGCAAAAAGTTATTTCCACCTACCAAGAGCTTCTTAAGAGTAAATACAAGAAAAAGAAGGAAGAGATGCATTCAACTCAATCTGAGAAGTACTTCCTTCGCATTCAAGGCTCTACTACTGTCCTCCAATCTTCAGTCCTTTCAAGAGGAGACTCAGAAATCGAGAAGCCCCTACTTTCCCATCTAAAATCTGTTTGAGGGCTTCTAACTTTACTTTGCATTTATTGTTTTCACATCTGCTTTTTTAGAAGCTTTCTTTGTGAAATCCCAAACCTTATTTTTCTTACTTGATTCAATCAGAGGATTGAATAAAGGGTTGTAAGGCTTGTTGGTAAGCCAAAGGAAAAACCAACGGTGTAAGGTTGTGGTTGGTGAACCGGAGAAAACCAACTGGGTTTGATTGTGAACCCGAGTGAAAACCGACCGAGTTCGTTGTAAACTCGTGAAAACAACAAGTTAGGTTGTGAGCTTGTAAAACAACCGGCTGTAATCCTAGGGATTATAGTGAACTCCCAAGTGCGGCTTGGAGAGTGGACGTAGGAGCAAGAGTTGGCTCCGAACCACTATAAACTTTACTGTGTTTGCATTGGCTAATTGTCTCTTTCTCTCACTTCGCTCACTGCATCTAATAATCTAACTATTCTGCTTACATTAGATTTAGTTAATTACTCATTATACTTTTAATTGGTCAATATTTAATTAAAACCTAATTCACCCCCCCTCTTGGGTTGTCTTCTTAGGCAACAAGTGGTATCAGAGCAGGTGCTCTTATATCTATGGTACTCTAAAAAATCAAGCATAAACTTAATAGGGTACACTGATTCCGACTTCGCTGGTTGTAAACTTGATAGAAAAAGCACCAGCGGGTCATGTCAATTTTTAGAAGAGAACTTAATTTCATGGTTTAGCAAAAAACAAAACTCGGTTACACTATCTACGGCGGAAGCTGAATATGTTACTGCCGGGAGTTGTTGTATTCAAATTTTGTGGATCAAGCAACAACTTGAAGATTATAGCATTAAACAAGATAAGATTCCCATAAATTGTGATAATACAAGTATCATAAATCTAACTAAAAATCTAATTCAGCACTCAAGAACTAAACATATTGAGATAAGACATCACTTCATAAGAGATCATGTGTTAATGGTGATGTGATGCTTGAATTTGTTTGTACTGATGATCAACTTGCTGATATCTTCACAAAACCCTTGAGTGAAGATCGATTTTATATTTTTAGAAGAGGGTTAGGAGTGATTGATCCATTCTTGTGATACTCTCCTCTAATTCATTGATTTTGATGATTAGCTTATGTTGGATATAGGATTTCTCGTCTATGGTCATCAAATCATTCCTTAAGTTCTAAAGATTTCCATATCTCTCTCCTTTGGCACGGAATTAACTGAGTTTTTGGTTATGTGCTAGAGTTCGAGTCGACTCGAATGAATCTAAGAGTCGACTCGTGGGCGAGTCGACTCGCGCTTTTTCAGAAGTCGACTCGCGCTTTACTGGAGTCGACTCGAGGTCGGAAATCCGTCTTTTAACCCTAATCGAAACGTTTTTCCCAAACTTTCTTTTCGGCCGCCACTGTTCCAAAAACTCTAGAGTCGTCTCCGACCTCTTTCTTCGTCCTTTCTCCATTGTTTCTTCCTTTTTTCCCATGTTTCCACTCGTGTTAGGTCGAAAATGCCTAGGAAAGCTGTCGTTTCTCGCGGGAAGAGACCCCTTGCAGCGAGCGGCGCCGAGAGATGGTCCAAGGCGCAGAATGAACCTGTGAGGCCACCACCTCCGGTTCCCTCTCCGCCTAGGCCGACTCCCTCGCGTTTGTGCGCCGGGAGGGTTGTCTCCACCGGGAGGAAGGTCAACTTTGACTTTCTCTCCCGGGAAGGGTTCACCTTAGGGCATCGTCTTAGGGCCCAGGGCTTAGAGTATTTTTGTTCACTCCCTACATACCCAGGGTTAGTTAGGAAATTTTATAGGACCGTCACACGAGGTGGCGGTGGTATCCAAGGGACTGTAGCAAATGTTCCTATTTCCATTTCGGAGGATTTCATTGCTCGAGTCCTCCATCTCTCCCGAGAGGGGATTGCTCCCATGCATCCCACTGATAGGACTGAGGCCCTTACGGCCATCTTAGGGAGCCCACCTCAATCCCCCATAGAGGAGGTGTTTGCAAATCAGCTTTCAGCTGAAATGCGACTCCTCATAAGTATCATTTCTAGGACTCTCCTTCCTAAGACCGGTAGGTTTGACTTAATTTCTGAGAGAGACCTAGGCTTGATGTTCCACATTCTACATGACACTCCCATCAACTTTTCCAAACTTATCTACAGCTATATCTGTGAACCCCTAGACAAACCTAGGTTGTCTCTCCCCTATGGTATGCTTTTCACACTCATTTTTAGGGAGTTAGAAGTCCCTATCCCTGAGGGAGAACCCTCTCTCTCCCTCAAATACACAGACCATATGGGTGAGGGGATTCTCCATTGAATGGATTTCCACAAGGTGGAGGGTGTTTGGGTTAGGAGGACATCCACATCTACACCATCTAACCCCACTACTCATCACTCACCTATCTCTGACCATGACCAGGACCACTCCACAGATCCTTTCACCTTCCCATCCACATCTGGTCCTTCATTCCCTGCTGAGCCATCTACTTCAGCTGGACCCTCTACAGTTCCACCACCTCAGCAGCCCCTAGAGGTAAGGATTTGTCCTGAACAGCTCCGAGAGTTGAGGGATGACATAGTGAGGGAGCTCGGAGGTACCTCCAGTGCACCCTCCACTGACCTCACTCCTTCCATAGTAGCAGTCTCCATGATGGTAGCTGAAGTAAAAGAGGAGCTGTCAAGTCTGAGGAGTCTGGTTCAGGGTCAGTACTTGAGCCTCACAGCTATTAAGGAAGACACGAGGGAAATGCGCGACTCTATTAGAGCTGAGCTGCTAACGCAAAGTCAAGGTGCAGAAAGGCTCGCAAATATATTGATAGACAAGCTGGATACAATCAATGCAAGTGTGACCCAACTGACCCAGACACACGCTACGACGACCTCAGAGATTATTGCACAACTAGAAAATGTGTCTGAAGGAATAAGCTTGGTTATGCAGGCTCATCGGCAGAGCATGGGCGCATCATCCTCCTGCTAGACGTTCTTAGATTTGTACTTTTATGTTATTATGTAAAGTCCTTTTGGACTCTCAATCAATGTACTCAAATTTTGTAATCAATGAACTGAAGTCATTTTCTGAAAAATTGAGCATTATGCCTTTTGTGTTATGTCTTTGTGTGCCTCTATATTGATTCTTTGCTACTTCACCTTTTTGCTATGATGACAAAAAGGGGGAGAAAGTATGATACATTGAATGTAAAGAAAATCGCTAAACAAGAACATTCTTAAGCAAAAAGAAAACCAAATGTGATTTGTTCTTAGTGGATTCGATACCTCGAGGCTCATTATCTCTCTATTGGGGCTCCTCAAGGAGTAATTTTCAGAATCTATTCAAGGAATATTCGGAGATTAGTTGAATCATATTCAAGAACAAATCATCAGATTTTTCCTTTTATAATTAAGAACTTAAGCTCAAGTTTAAAACATTAAAAGAAAATTCAGAAAACTTGAACAAAGTTCAAACAAAATTGAATGCACATGTTGAGGGGGAGAATCTGAAATTTTAAGAAAGCAAATTCATTAAACACATATAAACCAAACAATTGATTGCATGATTTGAAGGCTTATATAATTTCAAATGAAAGGAGGAGCTTTAATTTCAGAGTTTACTGACTCATACCTTTCAATTTTGGATAAATTAAATGACTAGACATTTGAATTCATTTCAAAACTTCGCTATGAATCACTTCTTGGATGAGCAATTCACTTTACAAATACACAATATTTTGTCATCATCAAAAAGGGAGAGATTGTGGAGTGATTGATTATACCCCTATTTGATTTTGATGAGCTCAAAGTATTTGAGTATATTTTATGTTGTACTAATGAATTCAATCTAGTATTTCAGGCAAATATATGTGAATTTCTGTTTAAGTGCCTCGAGCCTTGGTTCAAAGTAATTTGGCTAAGTGTTGAACTCAATTTGAACCAAAGTCTAAAGCTCGAGTCGACTCCGAAAGATTACGAGTCGACTCTATATGTTTCAAAGGTTCTGGCATAAGCTCGAGTCGACTCCGGTACACTACGAGTCGACTCCGACTGAGAACAGACAGAAAGACAGAAAGAAGAATTTCAGACTGTGTCACCGAGTCGACTCCAATAGGTTTCGAGTCGACTCCGATGCTTGCCGAGTCGACTCCCGACGGTTCCGAGTCGACTCCAAAGGGTAACAGATAGAAAGACAGAATGTTGGATCTTAGACCCTGTTACCGAGTCGACTCCAGAAGGTTACGAGTCGACTCCGAAGTTTGGCGAGTCGACTCCTAGAGGAAAGCAGTCTGAAAGGCAGAGAACCAATCTGAGAGACCCTGTGAACGAGTCGACTCCAAGAGTTCCAAAATCGACCCCCAAGTCAGCCGAGTCGACTCCAACAAGGCGCAAGTCGACTCCGAGGTAGTTCAGTTCAAAAGACAGAGAATCAGTTTTTCGGCCTCTGAGAACGAGACGTCTCCAGAAGATCTCGAGTCGCCTCTCAAGACAACCGAGTCGACTCGAGGATGAAAAATAGAAATATGGGTTTCTGGAACCCTGAGAACGAAGCGACTCCTAAGTGCCCGAGTCATCTCCAGAAGTTGGTGATCGACTCCAGTTTGGTCCGAGTCGACTCCAGGATGGGACAAGCACTTTAATTCAAATCCTAAACAGTGGGCGAGTCGTCTCCTGTAAAGAGCGAGTAGACTTCAGTAACAGCCGAGTCGACTTCAGATCGCATGAGTCGACTCCGATCCCAACGGATACATTGTGAGGATGTGCAGATGGGACAGAACGGCTATGAATCAGTCTCTAACGGCTATTTTTCAAAGGAAACCACTTAAATAGCCTGAATGAATAGTAGTAGACAACGAGAGAGCTATTCCATTCAAGCAAAAAGGTATTTCCACCTACCAAGAGCTTCTTAAGAGTAAATACAAGAAAAAGAAGGAAGAGGTGCATTCAACTCAATCTGAGAAAAACTTCCTTCGCATTCAAGGCTCTACTACTGTCCTCCAATCTTCAGTCCTTTCAAGAGGAGACTCAAAAATCGAGAAGCCCCTACTTCCCCATCTAAAATTTGTTTGAGGGCTTCTAACTTTACTTTGCATTTATTGTTTTCACATCTGCTTTTCTAGAAGCTTTCTTTGTGAAATCCCAAACCTTGTTTTTCTTACTTGATTCAATCAGGGGATTGAATCAAGGGTTGTAAGGTTTGTTGGTGAGCCAAAGGAAAAACCAACGGTGTAAGGTTGTGGTTGGTGAACCGGAGAAAACCAACTGGGTTTGATTGTGAACCCGGAAAAACAATCGGATGGTTCTAGTCGGTGAGCCTGTGAAAACCGACCGAGTTCGTTGTAAACTCGTGAAAACAACAAGTTGGGTTGTGAGCTTGTAAAACAACCGGCTGTAATCCTAGGGATTATAGTGAACTTCCAAGTGCGGCTTGGGGAGTGGACGTAGGAGCAAGAGTTGGCTCCGAACTACTATAAACTTTACTGTGTTTGCATTGGCTAATTGTCTCTTTCTCTCACTTCACTCACTGCATCTAGTAATCTAACTATTCTGCTTGCATTAGATTTAGTTAATCACTCATTATACTTTTAATTGGTCAAGATTTAATTAAAACCCAATTCACCCCCCCTCTTGGGTTGTCTCCTTGGGCAACACAAAGTTTTCCTTTTTCCGTTTGTTTATTTTCAATTAGAAATCATTTAACATCCTCAAAGTAATGTTTTTTCTCTATCATTCAAAAATCGATTTCGAATCCGAGTGAACGTTTACATTTTTATGCAACTCCAATCGCCTTCCTGTGGATTGACCTCTTACGACCACGATTCTTCGAGTAGAACAGGTAAGAGTAAAATTAATTTAAACTTTGTTTGTCGGGTCTAACAACGATCTGTTTAGCGTATTTTTAGGTAGACAGAAATTGGACAACAAAATTTTGGTGCCGTTGCGGGGAGGCAAATCGAGAATCAAGAACGATCACGAAGATCAAATCGAATTTTGGATGCCCGGAGTGAACGCCTCCGGTAGTAAGTTTTTTGTTTATTTCTATTATTTTTTCTTATTTTGATTATTTTTAGTTAATAATTTCGTAGTTATTAAGTTCTGAAATTTGAAATTCAGAATTTAAAATTTTGATTTTTTTTAAATTCAAAAAAATAAAAAATTAATAAAAAAATCCAAAAATACTAAAATTTAAAAATTAAAAAAAATGGCTAGTAATTGATAGGGTGTAATCCTCCGAGGTTATCAGACCTCTATTGGGACTCCTCACGGAGTAATCTCTAGAGCTTATTCAACGGGCATTCGGAGATTGACTGACGCATAAGGATTAGTTTTAGTTTATATTCAAGTTATTCCTATGTAAATTTTTTTTAAAAAATAAATATATAAAAAATAAAAAAAATATAAATATAAAAAAAATTTGCTTGCTCATTTAATCAGTACAACCTAATGACATTCCATAAACTTTTTTTAAAAAAATCATTGAATATTTGCTGCATTTAGTATTAAGCATTTGCATAAAATAATTTAAGGGCAAAACCCATTAAAAAGATAAGGTCGGAAAGTCATTACTTGTCCTTAGCCCAAAAATCACCACCTTGCATGCATATCCTAAGCCAAATTAAATTAAAATCAATTAGACGTTGGCCGTAGGGTTTTCGAGCTCAATTAGGCTCTTGGAAAGAAGCGGCTGAAAGCCACTCCAGTGAGAATTTAGTAAAGTTTTACAACAATGAGAACTGTTACGGGTATTGTGGTATCGGTGTATCCCTTCTGGCACCACCACACACTCCGGAATTTTTCTGGTCACTGGTTACTGGATCGCTTAACTGGTAAGCTCAAGCTTAATCTGAAAGGGAGATTAGGAGCTGTCTAATTTAGGAGAGAATTTCAGGAACTTTTTAACCTGATAAATCTCTGTGCAACTAAATTAAAAAGTTACTAAACCTTCTTTAATCCCAAAATTAAAGAGCCAATCCGTTGTGTGGTGTTGATTGCGGTCATCTTGGTCTAGCCCTTTTTCTTCTCTTTTAGGATTTCGTTTAGGAGTCGAGTCTAATTAGTTGTGGATAATGTATGCATGGTAGAAAATCATTAAGGGGTAAGTTAACACCATTTAACCTAGAGGTTGGAAAAAATTATCGTCACATCCAACGAATTATTAATCAACCACCAATTTCTACAATGGGTGATCATATTAGAACCCTGAATGAATTATTCGCTCCTGCATCTGCTAGCCCACCTACATGTATAGTGTTGCCAATAAATAACGCAGCCCAATTCGAGATTCGGGCTGCAACAATAAACATGTTACCTAAAATTCATGGGTTTGAGAGTGAACAACCGTATATTTATCTAAACATTTTTGACAAAAGTCAAACGTTTAGAAATCAAAACTTAGATGAAGAGGGTATTAAATTAAGGTTGTTTCCCATGACTTTAGAGGATCGTGTTGCTGCATGGCTGTATTCTCTTGCTTCTAATTACATCACATCATGGGAACAACTGTCTAGGAAGTTCATGGCTAAGTTCTATCCCATGGTAAAAACTGAAAAATTAAGGATGCCACTAGAACTTTTAGAGGAAAATCCGAGGGGGAATTTTCCCAACTTTGGAAAAGATTCCATGATCTTTTGGTCAAGTGCCCGCACCATGGGCTTGATAAAGCTGATCTAGTCCACTTCTTTTATAAAGGACTACCTCCGGCACATAGAAACATGATCGAGTCCATGCACAAGGGTAGGTTCATGAACCAAACCCCAGATCAAGCCTATGAATTTCTTGTTGACTTAGCCGAGAATGCCCAAAATTGGAGTAGCTATGGTGAGGAAGTAAATAGAGATGAGTTCGGATCTAGAAAATTAGGTAATTATGAAATAAAAGCAGACCCAGATCTCAAAAATGTTATATCTAATCTGGTGACTGGAGTAAACAATTTAAGTAAAAAGTTTGATGCTTTCACTGTGTCCACTAGTTTAGGTTGATGCTTTCACTGTGTCCACTAGTTTAGGTTCATATAAAGAGTCAAATTCCGTCATGAAAGTGGATCACGAGTCATATAGTTTGTGTGTCTTATGTAACAGTCCGGAGCATCTAGTGGAGTGCTGCCCTAATCTGCCCACCATAAAGGCCGAGCAAGCAAATGCTCTAAATTTATATAGTGTCTTTAAGAAGCCCACTCCCAACTCGTTCAGCCAAGTTTACCACCCTGATAATAGGTTTCACCCAAATTTCTCATACAAGCAGAATGAACCTATTCAACATCAAGGTGGTCCATCAGGTTTTCAAAACAACTTCTCCAGGATAGGTCCATCACAAATGAACCAACCTTTGGTTCCATCTGTACCTCCTTATAATGCCCCTATCCCACAGCAACCTTCATAATTAGAAACCATGATGGCTAATATGATGAAACAACAACAAGATTTTATCAAGCAACAACAATAGACCAATACAGCCCAAGCCCAGACCAACCAATTCCATACGCAAGCGATTGCAAAACTTGAGGTTAGTCTAAGCCAAATAGCAAACTCTCTAGGGTATAGAAAGAAAGGTGAACTACCTAGTCAACCAGTGCCTAATCCTAGTAGACAACAAAATCAAGATCAGAGAGGTCAGTATCAAATCGATTCTAATGGAAATCTAACATATGAAGTCCAAGCAATTACCACTTTAAGGTCTGGCAAGCAAGTGGACAATAAAGTCCAACTTTCTGAACACGTAAAAGAAAATAAGAATGAATCCAATAAGAACCCTATTCAAAAGAGGGGTCAAGAACATGACAAAAAGGAAGAACCCATAGAAACATACAAACCTAAAGTTTTCTTTTCCAGTAGACTTTAGGACTCCAAGAAACAATCTAACTTTGATAAAATAATGGAAGTCTTTAAAACTGTTCAAATAAATATACCTTTTCTCGATGCCATATGACAAATTCCCTCCTATACAAAATTCTTGAAAGACCTCACCACGGTCAAAAGAAAAGCCAGCATTCCTAGGCAAGCTGTTATGGCTGCACAAGCCTCATCTCTCATTCAACAACAGATTGCCCCAAAATTCAAAGACCCTGGTTGCCCCACCATTGAAATAAAAATAGGAGAGATGATCATCCAAAGAGCCCTATTAGATTTAGGAGCCAGTGTGAACCTACTTTCCTACTATGTGCACCAAAAGTTAGGTTTGAAAAAATTAAAGCCGACAAATATTACCCTTTCCTTAGCAGATAGGACGGTGAAGTACCCCAAGGGGATTGTAGAGGATGTAATAGTGAAAGTAAACGAGTTTTACTATCCTGTGGACTTCGTTATTCTTGGGACTGAACCTACAATACATCCAGACAGTCACACACCTATAATTTTAGGTAGACCTTTCTTAGCCACAGCAAATGCTGTGATAAATTGTCGAAATGGTATGCTGAAATTATCTTTTGGCAACATGAAAGTCGAGCTTAATGTCTTCAACATAAGTAAACGACCACCAGATAATGAAGAAATCAATGAAGTTGACATGATTGAAAGTCTGGTTCAGGAGACTTTCTTACAAACTTATAGTAAGGATACTTTAGAGGCTTACCTTGCTCATTCCGAGGAAGGGTCGAGCATGCGCCCCCTAATTCTGTTCTCCTTATGAGCATAGATCATCATCAGCCGACTGTTCTTCCTCGGACTCTTCCAAAACCATTTTTAGATAATGGTTGAAAAAAAATTAATCTACATTTTGTCTGGCTGAAGACATAAAACTTAGCGCTCTTGGGAGGCAACCCAACATGTAAATATTATATATAAATATATATATATAATAAAAAATAAAAAAATTTAACAAATTACTAACATGCAGGTTTGGGGGTTTTTGCCCCAATTGTCAATTTACCTACCCATATCAGGTAACTTCTCCTCTGTCCTATTACTACTTTAAATTTTCTTTAACATTGAGGACAATGTTAGATTTAGGTATGGGGGTGAGAATACTTTTGAATTTTCTCTTTAAAAAAAAAGGGATTTCAAATTTTTAAC